>NW_023425460.1:44961285-45323785 GCF_014108245.1 Pipistrellus kuhlii
GACGGGGGGTGGTGAGGCTCGGCTGCGGCCGGCCTATCCCCGGTCCCTGGCACAGCACCGTCCAGGGAACCGAGGCCCCGGCACCCATGCAGCAGCCGTGCCAGCTCACACTCGGGGCGTGCTATTTGCTTGAAGCTTCCTTGAGTTTATCCGTAAGCCACTTGGCTTTCCTGACGGTCCAGGGTGAGCCGCAGGGTGGCTGGGATGGGTCAGCCCACCGGCGGGGCCCTCCTCGGATGTGCTTCTGGGTCCGTAACGCACAGACACACAGAAGTGCCTGCTCCCCACGGTGCCCCCACCCCACCCCGGGCCGGGCAGCGGGGAGTGGCCCCTGCAGTCAGAGCCGGCTCTCAAGGCCCACGTCCGGCCCCCTCTCACACATCCTGCAGGCAGTTCTGCCTTGGCTCCGCTGTGCTGCCCCTCTGCACGCACCATGGCGGGAGGGAGCCCCACACACTCACAGAAACCGCAGCTGGAAGAGTGACCCCCCCACCGCCTTTTCCGGGGCGTATGGCCTCAGACAAGCGCCCCTCGTCAGCCACGGCATTTGAGGGGCCCGCCCCGGAGTCTGAGCTGCTGGTAGTTGCTTCTGGCCAGACCCGGACGCGGCTGACGGGGAGATGGAGGCGTGCGTGCTCCAGGCCGCCGGGCCAGTGGGCAAACAGCTCGGGCCTGGCTGCCGCACACACGGTAGGAGCGCAGGCAGGGGCACAGGCGCCGCAGGAGGTCGATGAGAAATGTTTACTGTATGATACAGATCTGCGGGGGACCCCCCCAACCCCCGCAATGTCTCTCCCTGATAATAACGTTATTTTTGGCCGGGGGGCGGGGGGGTTTTGACAGTCGGCTACAGTCGCAATACCAGCAGCGTGTCCCCGCGAGGCTACGTCCCCAGCAGTACTCCCCAGCAGTCCAATTACAACACAGTGAGCACTAGCATGAATGGATATGGAAGTGGCGCCATGGCCAATCTAGGGGTCCCTGGCTCGCCTGGATTTCTTAATGGCTCCTCCGCTAACTCTCCCTACGGCAGTAAGTGTCTGTTTTTGTCACACGTCATCGCCCGCATTCATTTCCACTCCGAGTCCTCCGGTGTGTGCGTTGCGTGGATGTTCTGTGGTGTGCGCTGCTGGACCGAGGAAGGGTGGCTGTGGAGGCTGGGCGCCCCCCTGGCGACAGGACGTGGACCTCGATCGGGGGGGCCCCCCCGTGCGGTCGCACTGGCACCCCAAACCCAGGCCCAGACCCGATCGGAACGGCGCGGGGCCGCCCCATTGGACCCGGGTCCGACACGGCGCTTGCCTGTGCCCGGCCCGCTGTCCCGGCGCCCGGCCCGCGGGCTCTGTGTCGCGTCCGCACGGCGCCGCGCGTCCTGACCGTGTTTGCTTTGTTGCAGTAGTGCCGTCCAGCCCCACCATGGCAGCCTCTTCGGTCACCCTCCCTTCAAACTGTAGCAGTGCCCACGGCATTTTCTCATTCTCACCTGCCAATGTCATCTCCGCAGTGAAACAAAAGAGCGCCTTTGCGCCCGTGGTCCGGCCCCAAGCCTCTCCTCCTCCCTCCTGCACCAGCGCCAACGGGAACGGACTGCAAGGTGAGGGCGGGGCGCGCCTGGCTGAGCGGGGGCCGGGGGAGGGGGGTGGGCGGGCTCCGGGAGGCCTGGTGGGACTGTCCCCGAGGCCTCCGGGGGGCAGGCCGGGCACGAGGCCAGGGGTGGAGCCCGGTGCCCGGTGTGGCCCCGGCGGCGGGCGCTCCGGCCCTTCCTCAGGCTCGTTCTTGGAGCCCTGGCAGCGCCCTCACCATTGCATGCTCCCTGAAGTCCCCCTGGAGGCACCCTTCCCCTGCCCCATTCTCAGAGATGACACCCCGATCCTGTAGCCTCCCAGACACAGCCTGTGCCCTCCCGGGGCAGTGCGGTGCCGTGGGGAGGCAGGGCTGCACTCAGTCCTCTCTGCGCAGGGCCTGCAGGCCCCGCCGGGAGCTCCCGGGCCACAGCTCCTCACTCGGAGGCAGCGGAGTGGCCCCAGGGCCCGGCGCAGCGTCGGCGTGCCGCCTGCAGAGCCCACCTCAGGGCCAGAGCCCCAGCGGCCGGGCCGTCCTCACGGAGGGCAGTGGGGCTGGGCCGGGCAGGCGGAGCCGTGACTCGGGCTGTCCTCCAAAGACTCCAGGAGAAGGGCTGGCCCCGAGGGCAGAGGGAGGCGCCGCCCGCACAGCTGCTCACAGCTGGGACACGCTCAGCGCCCCCCGCGCCCGCCTCGGGCTGGGTCCCCGGGCGGCGGCCTGTGCCGCGTGTGGCAGGCGGGGCCACGTGGGCGCCCGCTTGCCCATGGCTCCGGGGTGTCCCGAGACCCCGGGCGCAGAGGTTCAGGGCCACCCTCTGGCCTCTTTCAGACACCTTTGGTCTCTGCTCCTCCCGGTGAACCAAATCCAGTAGCTCCTTTAGACACACGAGCCCCTTCCACCAGTATTTACTGAGCGCCTATATGTGCCAGGCTCTCTGCTGGGTGCCGAGGACGTCCCCGTGGAGAAGACTAACTGGCCCTTTTGTGAAGTCGGTGGCATATTTCACTTTGATGAACTAATGCTCAAAAAAGGACCTGGAAAGGTATCAGTGATTTGAAATCGTTGTCTTCACCACACCCATCCGTGCGTGAGTGGGACGCCCAGGCCCCAGCACGGCCGCACGGCCGGGGCCTCCGCCCGCCCCCGCCCACGGCGCCGGGCCCCTGGAAAGGGGGTGTCACATGAGCCCCGTGTACGTGCACGCGCACGCGCACGCGCACGCACACACACACACACACACACACGCACACACACACACACACACGGGGCCTCCAAGCCATAAAGTTGTAACGGTGAGTCGGAGATAAATTAATATTGTTGGAATTAATGAGCTGGGAAATTGAAGCTCGCATCACTACATGAACAAATGTATTAATATGTGGTACATAAATTAACGGGAACCGTCGTGCTGACAAAAATTAAACAACACGGAAGTTAAAAGATTCCAACATGACACCCGTGTCAGGAGTCCGCCAGAGGCGCCCGCTGCCCTGGGCGTCTTCCCTCTCCTTCCGAGGGGAGGCAGAGGGGCCCCCCCGAGGCCAGGCTGGGGCCTGCGTCTCTCCGGGGCCCCTGGCAGTGCCGTGGCTTTGATGTCGGGGGCCCACGACTCACCATTACGATGCCCGGCGGTCAGCAGAGGGGAAACCGAGGCGTGGCCAGGCTTCCCCTCGGGAGAGAGAGAGCAGGCTGGTCCGTGCTGTCCACAGAGGTGGCCTCTGGGGAGTCAGGGCCTCCATCTGCTACCCACAAGCCACTGTGGTGCGTGTGGCACAGCCTTCCCACACGGAAAAGCCAGGGACCCTCCTTCCACAGGAGCACGTGAGCAGGGTCTGTCCCAGGTGTACCCCAGCCCCGGACGTAGGCCCCCCCCACACCTTAGCCAAGCCCCAGGCTGGCTAACGGAGAGCTGTGCAGACCCAAGGTCACGGAGGAGGAATGCAGAGAGGAGGCCGGCCCGCCCGCCCCCGCCCCGCCCCGCCCCGGTAACCCTGTGCTCCCTCTCTTGCAGCTATGTCTGGGCTGGTAGTCCCGCCGATGTGAGGGACCTCTGTTTCCCTTCCGCAGCACCCAGCACCCCGGGACGGACTGCAGGGGACGCGTTTAGCGTACTGAGACACGCTGGTGGAGACCGTATCTTCAAGTACGTCAGCAGCAGTCGACATGCCACGAGAGCCGTTGTTTAAAGATTCTATTTAAACCGTTTAAGGAGCGACATGCAGAGCGGCCCACTTCTTCACGGACAATTCCATTTTCCGGACAGAACTCTCCTCCTGGCCCCGCCCGCCGCGGCCCCGGAGAGCCAGGAGGACAAAAGCGACGCCTATTTTGTATAGAGTTTCCGACTCCGTCTTGGCTGTGTCTCGTACTTGCTTTGTGTTGGGAGAAACTTTGTGAATGCACCATTTTGATGCTCATGACACACACTGATGAAAAATGCCTGCGGACATTTTTCTGTCCTCATCCTTAGATTCACAATGGTTGTGTATCTCTATAATGTGAAATATTTTTCTGTGGTGAACCAAGGGGGCCAACGGAGGCGCCAGCCATCGACCTGGAAGGGAGCGGAGGACACTGCGATTCGGACTGGGGGTGGCAGGGGAGGGAGGGCGGGCTTACCATTGCTTACCTTCATCTTAATGAAATGAAACTTTGTAACTTATTGTAGTTAGAAATCGTAACTTTGATATTGAATTCTCTTGCCTTCAACAAGCACACTGACAGAGGAAAAAAAAATGCTACTGTCTGTTGGTTAAACTCTTCTCCCACTGCTAGAACTTCCTGTTAAGCAAGCGTGATCTGCGACATTTTTCCACTTTTGCTAGTACTGTATACGATTGCATTCTTAGGCTACTGTGAGGTCCCTGTTTCTTGTACCAGAACTTGTCCTTTTGACTTCTAGATCCTTCTCCCCCTAATGTGTTTTGTATGTGGTTATAAAATTGTAGACTTTTGTGATTTTGCCAAAGTTGTAGCTAAATATTTATACACTTGTCTTGAATTTTTTTCAGATCCACTTAACTATTTAGAGAGGGGAAAACAAAAAAACAACAACAAAACACCCCCCGCCAAGTTTTATTCTTTATGCATCCTATAAGGAATGAAACGGTCTCATCCGACACTTTTCCCATGAACACTTGCAGTTGCGAAGGGACGTTGTTTTGTAACATATCAATTATAAATATTGTATTTATCGTTGGAATTTTGTACATTGCTTTCCCCGCCATCTTTTTTCCTTTTTTCCCTCTGTCCGCATTGATGCTGGGTCATGGCCCGGCGTTTGCGACGCTGGGAAGGGCATGAGGCCAAGACCGTCTCTCTCGTCTGTTTCGTTAAAATGCATCCATGTCCTTGCGTTTCATTTGTACTTAACAAAGTAATTTGCTATTATTTAGACTTTTCCATCCTTTTTTTTATTTTGAGGAAAATTCAAATTCATTGTTTATTTTTATATTATTTTTAAGTTATCTGAACAAATACTTTTGAGGAAAAAAAAAAAGTCTGTTGTATAGTCAAAACACAACGGTGCCACCGGCTGTGACAAGTCCTAGTAGTCTGTGCATGTGGGACGGCCGTGCAGAGCGGACTCCGCTCGGGGCTGTGACCTTATTTTATTATAATTATAATTTTTTTGGGTAGAATGTAAAAAAAAAAAAGTCATTTTAGCTGCCACCCATGACTTTTGCCACATAGCTGAACTGTGTTTACTGGAAAAATTCAGAGGCCTAAAGTTTAAAATAAAATTTACTTCTGATGTTTTAATTAAACTGTCTGCCACATGGACTTCTCTGATGCCTTAAAAGTGGACTCATTTAAAGACCCCTTGTGCTGTTTGACCGCAGGCATGCACCACCACGGCTAGCCCGATCTCATCTGGAAACGCACAGTGTAACACACACATACACACACTCACACTCACACACACACACACACACACACACACACACACCCCGTCTCTCACCCCCCCCCCCACATACACACACACAGTCACATGCACACACGCAAACACTCAAGCACAAACCTGGTGCCTGCCGGGTCCCTCACTGCAGCCGATCCTGCTGCCTCCTGCCGCCCCCCCTCCCCCACGCTCCCCTCGGGTCCCAGAGGTTTTGGGGGGGGGGGGCGCGCACAACGGCCCGTTTCCTTGTGGAGCATTTCTGGGGTGGCCGGGCGCTGCAGCGCGTCTGTACTTTGTAAACTGGAATGACCTTCCCATCCTGCGCGTGCGAGTGCCAAACCCGTGGCGAGACCCGCCCGACGGGCCCGCGCTTCCTCCCCGGGCGCTCAGCGTCCGCGGGCAGACATTCTGCAAACGGCAGCAGGAGTCACGCTCACACAGACAGGAGGGGCTTTGTAAACACGACAAAAAACAAAGCGCACCACTTCCAAAGCGTCCGTTCCAGGGGCGAGGTGAACAAGCCCCAGCCGTCGGCGGGTCCAGGGGCTGTGGTGGCGGGAGGCTGGGCCTCGTGGAGGAGCCTGGGAAGTGACTGGTTTCCGTCAGGGTTTGGGGGGCGCCGGCCGGGCCTCCCCTGCCCTCGGCGTGTGCGTTAGGTCCGTCAGCCAGCAGCGCCCTCCTCGCTTTCCTGTCTCCCGTCGAGTGCTCCGCCCCCGGTAGATGTTCCTGTTAGAGACCCTGCAACGAGATGGTTTTATCTGTACATTTTTTCAGATATTTAACTGTATAAAAATGTTCATTTTACACAATATTTAATTAAAGTATTTCTCGTCTGTGGATTCCACTTCGGGTGATTTTGTGTGTTGCGGTTATTGAGACGCCCGCCTGGACACACACATGCAGCTGACTCTGGGGGTGTCCTCTGCGTTCCCGGGGGTCCGGAGCCTCGTCGCGGCCGACACGGCGGGTTCACGGAAGAACCTGCAAAGGGACCCGCCTGCAGAGAGAGAGGCTGTGGGCCACTTGGAGGCTCTCGTCCCGCCCGTATGCCTCACGCACACATCCGGCCAGCGGCCCTGAGGGACGTGCCCCACGGCCACCGCTCCCCGGCCCCCTCTGCTGCTGAGCCGCGGGGTTTGGCCGGCGGAGCAAATGCCCCTGGCGTCCCCGTCACGGGCTCCGGAGCAAGGATCGGCTTTAGGAGAGGGTGGGGCGGGGCTGAGAGTGGGGCGCAGGGTGGGCAGACGGCAGGGCGCCAGATACAGGTGCCAGGCGAGGTCTGGTGTGAGGTCTGACGTGAAGGTGTGGTGCCACCGCCGACGCCATGGCCGTGACAGGCCCGGGCCACTGCCCCGGCTACCTCCCTGGACCGGCCCCCGCCCCGGCCCCCGCCCCGGCCCCCGCCCCGGCCATTGCCCCGGCTACCTCCCTGGACCGGCCACTGCCCCGCCCCCGCCCCCGCCGCTGCCCCGGCTACCTCCCTGGACCCGGCCCCTGCCCCGGCCCTCGCCCTGGCCCCCCCCCCCGGCCATTGCCCCGGCTACCTCCCTGGACCGGCCACTGGACCGGCCACCCCACCGGCCACTGCCCTGGCCCCGCCCTGGCCCCCGCCCCGGCTACCTCCCTGGACCGGCCACTGGGCCGGCCACCGCACCGGCCACTGCCCCGGCCCCGCCCCGGCCCCGCCCTGGCCCCTGCCCTGGCCCCCGCCCTGGCCCCCGCCCTGGCCCCCGCCCGGCCACTGCCCCGGCTACCTCCCTGGACCGGCCACTGGACCGGCCCCTGCACCGGCCGCTGCCCCCGCCCCAGCCCCGGCCCCCGCCCCGGCCCCCGCCCCAGCCCCGGCCCCCGCCCCCGCCGCTGCCCAGCCACGGCGGGCTGCACGTGGGTGTAGCCAAAGGTGCTGACAGTAAGGAGAGCTCCTGAGGTCCTCATTTACACACCGATTCCAGCCCCTGCGAGCTCTCAGCGCCCCGTTCCGTTTTATTCTGCGCTTTTCCACCTCCTCCTCAATGAGAGGCGGTTCTGCGTGTTTTGGCTCGCAGCTCTCACACATACACATACGTGTGATCCAAATTAGTGCTCACAAATGTCTGCTTAATTACTTGTTCTGCTGAGCAAAACAGGAAACAATTACTCAAAACATAAAGAAACCTGTGCCGCCGCCGCCTCCTGCCAGTGCCAGGCCAGCTCCTTTCACTGCGTTTGTTTCCGCCTTAAAGCGAAGGCGACGAAAGGGGCCCGGGGCACAAAGCTGCCCTGCCCACTCCCCTCCCCCAGGCTCCGTCCCAAGATGCGGGGTGTGGGGAGGATGGGGGTGGGCGGGGGCTGGGGACTCAGTTCACCTGCCTCTCTGCGCCTGGGCAGGACCAGCCTGGGCCGGGGCGTGGGGGGGGGGGGCAGGGACCCAGCCTGGGCCGGGGGCAGGGACCAGCCTGGGCCAGGGGCAGGGACCAGCCTGGGCCGGGGGCAGGGACCGGCCTGGGCGGGGGCGTGGGGGGGGGGGGGGCAGGGACCCAGCCTGGGCCGGGGGCAGGGACCAGCCTGGGCCGGGGGCCAGGGCCCTGCGTCCGGGGAGAGAGAAGTGGCCGTGTGTTTGTGTTTCGAATCAGAAGCGAGAAGTGCCCTTTCTCGGCACTTCTCGGCGCCGGTGCCGGCTATTGTCAGGCCGCCTTTTAAGGTCTTTCAAAGCTCTTAAAGATTATTCAAAGCACTCGAAATGGGCTTCCATCTAATGCCTCATTTCATTGCATTAAACAGCCCAGTTAATAAAGAATCGATATATTCAAAGGGCAAGGTTACCTTTTGTCTATAGGGGTGGTGTCACTCCGCACCTCTTAGAGTTCACATGCTGAAAAAGACCTCACGCGATCCATACTCATCAGGCAGGTCACGGGGAGCGGCGGCGGGGGGAGGGGGGGGTGTGCGGGGAGAGGGGCCCCTCCGAAACCTCTCCAGCCTCTCCAGCCTTATCGCCGCGCCCCGCGCCCGTGAGGCCGCGGAAAACGTCAATTTCTCATCAAGACAAGAGGCCGCGCTGACCGGCCTCTGCAGAGAAGACACACAATTAAGAGAAGGCGGCCGGGCGGAGGGGGCCGTTTGGAGACCCCCCACCCCCGCCCCCGCCCCGGCCGAGAGCCCCTCCCCGCAGGTGATAACAAGAGTTGTTGATAACTGAGGTGTCGATGCGCCCAGGAGCGGCCTCTGAATGCGCGCCCTTGTGCGGGCACTCCCGCGATCCCGCCGATAAGGCCGCAGCTGCGGGAGCGGGGCTGGCCCTCACAATTAACGCCGCGAGTAAATCACACAAAGGGCCGCCGACGCCGACGCCGTGAGACAATCCCCCGCGTTACCCTTCAAGGGCTCCTTTTATGTGGGAATAAGGTTGCTTTTAATGAAATTTAAACTCATCAGAGGAAATCAAAAACCTCCAATCAGATTACAAATTGATTTTCTGGTCGTTTGTCATTTCCCAGTGTGGGGCCGCGGGTTTCCCAGGAGTGGCGTGCACAGGGCCCTGGCGGGCGGCTCCTGACCCCTGCATGCTCGGACCCGTGCTGACTCTGCCCCCCCTCCCGGTGGTTCTGGGAAAGTGAACCCACGACAGAGTGGGTGCCGTTCGGCTCCCGTTCCAGCCGAGGCCCCGCCCAGGGGGAACCGCCGTCCTTGGCGGATCTGGCTGACGTCCAGGCTCAGCCAGGGCCCCCCGACAGGCAGAGGACGCTCAGTCGGGGTCTGTGTACGTCGGGGTTTGTGCGCGCGCCCTGAATCTGCTCTGTGCCAGGCCCACAGAGCCCCCGGAGTGCCACGGAGCCCCCGGAGTGCCACGGAGCCACACGGAGCTGAGCTGGGCCCCTCTCTCACGTGACAAACCGCAGTCCAGAGAGGGGATGAGCAGCCGAGGTCAGGGTGGGAAGGACCAGGCGGTGCAGGGAAGTGCCAGGTGCACCTGGGCCTGTGCGCTGAGGCAGGTCTCAGAGACCTTCCTTGGGGAATTCGATACAGACTGCCGGGACGGAACCAGAGCCACGCTTCCTGGGACTCCCCCAGCCATGCTAGGAGGACACAGGCCGCCCCCCGGCTCAGGTGGCCGGCTCCGAGCCCGCCTGGGGGCTGAGGGGGCGGTGAGAAGGGCGGGAGGCCCCGGGTCCCTGTGCCTGCTCTGGCCCGGAGCTCCGGGCGGGAGGGGCCCGTGCTGCTGCGATGGGGCAGGTGATCCGGTGGGGCTGTGTCTCTAGAAACTTCTCTAATCAGAACGGATCTGCTGTCAGCAGCCTCGGCGTGAGCTACGGCGGAGGCGGTCTCCTGGATGCAGACCATGGAGCCCGTGCTGGGACTCTCTTTTTTTTTTAGTCTAACAAGAATCAATATTTAAGATTATGCAATGTCCACACCAGCCCGAGGACAAGGCCGGGTAATTTACAATGCAAGGCGTCCATTCCTTTTGAGAGGGGAAGGGAAAATCAAGATTTAAGCTTTTCATCCTGGGCTGAATTCGCCGCTCGGTCCTAATGGCAGCGGACGTAAATAAGCCATCCATTCTGCTTTGTGAGCCGCCGGTGCTCACAGAGACTGGAAAGCCTGACAGGCCGCGGGAGATCCCGGCCTCTGGGCAGCGGGCGCCACTGCCCTCAGCACCGCCCTGGGCACGCTGGCCGCCGGCCTGAGCCCTCGGACCCGCCCGCAGAGCCTCTGCCCCCACAACCAGCAGAGAAAGCCTGTTTAGTGTCGGCTCCTAATGGCTCTCGTGGCCCGTGATTTTACTGTGACGATTAAATATTTATAAAGGCTCGTCAATAGTGTCCCACAGCGGTCCCCCGAAGCCGCACCGGGCCTGCTCGCGCGCGCGAAGCCGGAGGTCGGAGGTCAAGCGGGCAGGCAGCATCTGCTGCCGCCAGGGCCGGCCTTACTCAGGGGCAGGGCTGGCTCCTTTGTCTCCAGTGAGTGCAGCCACTGGCCTCTGCCACCTTAGACGTGATGTGCCAAGGAACCCGCCAGAGGCCTCCCTGGACACTGTCCAGCTCAGGGTGTCCCTGGAGGAGGAAGGGCACCACCCTTTGCTGCCACCTGGAGTGAAGGTAGGAAGAGAAGGGCTTTGAATGAGGAGCACCCTGTCCATACCTCCCGGGGCAGCGGGACCCTGGGTGCTGGTGGGGCCCTGGAGGAGATGCGCCGTCTGCCCTCCCCTGGGGTCACTGAGCTTCTGAGAAGAACCAGGATCTGTGTGAGCCGTGAGGCACTGCCCACGTGCGAAGACTATTCTTGTTTCCACACCCGGGGGTGCGTGGACTGATGCCTCTCTGAGCTCTGGGGGTCAGGTGACCGCTGTCTTCCCTCACAACCAGCCGGGGTCACGTGACCACTGTCCTCCCTCACAACCAGCCGGTCAGGTGACCACTGTTCTCCCTCAGAACCCGCCGGGGTCATGTGACCGCTGTCCTCCCTCACAACCAGCTGGGGTCACATGGCCATTGTCCTCCCTCACAACCAGCCGGGGTCATGTGACCGCTGTCCTCCCTCACAACCAGCCGGTCAGGTGACCACTGTCCTCCCTCTCAACCAGCCGGGGTCAGGTGATCACTGTCCTCCCTCACAACCAGCCGGGGTCACGTGACCATTGTCCTCCCTCACAACCAGCCGGGGTCATGTGACCACTGCTCTCCCTCACAACCAGGGGGTGCCCACACAGAGAAGAGGGGCATTGAGGGCTTGAGGTGACAGGCTGGCATCCCCGTGACGCGGCCCTGCCCCCGAGACTGCAGGGCCCTCTCGTTGGGACACCGGTCAGCCAGGGAAGGACACGGATCTCGGAGACAGGACGCGAGGCGCCTGCCTGCTCCTCATGGGCACATCGATGAGGGGGGCATTGACCACCGCGGGAGGCCTGGCGGGGCCTCCGCAGGGAGACGGAGCCGAGCCGCCCGGGAGGACTGCGCCTGCTCTGACCGCGGCGGCGATGAGCACGCATTGATCCCTGGGCAGCGCTGATTGGAAATGCCTGAAAGCAAATGGAAGTGGCCCAACCAGGAGAAGGAGGCCTGCGTACGGGCATCCAGCGCTGCGAGCACATGGGGAGAGACAACAGGTGCCCCCACCCAGACACCGAAGGAAGACCCTGTGCCCCTCCGCTCAGCAGCGCACTCCGCTGGCCAGGGAGGCCCACACGCTGCCCTCCCCGCTGCCGGCGCCCGCCCAGCCCCACACACAGCTGTGGTGCCACCAGGCCCGGCCCCCCAACACAAAACCATTCCTAACAGCCTGCTTCCTGGAACACTGCAAGTTCGCAGAGAAGTCAGCAGACAATAAACAGCACAGAGAACCCCGATCGCTCTGCCCAGCCTGGCGGCCGGCGGCCAGCGCCAGCCCCCTCCTGGACCCCCGGCCTGCGTGTGCGTGTCCCTGACGGAACAGTACGCAGCCCGCTTCCCATCCCGACACTCGGTGTGAGCTCCCCCAGCTCCTGTCACGTCCACTGGCCCGGTACTGTCCTCCCAGCCTCTCCCCTGGGACCCGGGGCCCAGCCCTGAGCAGGCGGCCAGCTAGCTGCCAGGTCTCATGTCACCTGGAACGTCCTCGCAGCCTCTGTCTCTCCTGACAGTGACATTCTGGAAGGAAATCCCAGGACCTCACAGCTGGACTAGAAGAACCCGCAGGCAGAGGGAGACCCGGTCTCGCCCTCCAGCGTGGGCGTCACCCTGACGGTGCCCCCCGAGCAGAAGGGGTTCGTTCGGCCCTGGCTGCCCGGTGTGGGTGTGGGGATGGCAGAGGTGCCCAGCTCTCTGGAGGAGCCCCTTTTGGCCACCAGCTGCTTGGCTCACAGACTCCCAATGCAGGCAGCGCCCCCTGGGGGCATGTGAATGTCTGTGAGGCCCACGGAATCCTGGGTGCTCTGAGGACTAATTCCTGGCTGGGCTGCACCCCAGAACGGCTGATGAGCAAGAAAGCCGAGGAGCTCGTCACCCATTCAATTAAGAGCGACCTTGACCAAGACGGACGTTCGAAGTCCATGGCTCTGACCCAGGACTGCTCCCCACGGAGCCCCGGGCACCGGCAGAGCCCGGCGGGGCCCCGGGAAGCCCAGGGGAGCGGAGCAGCCTCCGGAAACAGCTGTCTTCTCACCGCCGCCGGCATCGGTAACAGCAGGAGAGAGAGGAACCAGGAAAGGCCCTTGTACACAGGAGCAGGGACACTCCGCCCGGCCTGCGCTGACCAGGGCCCCGGAGCTCTCCCGAGGAGAAATGGTCCCAGACGGGATCTGACAACTAAACGTGTGTGACCTCGGGGACTGGATTCCGGAAAAGAACAAGGACATCGTGGAAAAGCCGCTGAGATCCGAACGAAGCCTGTGGCTCAGTTAGCAGTGTTTACCGCGGCCGCTGTCTTGGTGTTTCTACCTGGCCCACCGTTACCTACGATGTCAGTGCCACAGGGAGCGGGGGCAGGGGCACACGGGAACTCTCCGCCTTGTCCTGGTGGCCCTTTTAAAATCTGAAATGCTATCAAACCGAAAAGCTGCAGCACAGATGGCGGTGGTGGAGGCCCCCAGGGCACGCCACAGCCACACGACTTGGGCGGCAGCACCGGCAGCTCCTACAGACCCTTGTTCCTTCTGCTTCTAGAAGTTATCCTAGGAGCTCAGCCCTTAAACCTCTTCCCGAAGACCCCGAAGCTGCTTAACCCCCCATAAATCCCCTGCCGCTGAGGGAGACACTCAGCGCTCAGAGAAGAGGCGGGGCCACGTGCTCCCAGCCCGGGCGGCCGACACAGCCACGGCTTCTGGGAATGAACGCCGACAGCTCACCATCGAAACGATGGGAGGACGCATGCACACGGAGCGAACAGCCCCAAATCCGAGAAGATGTAAACACAGCCAGGCCCCCCGGAACAGTGTGCAAGCCCACGCGTCACCCGGGAAACGCAAAATACCCCCCCCCCCCCAATTTCACCCCACACCCCCTCGGGGTAAAATGAGAAAGGCAGCCCGGAAGGCTGCAGAGACTGCTGGCGGGGTGCACAACGGCACGGCCACTGCTTCGGGAGAACGAAGGTGCCCACGGAGGTACGTGCACCCCCACAGAAACGCCGACACCCGCCCACAGAAGCGAGAACAAGGAGGTGACAGCGGCAGCCGGAAGCCGGGAACATCTGTGTCCACGAGCACGAAACCACCTGGGGGTGCAGAGGGACACCCCTCCCACTGTCCCACCAGGTCGTCCGCCCGGGGAACGCCAGGATTTCCGGGAGATCCCGTGGCTGGGCCCCAGCCTCTCACAGGCCTCAGGCCCTTGTCTGGTCTCCCTGGGTCTTCAGTCCTTGCTGGCCCCGGAGGGAGGCGGGCTGCTCCCCCCAGAGGGGCTGCGTCCAGGAGGGGTGGGTTCGGGGCTGGTGTGGACCGTCCCCACGGCTCCCAGCGTGGGGGCCGTGTCTGCACACGTGCATTCTCGAGCATGTCAGCAGCAGGGCCGCAAAGGGCGGAGGCCCTCGGCTTCCCCGGACAAAGTCCTGAATCGCATTAATCAAGAGACACAGCAGGACTCGTGGCAAAAATGATAAAGCAGCCGCTGGCTGGAGAGGAGGAGCCGAAAGCGCTCTCTGGGGGGCCCGTGCCTACTCCTGAGCTAATTCTTTTCTGAAATGAGTCTGATCGGTCCTCAAAAATAATTAAAGCCGCACACAAGTCCGCAAAGACAACGGGAACAGGAGGCCTGAAGGTGAGCCGCTCCCAGTCCGGGCGCCCGTCAGCAGGCCTGGTCCCGGTGCAGACTGCTCCCTCGCCTCCGCCTCCTGCAGGCCGGGCTGGGAGCCCGTGTGGGCATCCGCCGTGCACGCCAGTCCCACGTCCTTCCCAATGGAGCTGTGGCGTGACGTCAGCAAGGGCAGTGGAACCCCTAACCGCACCCGGAGCTCCCGGCAGGCCTGGCTCCCCGAGGCTGATGGAGAGGAACTCGGACCTACTAAGAGCAGCTGCCCAGCCTGCAGCCCCCGATGAGTAAAAGATACGCTCCCTTAACCCACACCCCCATCAAGACGTGGATTTTTTCATCATCCAGAAAGTTCCCTCATGCTACTTCCTGGATGACCCTCACACCTCTCCAGGCGACCGGCCTTCAGAATGCTCTTCACCGCAGAGAAATTCCGCATCTTCCTGAACCTCATGTGAACGGAATTTCGGAGTGAGTGCCTCTTCACCCAGCATGTCTGAGAGAGCCACACACATCGCTGCACAGACAGTCATTGCTTCTGATTGCTGAGTAGTATTTCATTGTGTGAGCATCCCACAGATTGTTTATCCGGTCCTCTGCCGGGTGCCATTTGGGTCATTTCCAATATCAGGCTGTTATGAATACAACCACGAAGGCCTTCCAGCTTTGTCCTCTCTAGGCTTGTTTTGGCTCCTCTAGATTCTTTGCATTTCCACGGAGTTTCAAAAGTCTTGCCAAATTTTATTCAATCTTGTGGGGATTGTGATCAGAAGTGCTTTGGAATTCTAGACGAATTTATAGAGAGTTCACACATTAACGGCATTTATTTTCCAATCCATGAACATTGCATATCTCTCCACTCAGTCTGGTCTTCTTTAATTTCTCTAAGAGATATTTCATAGTTCTCAGTATAGAGAGCTTGGTCATCACGCATTAGATCTATTTCTAAATCTATTTTGCTTTTGGATTCAATTATAAATAGTACTTCTTTTGAGTTTTCCACTTCCGTTTGCTTTGTGACTATATAAAGAAATCCACTGGTTTTCTGTTTGTTTGTTTTTTTGCATATTGGCCTGGCTAGGCTCACTTTGTTGGGTATCCTGTCTTTCCTTGTGGACTCATTAGGGTTTTCTATGCACACAGTCAAGCCACCTTTCTAGCCCAGCATCTTCATGAATTGTTTTACTTGCTTGGCTGAATGGCTGTCCTATCAGGTGCATGCTGAATAGAATGGTGAGAGCAGACACTGCCTGGCTCGTCTTAGGGGAGAAACATTTCAACGTTAAGTGTTTGTAAATTGTGGGCCTTTCACTGGGTTGAAAAACTGCCTTTTTATTCCTAGTTTGCTGAGAGTTGTTTTAATGAACAACTGTTGAGTTTTTAAAATGCTTTCTTTTGCATCTATTGAGATGGTTTCCATTATCTATTGAGATGGTTTCCATTGTGTATTCTGTTAAGAGGCAGGTTATATGGTTTGGTTTCTGAACACTAAACCAACCTTGCATTCCTGGGGTAAACCCACTTGATCACTGGTTTTCTTTACTAGTGTTTTGTGAAAGATTTTGTTGCATCTATGTTCATAAAAGATATTGGTTTAGAGTATTTTTCTGGTAATGTCTTTGTCAGGATTAAATATAAAGGTTATTAATATCTAAAATCTACTTTATTCACTGAGCTACACCGGTTTCGGTGGTCATAAAATCTGATTTATTCAAATTTTCACTCCATGTAACTTAAATGTAACTGAAGCCAGAAAGGAGACAGGAAGATAATGTCTTAGTAGCATTACAATGGCAGTACTGTTATCATTGCATTGGGAAAACTGCTCTATTCTCAGGAGGGAAGAGAAAGATAGAGCAGAATGAGAAAGGATAGTGAGGGCGAGCAGCTCAGAATTAACAAAATGCCCACAGTGGTTTTGGGGTTCCTTGTTCTCCCATTCATGATGCCTGACCACTAACTTAACTCTTTCCCAAAAGCCTTCCTCTTCTTAGATTTTTAGGTGCAACCAGTTTTCCGGTTATAGTGGAAATCCCTGGGAAAACTCATGTATTTTCTCAAGACAAGTCTAATTAAATGTAGAAAATGTTGAAAGGAGGCATATCAAATGCTGTATCAAATGCTATATTTGATAAATGGTATTTTAAAGATGATTGGGAGAAATGGCTACATTTGGCATCATTGGTCTTCTCAGATGATACAGCCTGGAATCTGGTCATCTACAGTGAGTGACTACAGAGAGGCGGCTCCAGCCTAGCACAGGGCTGAGAGGGGCAGGGTTGGGGACAGAAATTATTTTTTAAAGAAAAGAAATGAGGGAAAAATAGATACAGAGGCAAAGAAGCATTGAACAGATTGCCAAACTACAGCGGGAAGGCAGGGGAGGTTGGGGGAGGGGGCTGTAAGAGATCAACCAAAGGTTTTGAATGTATGCATATAAACATAACCAATGGATGACACTGCGGTGGGGGGGGAGAGGGGAGGCAGGTGAGGGCATGTACTGGGGGTAGGAGAGGCCGGGGGGGGGGGGGCAATGGGGGAACAAAAGGAAACGTATGTACCACTATTTGTAATACTTCAAAGAATAAAAAAAAGAAAGAAATGAAGGGATGGGTGCAAGGCAGGACCAGCAGTGTCAGAGGGAGATGCCGGGGCAGGGGAGCAGGAAGGAGAGGGGGCGGGGCAGTGGTGGACAGATGGCCGAGCCGCCCAGACTTCCGTGAACTAGAGACCTGCAGGCGGCGCCCATCTTCTGGACCACAGGATGCAAGGCTCCCTGCGGCTCCTGACAGGGACGCTCCGTGCCTGCCCTCTGCCCCACCGGGCGGGCTCTCCCAGCTGAGGCCACCCACCAGCCATTGCTAGGGTAACGGTACCCTAATATAGACAGAACAATTAATCGGGCCTGAAACCTG
The DNA here is from genome assembly GCF_014108245.1 of Pipistrellus kuhlii. Lineage (NCBI taxonomy): Eukaryota > Metazoa > Chordata > Mammalia > Chiroptera > Vespertilionidae > Pipistrellus > Pipistrellus kuhlii. Next base: position 44,978,364 of record NW_023425460.1, read on the forward strand.
GGTGACTTCCTCATGCACCAGCTTAGTGACTTTCTGCGGAGACAACACAGGCAGGTCCCACACTCTTGTCCAATTCTCGAAAATAACAACATTCAAGCCAAATGATATCCAGTCCTCCAAGTCTCCTGACTGAATCCGGATGAGCAACTCCATGAGGGTAGATGCAGACCTTGCATGGACGGCAGGGGCTGGTCCTTCATTCTGGAGGTCAAGGGCACCTTTCCAGAAGGTCAGTCTCATCATCTACCCCAAGCACTCTGCTTCCAGAATCTGCATCCCCCCCCTCAGACTTGCAAGACACTGGATGAGAAACTTCCGGATCCATCTTCCCAGGGTTTCTGTGATCTGATCACTGATGGTCCTTTTCTTCACAGCCTGCTCCCTTGGAACGCAAACCCCACGGGGGCAGGGGCACCAACTGTCCTGCCCCAGTGTCACCCCGAGGTCCCAGAACAGTGCCCGGTCCAGGGCGAACAAGCTGATCCCTGTTGGAGGAATAAGCTGATCCGCTGGTGATAAGAGAGCAGTTGTTGGACAGTGTGCACTGGCGGTCCCTTTGAAAGGATCCAGTTCAATTCTCTGGAGATGGAGACTTTGGTCAAAAGGCCACTTTCACTTTCAAACCTGAGGACCCCGAGAACGCCAGCCGCTCACCTCCGGGGTCCCCGAGAACAGACTGACCGAGGGGTGGCTCTGGTGCGGCCAGCTGTCCCCGGAAACAGGCCGGCTCTCCGGTGTCCAGCCACCCCCACCCCCCACCCCCCGACAGGCACTGGGAACAGAGAAGGAAGAGGCCACAGAGAGCAGGATATTTTTATGCTTAAAATCAAGTCCGTCCACCAGGTGCCAACTGCGTGGCCACTTGATTGATGGCGGCAAATCAGGGCTCTCAGTGCTGCTGGGCGCGCCTTCGTGGAGAGCCGGGGGTGAATCAAAGATATGGGGGTGCAGCAAGCACAGTGCGCAGGCAGCACACAGCACACATTAGCATCATGGGGGACCCTAACCGGGTCCCCAGCCGGGAGCCGGGCCCGGCGGCGCAGGGCCGTGGGAACGGGACACACACGCACTCCTGCCTGTGGCCCCTCACTGCCGGGCAGCCCGGTGGTTGGGAGATCTGAGCAGATTAATGTCCCTGGCCTCCGCCCCGCTAAATTACCAGGGCCTGGCGCTCGCCCGCCCACCGGCGCCCCCGCCCCCTGGGCCCGGCTCCCCTCCACGCGGAGTGCCGTGTCAACAAAAATGTGATAGTGACATTTCTCTCTCTCTCAATTACATGTCGGCTTTTCCCTGCCAGCGCAAAATACATATTGTGCTCCGGCGAGGTGCATTGTACCGAGGTCAGCGGGAACTCATTGTCCTCCTGCTTCAGAAGAGAACACTGACATCTGTACAATCCGCCGCAAACTCTCCGAGCGGCGGGGCCTCGGCATGCTGGGCAGGGAGGGCGGGGAGCTGGAGGGCAGGGCCGACCGAGAGATGCTGAGGGATGTATGAGGGCTGACCCAGGGGCCTGGGCCTGCCCAGGGAAGGTTTTGCAGAATGTTCTGTATGAATATTTGGCAAATACCTACAAGCCAGCACCGTTTGCAGTGCCCACTGCAGACAGGAGGCCCGGCAGGGCCGGTGGTGGCCTGGGGCGCAGTGTGGCTGTGAGTTCCACTGGGGCGGGGGAGGGGGGCAGGAGGAGCCTGTCCCCAGTGCCACTGACCCCTCCCTGGACAGTGTGCATCAGTGAGTGGAGCTGGGGTGGGGGTGGGCCCGCACAGACTCGGGAAACAGGCCTGCTGGGCGCCGGTCCCCCCGCAGAACGGCGGCCTTTCAAGTCGGTGTGGGAGCAAATCAAAGGCAGATCTGACATCCGGCGGGGGCTCTTCTCCGAGCACAGGCTGCTCATGGCGGAGGGAACGTGGCGACAGGCAGGGGGCTGCGTGGCTGACAAAGGACTACAAACGAGGGGGAGACTGTCCCCGCCACGGCGAGACGGGAAGTCCCACTCGGCTCCTCCTTCCCCACCCGTGTGCGTGCATGTGTGAAGAGGGAGAGGCTGCGTGTGTGTGCGTGCATGTTTATGTGTACACATGCATGTGCACAAATGTTCCTGTGTGTGCGCGTGTGAAAAGATATGCATGTGTGAGTGTGCACAGGTGTGTGTGTGTGTGTGTGTGTGTGGGTGTGCAGGTCCCAGTGCGTTTCCCCGTCCTGGTCAGAGTATGTCAGAGGTGGAACGCAGAGCCACCTGCCTGGGGACGTGGCTTCTGCCGTGTCTGGTGCCACCCCCCTGGGGGTGAGGTGCTGTGGTGCTTCCCAAAGCCCTGAGTGGCTCTGCCTTTGTCCCACCCCCGGCAATGAATTCATTCCCCCCCCCCCATCCCCCCCGGCTTTCTCCCCTTCCGCCCGCACCCTCTCCCTGTGGCCGGGGCCGGAGCAGCGAGCATGTGATTTCAATTTGAAATTAAAAGTCATGTCTGAATAACAGAGCGGCATTCTCATTTCCTAATACCCCGCTTTTTACTACTTTGCATTCAACTGTGAAAAGTCTTTTAAAACTCGGAACAGCAGTAAAACTTGAATGAATTTTTGACCCATTATTGCATAGCGGGTGCGCCTTCCAAGTCGGAGAGACTGCCAAGTTCTCCCCACCTAATATTTCCACTTTAATTGTGCCACTTGAGAAATTTACGTGCCTCCAAATATGGCATGAATCTTACGCTTATTGCAGTATCATTAGCAGCAACATTTAGGTAACATCTGTGTGCCATAGAACTAATTGAAGTAGCAGAAGTGGCAGCTGTAAATCCACAGGACGATGGCAGTTTGCACCCAGCACTGCTGAGCTAGCTGCTAACTGTCAGCCTGTTCCCGCAATCTGCTCCGAGGACGGCCGCACAGGCCCGCGGTGTCCAAAAGGATCCCGCGCCCTGGCTAATGATCCCATTAACCACTCTGCCGCTCCAATTTGGCTGTTTTTCCAGCTTCCTTGTTGGGTTTCATTATACATTTCTCCGTCCCTGTAAAAAGTCCGGCAGCACGAGGCGTGTCTGACTTTAAGCGACTCACCTGAGCCAAGAAACGTGCGTCTGGCCAGGCCGAAGGAAGCATTGATTTAAAAAAAATTTTTTTTTGGTTATTTAATCATTCCGCTCCCCCACCACCAGCTCCTTCCCATCGCTTCAACATTTTTATCACACACGTCTCTGTAAAAAAAAAAATAAATAAATAAAAAGAATAACGTTAACATCCCCGGTAATGTTGATATTTAAAGCAATGGCATTTTCTTTCCACGGACATAACATTTTCAATAATCAATACAAGATGGCAGCCGTAATTTATTACTGGGAGGGGGTGGCGAGGGACCGTAGGAGCGGACCGGGAGGCTGGGGTGTTGGAGGGGCTGGGGAGCATCGGGGGTGAGCCCCCCCGGTTTGCACGTCACGGCCGATGAGTGGAGGCAGCCACGCGGGGGCGGACCCACGGGGCACCTTCTGCCTTCACCACTGACAGCGATAACAGCGATTCTCCTGCGCGGGGAGCGGGCCATCCCCAGGCCCCTTGTTTTGGGGGAGAACGTGGGCATCGGAGCCACTGCTTTTATTCAGAATATTCTCTCCTCGCGCTCCAGGGGCAGGACTATCTCGGAGGCCTCCTCCGCCGCCAGCCCCACGGCGGCTCCCGCTCCGCACTGGTGTGTGTTTGTCTGGCGGGGCGTGGGGCCCCTCCCTGAGGCCTGGCCCTGCGGCAGTCATGTCACCGGGTCTTTCGGGGCACGGAGGTGCCGGGAATGCATGGAAGGGGCCCCCTGCCATCTACCGGGGCTGCTGTGTTTGCCAATAGCCCGGCTTCATTAGGAAATTGGCATGTCCGCCCGCTGCCTGTGACACGCCGTTAACTGTGGACATTTGCGGTCTTAATGCTCAAGGACCCGGGGGGCCGCCGGATGAGGGGGGGCCTGGGGCCCGCTGACCCCGCGCCTGGGGCCACGCCGCCGCTCTGTATGGAGAATCAATAGCCAAGTGTCGGCGGCGAGGTCGGAGGTCGGCAGAATGGACTTCCTGGCACTGCATGACGAACCCTTGTTTCTCCGCTTGTTTTCTGACGATGACGCGTGTGATGGGGACCCGGTTGGTTAGAAACCGCGGGGGAGGCACGGAGCGAGCACCCGGGGCGGCGGGCTGCCAGCTGCCGGTGCCTCCCGCCGGCCCTGGCCGCGGGGGGAGGATGCGGGACGCTCTGTCCTCCCGCAGCTCGTTCTTTTGTTTTTGTCTTCAAGGACGCCTCCTTCCGGGGCCGCATTTAACCTGGGCAGAGCAGGAGGAAAGCGGTCTGGAAACCGTCCATCCCGGACTTATCACCAGGAGGCAGCTTCATAGCAGCGTGGGTGCCGTCCCTGCTCCTGGGACTTCATTCTCACTGAGAAGCCAGCCCCAGGCTCAGTGGCGGACTGGCTTCCGGAGGAATCCTCCAGCACCGGGTCCCGGAGCCGGGCCCCACCCGGAGCCTTCACACTCAGAAACACAGAGGCCAATCACAGGCGGAGGGTTCCGGCTACTGATCCTTGTATTTCCTAGCGTGCTGAGAAACTCACCCTTATTCCTCTGTGAAAGAGAACACCATCCCAACACACAACAGCCTGAGTCAGCAAAGACTTCATCTATAATTTCCAGAGCAAATACCAGCGAGTGAGCGGAGCTGGCCTGTGCCCCCTTCATGCAACCCTCCCAGTGCCGGGTTGTCCTCACTCAGACTGCGGGGAGACCAGGCCGTGCGAGGAAGGGCAGCTGAGAAGGTGGAGCCGTGGAACAGCCCTGCAGAGGACTGGGGGCACCAGTGCATGGCGGGGAGCTGGCCACCCAAGGTTTCTGTGATGGGCTGTTCTCCGTCCTCTGCCCCCTCGGCCTATGTGGGGCTGTACATACGTGCACCTTTATTTAAAGCGATATGCCTCCTCCAGGCTCGAGAGCTTTATAAAATGAGTGCTGCATTCCCTATGCCAGTGGCCGGCAAACTGTGGCTCTCGAGCCTCCGTTTGCCCCTGTGTTGGACTGAGTTTGCCGACCACTGGGATAGGGGCTTCATCACAAGGGATGACAACAGCCTGTAATTACTGGAATCGAGAGTCTTAGGTCAGTGGTCGGCAAACTCATTGGTCAACAGAGCCGCAGTTTGCCGACCACTGCTCTAGGCAATTTCCTGCAACTGACTCTGCCTGCCCGTCTGAACCCACTGGTGCTAGGGCACAGAGCCTACTCACCGTGGTCGCTGCGCCACGCTCCGCCACGCTACCCACCCCCACCTGTGGCTGGAGCGCTGTCTTCCAGATGCATGCTGGGACGGAAGGCGCTGCTCCCGCTGGCAGTGCCGTGCTTGTGCCCATGGCTCCTGGTTGGGGGGTGTGTGCCTGGGAGTGGGGCGGGGAGGAAGGCTGGTCAGGAGCTGAGGGCTGTCCATGCTCCAGGGAAACACCACGGGTGTCCACAGTCCCCGTGCACACAGACTGACGTGCATCTCACTATCTCATAGCCATAGCCCTTCAACGTCCCGGAACATCAAGCAGAGCCAGTTCTAAGCGCACACGGCCATGAGAGGGCTGTTCTAGACTTGATTCTAGAACAATGAGGACCGGCATCAGTCCCAGGGCTCAGCACAGACCCTGAGCAGACGGCCAGGGCTCAGCTAGGCCTCCAGACTTAACCGCTGAGAGACTTGGGGCACAACACTGCCCCCCCCCCCCAGGGGAATGCCGTTAGGGTGCGTGAGGGCTGGGCGTTTGGACAAAGGATGGAGAGGCTGGGTTTTGTTGGCAATGCCAGGTACTTACTGAAATGCTTTCTGGAGAGGCCCAGGAGGCAGAAGTTTTCACGGCAGAGCTGAGGGCACCCCGTCTGGGGAGCAGGGACCCAGCGACCGGATGAGACCATCAACCATCCCAGAAGGCTGACTCGGGCTGCGGAGCGCTGGAGGCGGGGCCGTGAGGGGGCCCAGGCCGGTGCGAGGTGAGCGGGCTCTGCCCACCCCTGGGCCCTGGAGCTCTGCTGTGCTGTCGGGAACACGCTCATCTTTTCAGAAGCTGAAGACAGCTCTTTTCAGGGGCGGCTTCCGGGAGTTGGGGTGTCTAAGGTGGAAAGCTCAGCCACCAAGCGCACGCGCAGGCCATGTTTTTCCGAAGCGGAGGCCACCCAGCTGCTGGCTGTCCGTGGCCGACCACGCGCCCCGCTCCCCGCGCCCGGGCTCGGGCTGTTCCTGGCCCAGGACTCGGCCTGCGGGCGGCGGCTGTTTCTCCCGTCGCGAGGCGAGCTTCCAGGGGCTCTTCAGATAGTCATCGTCTTCATCTTAAACGTAAACACTGCCGCCGCGGGTTAGAGAGAGATTAATGATTTGCTGACACCTCCGAGCCCGTCGGAAGCGAGCCCCAACCAGCACGTTCGTCCTTGTTTCCCAGGCGCCGGGGGATCCCGTCCCCGTGGTGCCCAGAGGCCCGGAGATGGGCCGGGCATCTCTCCTGAGCCGTGCCCACCGACAGCAAGTTCACAGCTGTCCTTTGTCACCGGATGGTCGGAACTGCCGCGAGCTGGGTCTGTTCGCCTCTGGAGGAGGGACGAGCCACCCCTGAGCTCCCTCCCAGAGGAAGCGGAGGCTCACACAGCCGGGCGGGCCGGCCGTCCCATCGCCACACCTCACCGGCCCTGCCCAGACCGGCCTGCAGGTGCTGACCCAGTGATGACCAGGCCACCTCCGCCCACACCGTTTCCCTGGGGCCCCTCCCAGGTCCGGGGCAGCCCGCCAGGTCCCTCATCTCTGTCCCAGGCCACTTCCTCAGGCAAAGGTGCCAGGATACCCGCCCAGCAGCCTGGCCTGCAGGATGGCCCACTCCCTCATGCAGCCACCTCGGACGTGCCCGGGGTTCTGCTGGCGATGCTGCCGACGTGCCAGCGCCGGGAGGACTGGCCAATTACACTCCACATCTGAATTTCTTATATTCCGGTGTTTTACACTAATTAGTTAGTCCTGCTAGCTCTAAGGATTAGTACCTTCTCTAACAAGACACGGCGACATTAAGAGACTTACCTAATTATGTAAAACGCAGGGGCGCGGGGATGAGACCGACGCGGGATGAGGCGGCAGGCTTCCCGGCAAGGCTGGGCCTCGCTGCCGGGCCGAGGCGCACCCACCACCCGGGGAACAAGGAGTGGGGACGCAGGCCTGACTGGACAGAAGGCCTGAGGGAGGCCCCTCCTCCCCGAGGGACTGCTGCCTCCTGGGCCCCGTCCCTGCCAGGCCAGGCGCTGTCTCCCAGCGGAGACCAGAGCCACAGCAGCCAGGTTTCAGAGCAGCATGAGGGCCACGGCTCCGAGTCCAGCCAGAAGGCTCCATGTCAGAGCCAGGCTCCAAGAAACTTTCGAGGAGGAGGAGGAGGAAGAGGAGAGGCAGGAGGAGCAGGAGGGAGGGGAGGAGGAGGGGAAGGGGGGAAGGGAGGCTGGAAGGAGGAAGAGGGAAAGGTGGAGGTGGGAGGAGGCAGGGCTAGAAGAGGGGGTGGGAGGGAGGGAGGAGGGGAGTGGGAGAGAGGGAGGAGGGGGGCACGAGGCAAGGGGGAGGGGGGTGGGAGAGAGGGAGGGGAGGGAGGGAGGGAGGAGGAGGTAGAGGGGGACCTGCAGCACCCGGGAGGCTCAGCAACACCGCCCCATCCGCCTCCCGAAGATGTGTTCATTACATCTGAGACCAATTTGCTGGGAACTAAGAAACCTGTCACCCTGCCTCCTGGCCCGGAAGCCAGATGTTTGCCCGGAGAAGTACCGACAGCTACATGCCGCTCGGTGTTGTAATATTTAGCCGTGTCATTTTACATCTCCAGGAAAAGGCGCTGCAAGTGAACGCGTGTTCTCCGCTCACAGGAGGCGTCCGGCCTGGAGCCGGAGCCGGGGCCGGAGCGGGAGCCGGGGCGGGAGCCGGAGCCGGAGCCGGGGCCGGGGCGGGAGCCGGGGCGGGAGCCGGAGCCAGGGCTGGGGCCGGGGCGGGAGCCGGAGCCAGGGCTGGGGCCGGGGCTGGGGCTGGGGCCGGGGCCGGAGCCGGGGCGGGAGCCGGGGCCGGAGCCGGGGCGGGAGCCGGGGCCGGAGCCGGAGCCGGCTGGCTGCCCTCGGCGGCGAGCCGCTGCCCCATGGGCTCTCCAGAGCCCCTCTGGGCAGTGCCAACACTCCCGCCGACGTGCCCTCTCAGGCCGGGTGCTCAGAACCTTCCGGAAATAAGCACTCACTCGCCCGTGCACCGGGGGAAGGGGTGGGCTGTGCTGCTTTGCTCTCCGGGTGATGGGGCCAGGCCGGGCCCAGGGCACAGGGAGTGTCCAGGGGAAGGACAGCCGCCCAACCTCCTCCGCGCAGAGAGGAAGGAAGGGCTGACCTGTCAGATGCGTCCACACCAGCGTCTCCCAGGACAGCTCTGGAGCTACACTTGTGCCACATGCAACTGGGTTTTGTCGTTAGACCTATCGCTCACTCGGACAAAATGACCCAGCTCTGGGTGGACTGTCCCTTCTCCTTCTAGCTGCCGCTGTCTCCCGGGCACACTCGCTGCCCACCGCGTGGGCTGGCTCTCTCATCACCACCCCGTCACCCCTGGCCCGGCCTCACCGGCTGCAGGACGCCCCGGTGCCGTGAGCACAGAGGGAGAGGGCCAGCCAGCACCCAGCCCTGCATGCCCGGGGACCAGCGTGGGCACTCGGGAGACTTGAGCAAGGAAGCACACGTCTTCCCATGCAGGAAATGTCCACTCTGAGGGCTGTTCTCCTTCCCAGAGACCCAGGAGCGAGAGAGCATGGCCTCCTGCCAGCGGCCCGAGGCGGGGGCTGCCCTCCCCTGGGCAGTGCCAGGCACAGCAGTGCCCGGTGGTATGTGAGCAGGGAGAGCCGCCCACACTCCCCCCTCTCCCCGCAGGTGTGGTCATCTCACTGGCTCTGGAGGAAGTCCCCAGGGTGCCCAGAGGTAACATTCCTTCTCGGGCCTCTGGGCTGTTCTCTGCTCAGGTCTGGATTGAGTGATGGGGACACTGGACTGTCTGCAGAGGGGACACCCCTCCCTTTGACATTTGGGGAGCTGAGCTTCAGGGAGGGTGGGCCACAGGGTGCTCACTTGCTCAGGGGTGTTGGGGGAATTTGAACCCCGCTCAGCTGGGTCTGTGGCTCCCTTCTCTCTCCTCTGCAGGCCCCGCAGAGGCTGGGGGGGGGGGGCTGGGAGGCACCCCCAGCCCAGAGCTGTCCCGCATGGTGGGGCGGACGCCTTTGGGGGACCCGCACACCCGCTCCCACACAGGCTGCCAACAGTCTCACATCTGCAGCCACGTTCCCTCGTAGCCATGGCAACCCAAACATGCACCAGCAATACTTTCTGCACAATATCACATGTTGCTCAATGTTTGGACACTGATGTTTTCTCCAGCTGGGTTTTCCTTCATTTAAGTCAACAAACCAATCTGGAAGCAAACATGCTGCTTGTGTTTGGGAACCAAACAGAGTGATAAAGTAACATGAAGATCTAGGAAAAACCTGCAGGGTGCGTGTGCCGTGGTGTGTGTGTGTGTGTGTGTGTGTGTGCGCTCATCTGGTGATGTGTGCGTGTGCCGTGGTGTGTGTGTGTGTGTGTGTGTGTGTGTGTGTGTGTTCGCACGCTCATCTGGTGATGTGTGTGTGTGTTGTGGTGTGTGTGCGTGTGCGTGTGTGTGCGCGCTCATCTGGTGATGTGTGCGTGTGCTGTGGTGTGTGTGTGTGTGTGTGTGTGTGTGTGTGTGTGTTCGCACGCTCATCTGGTGATGTGTGTGTGTGTTGTGGTGTGTGTGCGTGTGTGTGGGTGTGCGCGCTCATCTGGTGATGTGTGCGTGTGCCGTGGTGTGTGTGTGTGTGTGTGTGTGCGTGCGCGTGTGCAGTGGTGTGTGTGTGTGTGTGAGTGCGCGCGCGCTCATCTGGTGATGTGTGCGTGTGCAGTGGTGTGTGTGTGTGTGTGCGCGTACGCGTGTGCCGTGGTGTGTGTGTGTGTGCGCGTGCGCTCATCTGGTGATGTGTGCGTGTGCCGTGGTATGTGTGTGTGTGCGCGTGCGCTCATCTGGTGATGTGTGTGTGTGTGCCGTGGTGTGTGTGTGTGTGTGTGTGCGCGCGTGCTCATCTGGTGATGTGTGCGTGTGCCGTGGTGTGTGTGTGCGTGTGTGCGCAGTGGCACGTGTGTCTGGGGTGTGTGTGGATGACTCGGCAGCTGAAAAACACGGGAGAAGAGGGACAGAGCTCCCAGCCCTCAGCCCCTTCTGCCCAGGCCCCAGGCCTGATGCCTCATCACGGAGATCCTCACAGACAGCGGAGAAGCCGCTCAGAGCGCTGCCCGGGCCCCCAGGACCCACGGTGAAGCCACCACACGTGTCAGCCCCCCTGCAGCAGCCTCCCCTCTCCTGCTCCCACGGGGTCAGAGTTCATGACATCGACCACGTGGCAGCTCCGTCCTACATCCTCAGACACAGTGCCCCTGCCACCTGAGCCCAGCTCCTCCGTCACACGCAGCACCGCCCTGGGGGCCCACCAGGAACCCGGGCGCAGCTAAAGCCGGGCATTCGCGGCTGCCCATCCCCACCTCACCCCACCCCGGTGCCACGCTTTCAGGCTGATCCTGCCCACGGTCCATGTGGGACCTCTCAATGGAGGGAGCATTAATGAGCAGCTTGAAAGGCTCGCTAACGGCGACCTTTCATCAGCCCCGGCGCCGGCAGGCTGGGCCCCGCCTCCACGCGCAGCTCCCGGCCGCGTCCACGGCCGTGCACCGCCCGGCCAGGTCCCGTGTGCCGGCAGTGATGCAGGCCAGACGCCCTCCGTCTGTCGGCGGCTGGAGCCACGGGGCCAAGGACTCTGGGCGACACTGGACCCTGCAGTTTCTCCAGCTCCAGGCCTGGCTTTTAACTGCCACCCCCACTCCTTCAATCAGACAGAGACAGACAGACAGACGGGGGCTGCTTGGCAGAGTTCTGCTTAAACCTCCACATCTTTCAAACCGGTAACAAAGAAAGCTGCCGTGAACTTCAGCCATCAGATGTCCACGGACAAGAAAAAGGAGTGAGAGCCCTGTATGGGCCGAGGAAGCCAGAGTGAACCCTCCTCGAGGGCCCCCCTGCCCGGCCACGCCCCAAGCCCCAGGCCCCACGCCAGGACAGCCTCTTGGAAACACCCGCCCGGCGACACCAAGGCCCCGGGCACCCCAGCGCTTGGAGCCCTCGGCGACAGGTTCGGTCTCCTGGTTGGTCTCCAGGGAAAGGCTTTTGACTGAAAGAAAACAATTCGTCCCCGTGTGTCCGCGATGCAGCCGTTTATTTATCACTGTGGCGTCTCCCTACGTGCAGCGCCAAACCCAAACAGCGCTCAGGTCTGGCCAGCTGGACGCGAAAGGAGCAATTTTCACCGGAGCTAGCTCTGACACCTCGGCTGTCCCAGTAGTGGCTGGGGTTCGAGCTGGCACGGCCACCTGTGGGCACAGCGGCGGGCACGCTGACAGCCGAGGTGGGCATGCTGGTGCTGAGGCAGTTGGAGAGGAGATGCCAGCAGGGCCTGGGGGCCCGGGGGGCCAGCGGATGACCATGGAGTCTGTGATGGCATCTCTGGGGATGTCGCTGTGACTTCTCAGAGGAAGAACGGCACCGCCCAGCGCCGCGGGGCGCATCACCGCGGACAGGTCTGCCTCCGGACACCGCCGCCTTAAAAGGCTGTGTCTCTGTGATAGCACCTCCTTCACAAACGGTTAAGAAACACCCCTGGCCTGTTGCTCAGTGGTTAGAGCATTGGCCCGCAGTCCCAAGGGTCCAGGTTCAATTCCCAGTCAAGGGCATGCCCCTGGGCTGCAGGCCCCATCCGAGCCCCGGTCAGGGTGTGTGCAGAAGGCAATCGATCAATTTGTGTCTCACATCAATGTTTCTCCTCTCTCCCTCTCTCTGTCTATCTCCATACTCCCCCCCGCCCCCCGCCCCCCGCCTCCACACACACCTTTACACTCTCTAAACATCAATGGGAAGAAAGAATCCTGGGATGAGGGTTAACCAAAAAGAGGAAAAAAGGGCGATGGCTTCTCTACAGACACACTCACACTGGAGAGGCCAGGCCACTCGGCACAGGAGATTCCGGGCACCAGCCGGCAGAGTGGAGGCCCTGCGGGAAAATGCAGCAGCCGCTGGCTGAAGAGGGACTGCGTCTCCGGCCGCGACCGAGCTGCCAGGGGCTGCTCGCAACTACCCCTGCTGGGTAAGGGGTGGCCCCGAGTCAGACCTCCCAATGCGGGATCCACTGCCAGGCGCCTACTGCCACCTGCGTCCGTGCCCTGCCGAGAACCACCCTCACGCCACCCCTCCCCCTGTTCCTGGTCTGGCCAGGCCCAGCCAGGGCTCCGGCTTCAGTACGTGCGGTTCTGCAAGAACAAACATCATCTCCGAGCCTTCCGCTCTCTGGTCTTTGGGAATGGGCGGGCACAGCCCTCGCGCTGCCAGCTGTGCGCCGCCCGCGGGTCCCCGTGCGAGCGCGGGAGGGACGGGAAACGGACTGACGAGGGGGACCCGCGGCCAAGGCCAGAGAACACAGCGTCCTTGTGTCGACACGCTTTTCATTTGGGAGGTTTGCTGTGTTTCTCTGTGCCTGTCCTTCTCTTTGTGTTTGTAAGCGGAGCCGCGATGCTGAGCGACAGCGGCTCCAGGCGACCGCCCGGCTTTCATGTCGCCCCCGCCGAGCCTGTCCTCGGAGCGGTACACGGCCCCGCCATGCGCCCGCCGCTGCCTTTGTCAGCTCCACCCCGGGGCATGCATCAAGCCGTCTGACAGGGCCGAGCGGGCCCAGGGAGACAGGAAGCGGAGTGCGGGCTGTGCTGCACTGAGTGCACGGCCCAGGCCGGCGGAGCCAGGCCCCGCAGAGTGTCCAGGTGCCCGCGCGGGGCTGTGCGGGTGGGTCCCTGGCTGCACGTGGCTGAGCTGCAGCAGGGGCTTGGCCCTCGACCGCTGCAGGTGTGCGTGGCTGCTCGGCCCGGGATGGCCCAGGGCCCCTCCTCGGACCCCCGCCCCTGGGGCCTGGAGGTCAGAGTGGGCGCTGCCCCGTGTCAGGGAGCCACGCTGTCCCGCTCAGGGGGCGGCCTCCATGCAGAGCACACGGCCGTGTGGACATCTGGAGCATCGTCGGGGTCTGACGGTGCCACAGGGCGGCCTGCTCCCTGCCAGCAGCCCCGGTGGCCGCCGGGCACATGGGCCGGTCACAGCCCCTCGGAGAGTCCCACCTGCTGACCGTTCTCCAGCCGCTCTCAGGCAGGCTGGCCGGGGCCTCCGGACCACAGCCTAGCGCACTGCTATGGTGCCCTCTATTGGAGAGCACGAGCGAGAACCCGCACCTCAGCTGCTGCCTGAGAGCCAAGCTCCCCGCTGTCGGAGCGGAGGGCACAGGCAGAGGTGACCGCTGCAGCAGCCTCTTCCTCCGGAAACGTGGGTCCCAACCACCGTCACGACCCCCTGATGCAAAGTGCACCCCCGGCCCCCGACGGTCTTCCCGGCCTGCTGGAAACAGGACCGGCCTCCGCTCCCACAGGGAGCTGTCGGACAAGCCACACGCCTCCGGTTCCGGAAGCCCGAGTGGGGCCCGAAATGGGCGCGGCGCCCACGGCTGCGGGACCGGCTCCCGGGGCCACGCCAGGAGTGTGCCCGCCCGCCGTGGGGAGAGGACTCCGCTCGCTCCCACGCTGACGTCCGGAGAAGGCCGGAGCCAGCAGGGCACACGTGGATGGTGCTCAGGCCACGTTATCCGTGAAGGGAAAACCCAGACCGGGCCCGGCTGGCGGAGGAGAAGGACGGAACCACGGCCACGGGCGAGGAGGCCCCGAGGCTGGTTTCCGTTCGGTGCCCGCTCTGCTGTGGGGAGTGGATGTGAAACACACAATCCGCCCCAACCGGCACATGACGAGGCTGCATTTTTACCCGGTTCCTGGTGACAGACACAAACCACTCACGCTCCTGAGCTGCGGCTCACGCGGTCACAGGGAGCCGGGACGGGAATACGGCTTCCGGGGCACGGGGCGCAGCCATTTCCCGGGAATCACATCCCCACGTTATGTACCACACACAGCCCTGGGCCCCTGCTTTTAGACACAGTTAATGACGAGCAAGATGCACACAGGTACCAGAGGCCCAGGTGGCACACAGATCTGGGGGTGCTCCTGGTGCCGGCCAAAGGAGCTGACCCCCTTCCAGGGTGACCTTGGCTTTGAGGCTCTCCTGCGGGCACTGGTGGAGTGCGCCAAGGCCAGGAGCAGGGCGGGGTCGGGGGTCAGCCTGTGAAATCACACCCCTCAGTCAGGCGCCCTCCAGCCCCAGCCTGCCCCTCGCCCCGAGAGTGGCTGATGCTGCCAATGGTTCTGATGACCAGGTCCTCGCCAGCGACCCACACAGACCACAGTGGCTGCGTCTGGCACGAGCTTTCCCGGCAGCTGGGCAAACGAAGCTACAATAGAAACCCTCCCAGAGGCCGTTCCCGCCAGCGGCCCTCTTCCCCGAGGCCCCAGCTTTCACACCGGAAAGGGGGCGGGTCCACGCCCGGTGGTCAGTCTCTCGGGGGAGGGACAGGGCGGCAGCCGGGACAGGCGGCGTGGGCCGTGGTCCCAGGGCTGCAGCTGGCTCTGGGCGGGGCCCAGCTGTTCCCATGGACGCCGATGCTTCCCTCCTGGGCGGTGGCCCTCCTGCTCCCAGTGCCCCCCCCACCCCCATCCCTGTCCGACACACCAGGACGGGGGGACACGGCGCGAGGAGGGGCCTCGCTCTGCGGGGAAAGGTGAAACAGACAAAGGGAGGTGGACACACGTCCCCAGGACACAGAAGCTTCATTAATGTGGTGGCGCGTCACACCCTCACTCCTGCCGCAGACGCTCAGTCTCCGCCCGCACACTCCGAGCTGCTGCTGCCCCTCAGGGCCCCGCACCGGGTTCGGGCCAGACGGGAGCCCCCTGCCGGGGCCGGGGGGGCCGCCAGGCTGCCCTCGTGGTCCAGAAGCCACTCCTTCACGCCCAGCCCCCCGGAGTAGTTGCCCACGGCTCCGCCGCTGCAGACCACACGGTGGCAGGGGACGAGGATGGGGACCTGGAAGAAAGAGGGGGCCCCGTCAGCCTGGGCTGCGGGCCCGGGGGGTCCCGGGGCTCCTGCCGAGGCGCTGAGCGGGGACCCGGGGCTGCCACTGGGCCCACCCACGGGTGACCTCGCTCTCAGCACCACGGCCCGACCTCTGGGGTCTCCAGGGGGCGGGGCCAGGGGTGGGTACAATCCCCGAGGTGAACGTGCAGCGTCCTCCAGCCAGTCCCTGTGCACGGAGGTTTGGAGGGGAGACAATCTCATTTGGAGAGAGTCACAAAGTGCATTTCCAGCATTGAAACTCACATTCCACGTCACAGGCGGTGCCTGACGTTCCCAAACCTGAGACGTAACAGAGCTCACGCCTGGGGTGCCCTCGAGCTCTGCCCCCCCAGCCCACCCTCGGCTCCTCGCTGCCCTCTGCTCACCTGGCCCTCTCTCTGCACCCACTATGGCGGCCATCGGGGCTGCCGGCGGGGAGCAGGCCGCCCTGGGACATGGTCAGACCCCAGCACCCCGGATGCCCCACACTGCCCCGTGCTCTGTGAGGAGAACCCCCCCCCCCCCATTCCTCCCTGACACAGGGAGCCTCGCACTCAGATCGCCACATGCTCCTCCGTGAGCTCACGGGGGCCCTGCCAGGCCCTGAAGGTGAGGGTTCTCGGGCTCCAGGTCCTGTCCACTGACCACCCCCTCGGCTGTAGCTCAGCAGTGAGAAGGTCTGCACCCGGACTTCCACGCTACACCTCCGAGGTCGGCGAACCGGACACGACGGCCAGCCGCTGACAGCCGAGTGCCTGGAGGGGGCGGCTGAGGCGCCCTCTGGATCTCCTCACGGTGCCGGGCACCGCTGTTCCCTGGTGCCATTCCTGCCTTGGCATCGCTGGGCACCCTTTACTGGGCATGGAGCTGGGTCACCGGCTGGGCACCGGTCTGCCTCAGCCGCCGCACAAACCCTATGCCCGAGTGTGGGCTCTGTGGGCCCCGAGCTGGCTCTGGCCCTGGGCGGGCCGCATGGGCCGGACGTGGTGCTCCTGGGCCACTGGAGAGCGTGCTGTGTGCCCCCAGCGGCGCCCATGACATCCCGTGCCAACCAGCCAGGCCGCGGTCACGCTCCGGGCGAACCCAGTGCCTCACCCGAGCTCAGCCACGTGGCTGTTTGGGGCAAAGAAGGATTCCTGTCCGACCTTCACGCCCCTCGCCGGGCCTGGGGGCCAGGCCGTTCCTGGCACAGAGGAGGAGGCCCCATTCCCATGGGAAGTTCGGGTTGCTATGGTAATGTGTGCAGCCGGGGTCCGGAGCTTCCTGTCCGGTGCAGCTTCACGGAGAGAAGCGCAGCGCTGCCCGGGCCCGCACACTGCCACATGCCCGCCTCCCGGAGGGCAGACGGCTGAGAGAGACCGTCACTGGGACTCGGGCGCTCATCGGTGCCCGGCCTCAGGGATCACCACCTGGCGGGCGCAGGGAGGCCAAACGCCACTCAGGTTTCTGACTGGCGAAGAGGGAGACTTGGTCTCCTTCAGCTTGGCTCTGCCAACACGTAGGCTCTGGTCCAAGCCTCTTTCCTGAGGGATCTCCCCGTGACCTCCACTCTCCTCTCCCACCCCCAGCAAGCTACGCGATGATCTGTGTGCATGTGTGTAACGTGAACCGGGCGCTCCTGCTGTGTGTCACAGAGGACAGGACGGCCGGGTGGAAGGACGGCCAGTTATGACGAAGTGATGCCCAGGCCGTGTGGTGCCCACAGTGACAGGAACAGGTGAGCGGCCGAGCACACGCCATGCGCGCTGGCGAGGGTGACGCTGCTCCGGCTCCCGCTAATGCCGGTGGCGGGCGTCACGCCGTTAACACGAAGAAACCCGCTAACACGTATCGGGGCCCCGAGGACATTGCAAAGGAGCGGGCCCGCCAGGCCTTGGCCCTCGATGAAGGTGCTGCATAAAATGTGATTCTTATCAATAACCAAGCGGCTCAGAACGTGGCAGCTGGCCCGGAACGCTCACGCTGTGAAACCTCATTCACCCGGGGCGCACGTCCCATCGCTTACACCGGCCGCTCTCCCAGGCTATACAACTTCCAAACCCGGAGATTTGTCTCCAACAAGAACAACACGGAGGGGCCGGTGGATCGATGGGGAATCCCTCTGATTCGGGCCCGCCGGTCCTCTCTCCATCTCGCCTTTGTTCTCCGGGCGGCAGCCCACAGGGGAAGGGCTTGTTTTCACTCGCGGCCTCATCAATACCTAAATCCTGGCGAACAAGTGACACCGAGAAGCTGTAATCAATAGCTCCCTGTGCGTTTTTTTCTTCTGGTCAAATGGTTCAGCCCCGCTGACAGCCCTGACACTCAGAACATGATGCTAAATCTTTATCAGCGGCGTCCGGGTGACTGGCAGAGCGCGCGCGGGGTCGTTAGTGCTCCTGGCGATCTGTGAATAAACTCACTCCTCGGAAGGCGTTCTGTTTGGAAGAAGGTGGGAGACGCTCTGTGCGCCGGATCGATCGCCTCTGAACTGCATTAAGCAAATTCCGTGTGTGGATGAGCGCTGGTGCTTCGAGGGGGAGGGGGCCGGCCTCTCCAGTCCGCTATCTACCGGGAAGCGGGCCCGCCTCCGCGCTGGGGCCGGGAGAACCTTCCGGAAGCCCGCCGCACCGTCTTCCCCGGGCTGGCCAGGGCCTCCAGGAACACTCTGGAAGAAGCCGAGTGTCTAGGACAGGACGAACCTCCCTCCCAGCAAAAAGCACGCCTCCCCTGGCAAGGAAGGGAAGTGATGCCGATGTGTCCGCGCTCCCACAAGCCCCAGAAGAGGCACGTGCCACGTGCTCCCCACAGTCCTCCCGGTGTGCAGCCCCCCCCCCCCCCCGCCCCCGGAGCGCTGTCCAGGGAGCATGTCCAGGGAGCCAGCCTTCATAACACGGACACGCTATCTGTGCGGTAGCTAGCCAGCCATCACCACCGAGGGCAGGACACAGTCAGGGGACGTCCACACCAGGCACGTCCAGCCCCGGGTCAGAGTCACCCCTTGGGCCCCCAGCCCATTCTAAGGCGGCTCTCATCACTTTACAGAAACCCCGTGAGGACTGTCCAGCTCCTGTCATGCCCAAGTGCCGCCAGCCACATATTCAATACACGGATGCGCCTGCACCCCAGCCGGGGCCCCGCTCAGGCCCCGCAGCGGCTGGTGCCAGGCAGCCTCGCCATCAGGTGGGCGAGGGCCCGATGGGAGGGCCGCAGAGGCTCCTGCCGGCCTGGAGTCTCCGCCCGCTGGCCTCCGGCATGCGACGGGAAGCCCACACGAGGCCAGCGTGGACACGGAGCCTTAAGCCCCGTGGATCCTGTTTTATAAACCTCAGCGGCCGAGGCCGCACGTGCAGAGAAACATCACAGAGATTAATGGCAGGAGGCCGGCGTCGCGCTGGTTGCACGACAATAAATGTTCCCGAATATCGCCACGAGGGCGACCACCGAGGTGCCACGTGTCCCCAATGCACAGGCAGGTGAGGCTCCCATTTGTACCCGCCGGTTAGAGCCGGTGGAGGCGCCAGGTGTGGGCGCGAGTGCCTGTGTGCACCTGGCACCCAACCGGGCGTCCAGCGGGGCCTGGGCAGCGGAACCTCCGGGACAGGGCGGGGGCGGTGAAGGGAGCCTCCCGCAGGGACGCAGGGAGCGGCGCAGAAACCCCGCTAGCTTCCGACGGAGGCGAATCCAGGGAGCCTCTCCCGCGACACCACGGGGTCCGGTGGCCTTTTCATCACACCCCGGGAGAGGACGGGACCTCCCAAAGGGAGACACAGTTACGCGCTACTGGCAAACGTTAACAACCCTATCCCCAAACTTACCGTATTTTTCGGACCATAAGACGCACTTTTTCCGCCCCCAGAAGTGGGGGGGAAAAGTCCCTGCGTCTTATGGTCCAAATATAGCCTACACATATACTTTAAAAAAAAAGTTTTTTTACTTGCCCGGCTCTGTGTGGTCTCTGTGTGCTTGCCCGGCTCTAAAATGGTTCTAAATGCTGCTGTTTACTTTACAGGGTTGATTACATGTGTTTATGACTGTGATGTTGGGTTTTAATGCACATAAAATATTTTAGGACACTATTTGTTTCAGAATCTTTTTTTCTTCATTTCCCTTCTCTAAAAACTGGTGCGTCTTATGGTCCGGAGCGTCTTATGGTCCGAAAAATACAGTAGTTTGGAGTCACGCCGTGCGCTCCAAAGACACACGGCCTCTGCGTGGCAGGATGTGCCTAACGACAGGCCGGCACCAGCAACGACAGACAGTGGTGCTCAGGGCACCCTCGTCCCCAAGGTCTCCGGACACGGGGACACGGGAAGCATGGGAGACACAGGAGCGTCCCAATCACACGTGGCGAGACCTTCGCAGAGCAGATGTATGTGAAGACAGTGCCAGGAGGTGCTTCTCCAGGACCAGCGAGGCCGCTCCGGGCGGAAGGCTAGGTGACTGCCGCCTCCCAAGCGCCGGCGCTGCCCGGGGCGGCCACGACCCAGGGCCGGTACAGTCGGCTGTGGCATACCGACGCCCGCCTGTCCCTGGCGAACAGGGAGGAAAATGGCCTTGAAAGTAGACAGCAAGCCGAAACCGGTGTGGCTCAGTGGATAGAGCGTCGGTCTGCGGACTGAAAGGTCCCAGGTTCGATTCCGGTCAGGGGCATGTACGTTGGTTGCGGGCACATCCCCGGTAGGGGGTGTGCAAAACGCAGCTGATGGATGTTTCTCTCTCATCGGCATTTCTAGCTATCTATCCCTCTCCCTTCCTCTCTGTAAAAAATCATTAAAATATATTAAAAATAAAAAAAATAAAAAGAAACAGACAGCAAAGCTACCCGGTTTTTCAGAAAGCGGGTCTGATTCAGTCACTTCCCATCCAGACTCAGGGATGCTCTTTGCTCTGACGGATCGAACAGCATTCTTCTGGCGAATCAGAGACTGCCCCGGGCCGCAGGGAGAAGCTGCTGATGTGACAGCGTCACGCTGGTCCGGCATGGCCGTGAGGGGGACAATCCCAGGGCCTCATACAGCCGGGTGGGGTCTCCGGGGGCTGAGCCATCAGGCAGGCCGGGAGCCCAGCCTGCCACACCCAGGCCCCGTCACGGCCTCTCCCTCCCTTGTGCTGGTTCCTTCCTGTGACTGGACAGCCGCCGGCCCGTGTGTGACCTGATGGGGACCAGAGGTGCCTCCGTCCTCTGGGCACGGCAGGCCCAGCCACCTGCACCGCGGCCGTCCTCTGGAGAAGCCGGCCTCACAGGGTCTGTGAGTGTGCCCTCGGCCACACCCATCGTCAGACACCCGGGAGGGACAGGACATGGAGGAACCGGGGGCAGCCACGCCCAGACCCAGCCATAGCCCAGGCCAGAGGCCAGCCATCCCTCGTGGTCAGGCCCAGGAGGGCTGGACCTCATGACGGAGGTGCCCTGGGGAGCCGGACCCGGCACGAGAGCCTTCTAGAAGGTGAGAAACTGGAGGGGGCCTTTCACTGCAGTGAAAGCGCCTGGGAGAGGGGGCTCATGGCACCCGGGGCGCCCGCTGGTGAACGAAGGGAGGTCTCCTCGCCCCTCGCCCCTCACCCGCCCGTCCCCGGTGCTCCCCGCGCGGGGCTCCTGTGGTTCTCACCCCGAGGAAGGGCTTCATCATCACCTCCCCCCACAACCGGGGACCCCACGGTGCTGCCCACGTCTCTCTGAGGTCCCGTCACCAATGCTTCCTGTCCACCCCCCCGCCCCCCGCCCCCGGCAGCTCAGGCTGCCCCGGGAACGTGC
This sequence comes from Pipistrellus kuhlii, assembly GCF_014108245.1. Classification (NCBI taxonomy): domain Eukaryota; kingdom Metazoa; phylum Chordata; class Mammalia; order Chiroptera; family Vespertilionidae; genus Pipistrellus; species Pipistrellus kuhlii. The sequence goes on from NW_023425460.1 coordinate 44,999,245, forward strand.
TCACATCATGTGACACGGCCCCAGGGCGGTGCCGAGGCCCAGCCACCACCCCCATCTCCGCGGTCACCCCGACTTACAGGATTGCTTCTCATCGCGCTGCCCACCGCCCGCGCGGCCTTGGGGTGGCCTGCCAGGGCCGCTAACTGCTGGTAAGACACCACTTCTCCGAACTTCACGGCCTCCAGCAGCTTCCGCAGCACCTGCCCGGTGAACGAGTCTGGAAGCAGAACGCAGACGATGTTATGGGGACAGTCGGCTCCCGCGGCTCTGATACAAACAGCCGCCCGTCCCCAGACGGAAACGCACCAGCACAGACAGAGGCGCTGCCCCCAATAAAACACGGTCGCACGCGGGCTCCCGGCACAGGCCTCAGGGCCCAGAGTGGCCGGCGCCTTCCGGGGATCCAGACCACGCACCCCAGAGCCGCGGCCTCTTCCCGGCTCCCCCGGTCCCGCCGGATGCTCTCTCGGCCACAGGCCTCTGTGAACGAGCACGCCGCCCAGCTCCTCAGCACAGGAGCCCCGCCTGCCCACCGGCCTAGAGAACCCATTTGCATGCCTGGGTCATGTCCTGCTCCGGCCGGAAGGAAAGAGAAGCCCGGCAGGACTCAATGCCAAACCGCAGGCCCCATCGGCAGTGACCTTGGCTGCAGGCGTCTGCAGTGAGCGGGGCTGCAGAACAAAAGGGCGCCATTCTTGCTTTACCTGCAGCTCCCCACGTGCTGAGGGTGAGCAGGTGAACACGAGAGCTGTCCCCCGACACCCCCGGTGTTAGGGCATCTCTGTGCGGAGTTTGCGGGAGGAAGCCCGGGCGGAGAGGACAGTCTGGATGCTGTCTATTGTCTGACTGCAGGGACACGGCTGGGAGCACCAGGCATGGCTCGGAGGGCTGGACATGGGGGGAGCTGCGTCCCCACAGTAAGGCCCTGAGCCCTCTGTGGCAGGAGGTCCCCATGGCACCAACAAAGGGGAGGATTCGCTGGCAGGAGCAGTGCCCCCACCGTGCCCGCGACGGCACTAATCACACTCCCTCCCTAGCTGGCAAAGTGCAATTTGGTTCTTAAAGGAAACACACCCTTACATGTACGTTAAATAATAAAAATCGCTTCTTCACCGAGGGGAAGGATAATCACGTCGCCGGGAGGAAAAAAATGTTTGGTCTTTATTATAACATTAAGCAAATTAAACATCAGCATAATCCAGGTGATACGAGAAGAGGGTCATCAAAGAAATTAACTTTGTTGTTCATTAATTTGCATGGATTAGGCGAGGGCAAAAGATAGCAAGTGTGCTCCAGTTTCTTGTGATATAATTTCAAACTGTACACCGTTTGTGGCAGGAGGGTGACTTTGGGGTTAATCAGACTGATTTGTCCTTTTAATTGCTTTCTATTCAAAGAAAATTCATTAGATAATGTTCTCTTCAAAATTCATGAATCAATTTAACTGGAGGAACCACATTAGCGGCTCGGGGTTCATTAGCGCAGGCCGCCGTGCGGAGGCCGGCGGCGGGCAGCGTCCTTCGCAAACAGCCCTGTTTACGGCGCCGGCGCCGGCTCCGGGAGGGCGTCTGCAGCCAACCGTTCCTCCTGGCGCTGTGGCTGCAGCTGCCCTCACCTGAGAGACACGGAGGGCACGAGGCCAGGAGGCGGCCCGGCCACGGTGACTGAGGAGGGCAGCCCCGGGCAGGGCGGAGGGCCTGGGCCCTGCCTCCGAGCACAGGGCGGCTGGCGTCTGTGTTTGCAGTGACTCGGGGAGAGGGTGCGCCGGGTCTCCCCGGAGAACGGCCCGGACGTTGAGAACCTGCTGACACGGGAGGAGAGATGTGGGTGCAATGGCTACCACCTGCAGCATAGTCCGGCCGGGCGGTCAGGCGGCTGAGCAGCATCCGTGCCACCCAAAGGCTGCGGGTTCCATTCACACTCAGGGCCCATACCGAGGCTGAGGGCTCCATCCTTGGTAGAGGTAACCAGTCAATGTTTGTTTGTTTGTTTTTTTTCCTCCCTCTCTCTTTCTCTTGCTCCCTTCCTTGCTCTAAACATAACCTCCTCGGGGTGAGGATTAAAAATAAACAGAAAGCCCACGGCAGCACAGAGCCGCCTGGGGGCCGGGCCCCTCTCCAGCATCCTTGATGAACCCCGCCGAGGTACGAGCACCGTCTTTCCCGGGTACAAGCGTCGTATCACCAAACAGTGACGCAGCCATGTCAGAGCACAGTTTTCCCAACCTGTCCAGCTTCCCTGTCGATGGCAGACCATCTCTCACCCTGCACATGCCAGGCAATGATTGGGAAAAAAAGCTCGAAGAAGCTACGCTCAGCAATCAAGCACAGCTTTTTGGAAATGCACCTGGAAACCCTGCAGGGAGCAAAGGCACGAATGAGTGTAAGCGGCTCTCGGAGTCAGCGCCGTTAGCTCCAGCCTGCCCAGAAGCGGATGCTGCAGTGGAGCCCGTTCTGGAGGAGGGGCCACCACGTTCGGCGGTTAAATATCCTCCCACAAGCAGAAACCGGTGTGGCTCAGTGGATAGAGCGTTGCTCTGTGGAATGCCCTGGGGCCGGCCGGCCACAGTCGGGACTAAACAAGGGGCCCCTCCCTGATCAGCCCCGATCGCTGGCCAGGCCGAAGGACTCCACCTGTGCAGGAATCCATGCACAGGGTCTCCAGTTAGAAATAAAGGCAGAAGAAATGAAATGGAATTTTTGGTTGCAATATTTGAAATATGTATGGTGGTTGAAAGTAAAATCATAACATCACCAGATAATATTTTCAGCGTGTGTAGATGTAAAATATATGTCACTATAACTTCAAGGAGGGGGCTTAAAGGATCTTTATGGTGGAAAAGTTTCTACTACCATAAGGTGGTAAAATATTGATTCCAATTAGACTGTAAAAATCAGCATGTAGTTCCTAGAGCTACCACTAGGAAAACCAGGACAAGAGATAACTATAGTCCAAAACTAACAGATAACTAATAAAGTAAAATAAAATACCAAAAATGTGTTAAAATAGCCCACAGGAAGGATAGAAAAGGGAAAGAGAAATGAAAACCAAGAAAAAGACAGAAAAACAAACGAAATGTTACCTAGTAATAAAAACAAAAGGTAATAAATAAGATAAATAAGATAAAAATAAAAATGTTATATTTATACCTGAATTCAAACATATAGATAATTACATTAAATGTAAATGGTCTAATCACACCAATGAAAAGATAAATGAATTTAAAAAAAGATCCCAAGTATGTGCATTCTAAAAAAAACCTTCAAATAATAGATATACAATAGGTGGGTTTAAAAGTAAAAGAATGGGTAAAACATTCCATGTAAACAGTAATCCTAAAAAGTTAATATCAGACAAAGTAGCGTTAAGAGTAAATAAAACTTTCAGGGTAAAAAGGAATAATACACAGCCCTCGCTGTTTGGCTCAGTGGATAGACCCTTGGCCTGCAGATCGGGGGCTCTGTGTTCCATTCTGATCTCGGGCTCATGTCAGGGTTATGGGCTCGATCCCCACGAGTGGGCACACCGGCGGCAGCTGATCCATCATTCCCATCATGGATGTTGCTTGCTATCTCTCTCTCCCTCTCCCTTCCTCTCTAAAATAAAATTAAAATTTTTTTTTTAAATAAAGGAATACATATTGATAGACTGCCCACAAAGATGACATATCAACTGTAAATTTTTGTGTACCTAACAAAAGAATTTCAAATAAAGTAAAAATGGACAAAAACTAGGAGGAGAATTAGACAAATCCATAAATATACTTGGAGACTTCAATATTTCTCTCTCAGTAACTGATAGAAATAGTTGACAGAAAATCAAGAATGTAGAAATAAAAAAGGATCACCAACCACCTGGTGGTCAGTACCTGTTGAACAGTCGCTTAGGCTCAAATATATACACACACACACACACACACACATACACACACACACACGACACTAAAATTAAGTGGATTTTGTCCCAGGAATGCAAGCCTCTCCAATGTCTGAAACGGGAATCTCTCTATAAAACGACAGAGATCAAGACCGCATGTACTGGTGAAAGAACAGATACTTAGCAAAATGGAACAGAACAGAAACAGACCCAACAAACCCAGGAGCAAAGGCCATTTAGTGGAAAAGGATGGTCTTTCAACAAATGGTGCTGGAACAACTGGGCAGCCGTGTGCAAAAAAAAACAACCCCAAATCATGCACTCCCTCTGGAAGGCGGGGCCTCAAGCAGGGGTCCCCTCTTCGCAGCACCCCTCAGCACTGGCCACAAAAGTTTCCCTGCCACCTGTCCGCCCACCCAGCCTCCTGGTCGAATGGGGGACAGACACGAGGGTCCCAGGCGCAGGCCTATGAAAGCGCCGTGCCCGCCCGGTAGGGCCCACGCCGATCCAAGCACAGGCATCCACGAGGCTGGCAAACACGTAAGGTAAGGTCACACTGCCCTCACAGCTGTTGGTCTTAGAGAATAGTTCCTTTGCTATAAATAACTATTTATAGCAGAGTGTTGCTTTAAAAGAAAGACACTTAAAAAAATCCCCCGTTGACTTTCTCACATGGTACATGTGGGGAGATACAGCCCTCGTGATCCGAAGCTCTTTGGGGTCCTGACAGTTCTGGGGAGGACAGGGGGCCCGGGGGTCGCCAGGCCAGGCCGTGTGGGCCTCCGAGCTCTGGATGAGGGGCGCCCGGAGCAGAGTCTTGGGGCTCCTGGCAGGAGGGCTGGACTGTTCGCGGTGGGAAGGAGCCGCCGCCCGCGGGGGGGGAGCGCCACGTGGGAGGCACCACCTCTGCCAGCCGCGCCCCGCGCCTGCCTGCTCCCCTCCCCGGAATTAGAGTGCCCGGACTTAGTTAACAGGAGAATTATGCCGAGGACTTGGAGCCCGAACTTCAGGAAGCCTTCAGAGAAATGATTAAACTGTGACTGTCCTGGTACGAATGTGAATAATTATCCATTAGCACCGCTACCACTCAAATAATTGTCATTCTGCTCAAAGCACAGGTGTGAGCGCTTTCTGAACAGCACGCGACCGGAGAGACGCAGGCACACGGGTGCGGGGGAGGAGGGCGGGCGTGTGGGGTCCCCCTCACACAGGGTGACCGCGGGAAAGGGTGTGGGGATCCAGCCGAAGGTCCCGCCCCTGCGGACTCATGTCCGCGGCTTGCTTTGGGGCCCTCGCTGGCTCTGCTCCCCTTACAGACACACCGCTCCTGGCCCGGGCGCTGTGGTCAGAGGCACAGGGCCATGTTCCCTCCACGACACAACCCCGTGACCCAAACACCGAAAAGGGGGAGGATGGTATTTAAAATGAGTGTTACAACGCCTGCCAGACCATGTGCCTGCATCCCGCCAGAGTCAGCACAGCACGGTGGCCTCACACACCCAACCAGTCTTTCCCAGCGGCCTTAGCCACACGGCAGAGATGGACCCTGGCTATCGGTCTTGGAGCAGATCATGCTAAATACACCACGGCCGTCAGACCTGTGCTCACATGCCAGCAGTCCCCGCGTGCTGACACTGCCCCTCTCCCGACCGGTCAGGGGCGCCCATGCATCTGGACAGAAACTTCCAGAAGCCTCCTGCGAGCCCTCACCGGCACCCATGAGGAGGAGAGAAGCTGTGCCAGGATCCTCTGGGCTCCTGTGTCTGAAAACCAGCCTGTTCCTCACCCTGGCCAGCGCGCCCCCAGGCCGGCCGGGGAAGGACGCTCCGCCCGCCTGGTTGACTGGATCTCTGGGGAAACTGAGGAGTCTAACGGGGCGGGCGCTGACCTAGGCCCCCGTGCGGCTCTGGCTGGTCTGAGAGCCGAGCCTGGTCTGTTTTGGGAGAACTGAGGGCCCACCAACAAGGAGCTCAGCCTCCCCCCTCGTGAACGCCTCCCGGTCAGAGGGGCCCAGGGCTCTGACAGAGCCGTCAGAGGACAGGGGAAGGAGCGGGAGCTTTAATTTCTCTGCAGAGAAACCGGGCTCTTCGGGGATTAATCTCGGCAGCAACTCTGAGCCTTTGCCGCAGGCGGCGAGGAATTCAGAGGGAGTGGCGGTGGGTTCTGAGCAGCTGACTCTGGTTCTCACCCATCCCAACGAGGGGGGCTGCCCAGGGGAGGGCGAAGGCGGTCCCCGCGAGACAGGTCCCGCGTGTGCCCTCGGCAGGAGGACGCAGGACAAGCATGGAGAAGGAAGGGACATGGCTACCCAGCCAGGGGGGTGGGTCAGTTCCCTTCCCTCCTGGCAGGGACCAGGGCAGAAGCACAGGCGGGGGCAGCCGTGGCACCCTGCCCCTCTCCCCCCCTCCAGGCAGCAGGCTCCGGAAGCCGCTGGTGCCTCTGCAGGGAGGGGCAGGGTGCAGAGGCGGCCTCGGGCTGAGACTCAGGGAGGTGGCCGGGCGAAGGGCACTGCATCGTGTGGAACCCCACGCGTGCCCAGGGGCAGAGCCTGGCTGGCCTGTCACCCCACCCTTAGGTGTCTAGTCTGCAGAGCAAGGACATGCTTAGGAGCCAGGGCGGCTGAATCGGCCAGGGCTCAGGCCGTAACATGCGTCCCTCGTGCTAGAAACGTCATGGCTACGCCTCATAAGACGCCCACAGCGGTCAAGGCCACGGAGTGCTTCCTTCCCGAGGCTGCGCAGGCGGGCGGAGCGGGCCTGGCTCCCACACGCAGCACAAGAGCTTGTACAGACCGTTCCCCAGGCCCCCGCACCGGACAGCCCCGGCACAGAGGAGCGTCCCGCCCGGAGATGGCATGCCTGTGTGGCACCTGGCAGACCCCCGGACATCACCGAAGATGACAGCTGCCGGGGAAGGTCCCAGGGCCGTGCGGAGCAAGCCCCGCCTCCTCCCTGAAAACCTTGCAGAACAGTGCTGTGGCCAGGTCCCTCCGGAGAACCACCGCTGCTTAGAAACACGCAGGCCGGAGTGAGGATGTCTTTGAAAACCTGCGGCTGGGGGAGGGGGCGGTGCGGGCTCACCTGTCTCCCCTGGGAGGCGGCCGCGGTCTCCCGGCCACACACTGGCACAGGCTGCCGAGCTGCACACAGCTGCACACAGCTGCACACAGCTGCCACCAAGCCACAGGTCAGGTGACAGCTCCCTGAGCACCGTCAGCAGAAGGAGCAGACAGACGACCCTCCTCGTGGCTCCGGTCATGCGAATCACACACCTTGAGCGGACGAGAAGCCCTGGCCTGAAACCAAGGTCAAACCAAAGGCAAGTGCCCTGCCCTTGGCGTCGGGCTGTGGTCAGCCTTGGTCAGGGGGCTAACGCGGTGAGCACGATGGCCCGGTCACCTCACAGGGATGGACACAGGAGCATCCGGCGTGCAGGGTGAGACTTATCCGATTTCCCCGCAGGCACACTGCCGGGAGGGCCCTCCCTCCAGCTTTGCCGACCAGACTGAGACAGGAGCTGTGAACGCTGCCAGCCCTCACACAGACGCTCTGATGAATACAAATGGGGCCACGAATAACATTTCAATGCATCGGTTTTAACTTAAAAACGAGTCCTGGCCCTGGCCGGTGTGGCTCAGTCATCTGGACGTGGTCCCGTGCCCTGAAGGACTGCCAGTTCGATGACCAGTCAGGGCACATGCCTAGGTTGCCGGCTCGATCCCAGGTTGGGATATGTAAATGAGGCAGCCATTAGCTGTTTCTCTCTCTCCCTCTCCTTTCCTCTCTCTCTCTCTCTCTCTCTCTCTCTCTCAAATCAGTAATAAAACACACACACACACACACACACACACACACATTAAAAAAAATGAATCCTATCTTCTAGAAAACAATACACGGCCAGGGAAGAAGAGAGCCAGGGACCCACCCCCCCAGCCAGGTGCCAACACGGCGAAACCACGGCGGACGGCGGACAGCACGTGGCGCCAGGATGCAGGCTGTGACGGACATCAAAAGGTGTTAATGGTTTCAATATTTATCTGCTGCAGGGAAGCACTCTGAAAAGAAGACAGAGGGGGGAAAAAAAAGATTCTGCTAATGGCTGTGTCTTTGCCATTAAAATGAAAAGCTTAATGCATCTTATAATCAGAGGACAATTTGCAAATCATTAAGAGAAATGTAAAATTCCATTAAAATACAAATCAAGAGACTCTCCCCGGACTAATAATCTTTTTGATATTATTTTGCATTTCACTATTTCTGTTCCAATACCCAGACCCCACAAACGAACAGCCTCTGAACAAGCGACTAACCACAGCCTACTTCTTTAACGAGAGACGGAGAGAGGGATCATCTGCTATTCAGAGCAGGTACTAATGAAGAATTCCATATATTCTGAAATTTAATTAAAACCCCAAAGATTTCAAATTAGATGCAATTTGAAATGCCTGGGGCAGAAATACATGCACTTGCGTGGCGAGGGTACCACACTGAAAGTTGATACCGTAATTGGTCTTGATGTATTTTTGTGTTGCCGGGCTGAAGCACAGAACTCATAACCATATAAAAATTCTCTGTAGATTACCTGCTCATTGAAAATGCCATCACTCAGGTAGTTCTCCACTAAATTACCATGCTGCTCAGATGCACAAAGTGACTCGGGGAGGAGAGCAGCACAGCTGGCCGACGCGCCGTGAGTTATGCATGCGTCAATGTGGCCTTTTTTCTGAGTAAAATATGCTCGGCTGAATATTAAAATATAATTGGCATTCAACCTAAGTAGCTTAAACCATTTTGTTATCTTCTTTTAAACTGATTTGGCTCCTCCGCAGTTATTTTCAAGGATGCGACTCACAAACTAATGGCGCCATCGCACCCAGCTAGATGTGTGCCGCTTTACGTCTGCCACAAACAGGCCGGCCTGCAGCCTGCGAGGCCGCTTTAATAGGGGCTCCTCTTGAACATCAAAGGCCCGTCCTCGGGAAGAAAGCGGGGCGGCTGCTCCATTTATGTTGGTTCTTGCATATCTTATTCTAGGAGAGAGGGATGCAAATTCCCTATGAGGAGTGTGTGTCTCGGCCAAGCTCCCTCGCCGGCTGAGAACTGTGCTGGCTGCGGGCACGGGCGCGGGCACGGGCGCAGCCCAGCCGGGCAGGGATGTGCGTCTTTTAAGGAAGCAGACAAGGCGAGCCCACCCAGGCCGGGAGCGGGCCTCCTCTGCACATAGGATGCATTCTGTGTCCCAAGGAACGGCCGTGCTCGAGAAAAGAAAGAGAAAGTAGTTGTCGTAGGAACGGAGATGCTGGGTAGAGTCATGCTTGCCGAGGGGCAGCGCTCAGCAGGGACACCATTTCCCAAAACACGCTCAGGACCTGCTCTGGCATTCGGGAGGCAGCACAAAAGCAGATCCACACGTAAGTGGCAGAGGGATGTGTGGAGGGCTTACACAGACTCCCTTTTCCCCTCCTTCACGCTTCCCTGGGCTGGTCTAGGAGAGTGTTGTTGGCACGGAGACACCGCCCGGTGCCCCAGCTGCACCCACGCCTCAGCCTCCCCCTCCTCCAGGTGAGAGCCCGACCTCTCCTCCCGGCATGTGACACGTGACCTTTGATGGGGCATGTGCTTGTGAGTCTCACATTCTGAGTCCCTTTGAACATAAGGGTAAGAATCGTGTGATATGGCATTTACATTAAGTAATCGTTTTTACGCTTTTGGCTCCTACAAAGAGTTCCACAGCTTTATTGCCATGAATTTTATAGAAATATCCACACATTTCACATCTAGGTAACTTGGAGTGTAATTCCATGAAATTTTCACTACAATATTTTCTCTATAAACCTAGGTCACAGAGAGAATTCTATTTGCTATTGCCAGAATGATAGCAAAACACATGAACAACAGTGCCCGTGAGCGGTGAGTATACGGCACTCCATGACAACAAAAATATCAAACATTTGCTTCGGAAGCAAGCAGTGCAGGTCCGTCTAATGACTACGGTGGGAATAAAAAATTTTTAAAGCATATTTAAGTGAAAAAGTCTGTTTTTACTTTAAAATACAGACCTGATAGAAAATACCCATTTTCCAAAGCCCACTTCCAGTGAAAAATGGTTGAAGTGACAATGCGAATTCCATTTCCTGCCGGGCAGAAACGGCCCCAGCTCCCTGGAGGTGGAATAACCCAGCTCGGGAGGCAGGCGCGGCAGATGACTGTGGTAAACGCATAATGTGAGCAGGCTGGCTTTTATTTTCAACAGGAACCTTCATGGCTTGCTGTGCAATTACTGTGCTGGTGGCATTTCCATACGTGAGGGACAGCCAGGCAGAGGGGCTGCCGCCGGCTGAGGGTGCCAGGGCTGGAGGGCTGCCCTGCCGGGCACCCGGGCTGGGCTTCTGGGTGAAGGCTCTCTTGGTGAGGATGGAGGTAAGGCGGCTCCCTTCCTGGAACAGTCCCCAGCTCCCAGGCCCTACAGCCTCCCCTGGAAGGCCCTGGGCTCTGGGGCCCCCCAGGACAGCGGGAGGGTAGCTGAGCGCCCTGACGGGGCCTCTCCTGAGGTCTCTGGCGGGAATTTGGGGAGAGGCCTTTGGGAAAGGGGTTCTCGGAGCCCCGGGAACCTGAGAAGCCTTCCGAGGCTCCGTGCTGGAGGCTGTCCCCGGCAGGTTTAAAAAATGCAGGTTTTACTACTGTCATGCCACCGATTTCATAGCTACAGGCTAATAGCTGTGACGAAGGAATTATTAAAGTGTTAGGTATTTCAGTTAAGAGGGAACATTGCCGTCACTTGGAAAAGAAAACTTGAGACCTCATCTGTTGAAAACCATCGTGTGCAAGATGGCACTGGGAGGGCCGCTCGAGGGCCCAGCATCCCTTGGGGCCGCCGGGAGGGGTGTCCCCGGCACAGGGCCGGGCCCTCGAAGGGGGGCACCCGCCTGGGCTGGCAGGGGAGCAGGAAGGCTGGGGTAGCAGCCTGCTGCCCGTCTTCCTGGCCCCGGCAGGCTGGGAGCCGGAGGGTCTCGTGGGCAGGGGGCTCCGAACAAAAAGAAGCTTCTGCGCACGTTCCAAACGGGAAGCCGGCCTGCCGGGCTGCGGGCTGCGCTCCTGGACGTCACGGTGAGACCGCACGCTGGGCCAGGCACCACCCGTGACCCCAGCTGCTCCTGCTTCTGCCTCCGCTGCTAAGGCCACATCAGATCAGCGGTTCTCGCTTCCTAATGCCACGGCCCTTTAATCCAGCTCCTCTTGCTGCGGTGACCCCCAGCCATAACATTATTTTCCTTGCTACTGTTAATGAATCGTAATGTAAGTACCTAAGTGCTTTCTGATGGTGTTAGGCGACCCCGCTAGCGGTTCTCAACCTGTGCGTCTCGCCAATAGAAACGTTGAGAACCACTGGTCTAGGGCCTTGGTCGGCAAAGTCATTAATCCGCCTAGCCGAATATCAACAGCACAACGATGGACACTGCTTTGGAGAGCCACGTTTTTTATACTTAAACTTCTTCTAACGCCACTTCTTCAACATAGACAAGCCCAGGCCGTGGTATTTTGTGGAAGAGCCACCCTCAAGGGGCCAAAGAAGCATATGTGGCTCATGAGCCGCAGTTTGGCAACCACGGGTCTAGAGGACCTGGGCTGCCAGGCACCTGTTCTCGGAACTTCCCAGCCCAGCTCATTGTGGGCAAGGACGTTCAAGGTCTTCTCTGGGGACTGTCAGTCAACTCGCGCGCCAGCTCAGCCTGCCGGGGGTTTCGCTACCCGCCTCCCTATAAACACGGCTCCGTTTTCAAGTTCGCTTTTGCTGAAAATCACAGTAGCAACTAGAACGCCATTACACTTGCATGGTACATTCCATTTTCAGGTTCAAGACTGCTCTAAATGTATCCTACCCGAGACCTCAGGGTGATTCCCTAAGCACACGGGTGCATGCCTCCGCACATACACATCTGTGTAAATGCTCATTATATCCAAACGACTACAGAAGTCTCCATGCAAAATACACCTGTGAGCATCTGTGTCCAGAAGGCCTTAGCTGCCGCAGGAAGACTCCAAACAGGAGCTCACAGAGGCAGCGGGAAAGCGCAGTGGGATTACCGCCGGCTGCTGTGCCTCCGGCGCACTCCGCCGAGGGGACGCGTTCTCGGCGCCTTAAAAGTGTGACGTCTAACCACGGCGAGTTCGAGACGTGAAGGTGAGAACTCACCCGGCCAGACTCCGCCGCTACCTGCGCTGAGGTGAGTGTCAGCCACTGGCTCCACGGCAGTGGCCGTGTGTCCACCTCCGAGCCCCGTTTCCTGTGCTGTTGGCCGGAAGACAGTTCAAGTTCACAATGAGCTCATTGAGAAGTTTACTGCCGCTCAGATGGATTCCTGCTTAAGCCTTTCCGCCCGCGAGAGCCCCGAGTCGGCCGGCATGCATCATGCTCGCTGCCCGTGCCAAGAACGACGGGACCACGTGCCAAGACCAACAGAGCCGCCGGGAGCCGCGGGGCCCGTGCGCTCTGTCCCACCAGCGGGCCGCGTGCCGCCCGGGCAGAGGGCCGACGCGCATGGAGCTGGTCCGGTCCGTGACACGAGCTGTGACGGAGTGACGGCTAAGGTGGCCGCCCCACGACGGCAGCACCGTGGCGGCAGGGCACTGACCTTGCAGGAAGACGGGGTGGTGCAGCGCAGGCAGGGGCAGCTCCCGGAGGGCCGCGGGCTCCTGGAAGTAGGCGTGCAGCCAGGCCGCGCACTCCGTCAGGGGCTTCACCGTCTCCGCGGGCCGGCCGGGCGGCTCAGGACGGGCGGGGGCCTCGGGGGGGCTGCAAAAGTGATAGCAGGAGGTTAATCATGCTCCAGCCCTCCTCCACCCTGCCGAGGAGCAAGCAGGAAACACTGCCGCCCGGAAGCGGGTCTAGGCTAGCCACGCCAGGAGCACCCACGTCTCCACCAGCGGTGCCACAGGCGAGGGCAGCACAGGCCGAGACCCGGGAGCTTTCTCACCCACGTGTCTACCTTCTGCTTTAAGAGACACGGCATCTTTGAAAACAAGGGGTGGCTCCTAGGAAGGAGGGGGGTCCCAGGACTCGACACTTCTGTTTGGGGCTCTGAGCACCCGTGCCGAGCCAGGAGCGAGCTGTGACAGAGCCATGGCGACAGCACAGAAGCGTCTCAAGGGCCGGGCTGCCAGGCCCTCTCGGACGGACGGGTGTGTTTGCCTCTGTGTCATCTGTCAGGTCGCCAGTGCGCGCTGCCCAAAGCCTTCTCCAGAAACGCTGTGGAAGCAGGGACGGTGCTCCCCGCCCGCCCGCCGCCTGCCACCAGCCGGACGGCACGCTCCGTGTTTCGGTCGCCGCGTGCTCGTTCGGGGGCACAGACTGAGGGTTCCTCGGCGAGGGGGCGGGAGTTACGGGAGACGGGCGTCTTCCTCCGAGAGGTGGGGTTCCGTGCCCACCGGCCTCCTCCTCTGTGTCCAGACTCAGGTCTCTGGACTCACACCCCCATGACACAGGGCACGTTGGGGGGTACGCTCGGGCACCCCACAGCAATGCCCACCCCGGTGGCCGCGCCCGCTCCCGCTCAGGGAACTGACATGCGAGCTGGGTTTCCTGGCGTTTCCCACCCTAAAAGGACATGGGGAGAATTTTTATAGTGAAATTCATCTGAAATTGATTTTTTATGCTTGTGCTAAAGACCTCAACCCCGGCTTCACTCGGCGGCTCTCCTTTTTAACTCTTTCTCCATCGGCATTAGATTACTATTCATGGGTGAAATGTAATTAAGCAGCTTTGATTCCGGAGCCAGGATTTATGGTACTACATTTAAAACGAATGACATTAAACACACACATAAAACCGGATTTTTAGAGCCATGACACAAATTTCCATTTCTACAGTAAAATGAAATTTATTCTCGGCCCTGCCCTCTCCTCCAGCCTCGCCCGGCTTGTCCCTGAGCGGGCCGTGGTGTGACGGTCCCGGGAGTGGCTGACGACCGCTCCGATCACAGAGGAGGCCCTTCGGCTCCCGACCCCACAGCCCTGAAATCCCAGACCCGAGGGGCCCTGAGGCCCACGCTCGCTTAACCTCCACGTCCAAGTCCACGTCTCCCCGGGGAGCCAGGCAGCGCCCCCACCAGGGGCACCACGGCCACCGATGGTCCAGGCGCCAACGTCCATGACAGGAGATGGTTTAAACTCAAGCTGGGCCCCCACTACCCCTTTCTGGGTGGTTGTAGGTTCGCTGCTCACATTGGGAGTCAGTTTTTGATGTACACCCTAAGACCTTCCTCTTTGGGCTGCAAACTAATGTCAGAACCTCAACAAGCCCACGGAGGAATTTAAGGCGGTATTTTAAAACACCCATCGAAAACACAGGGTCCATTTTAATGTAAATTTCCAATTTCTCCCCATAGAAAGTACCTGTGATAAGAACTATATATCTCTTTTCTTTTTAAAAACAATTAATTCTTAAAAATACTCCAGCAATAATAAAGCATTTTTAGAAGACAGTTTAAACAATATACTTGGCAGACCAGAATGCCTTAAAAAAAAAAAAAAGCCTATTTACTTTCTCCCGTAAGTGTTCAAATTATGAAAAGAAAAACTGTATTTTAGCAACACTTTAGCATATCATTAAAAATCTCCACTGTTTGGCAGATGAAGATAAAAACACCCCAAAACTATAGATGAATTATCAAGTCCCTAATGACTGCAAAACAATTACAGGATGCAGGGCAATCTAGTTAAATTTTATTCAAAAGCTTACCACACTTGTGTTTTCTTTTATTTTTCTATCAAGAAACCCATGAGGCTTAAGCACAATTCATTATGTATGAGACCCCACTTGCGGTGCCTGACTGTTGATTAATAGCAAAGTTTGCTGTATGTACATTTGCAACATTAGATGCATACAATATGCTAACTTATTCTTTCACTGAAACTAATTATTTACAAAAATGACTACTTGAGACTACAATTTATTAAATGCATGCATCCAGCCTCAGCTCGGCCCCCAAAGACAGCCCGGAATGAAGATCTTTTACTCGATATGACAACTTGTAGAAATGCAGTTATTAATATTGTAAATGCGGCAAATAGAGAGTTCAAACAGCCTCATGTCCACGCTGCCGCTGCTCTTCTCCACTGAAGCCACGAACAAAGCAGCATTTCAGCGTCTCCTCACATGCGTGAGAGGCACATTCCTCTTTCCTGGCGCGATTTAGCTTCTTATAAATAACATGCTTGGACATATTAGGAATGAGTAGTTAAAAGAAGGAGCAAACATACAACAGGAATAAGAAGTCCTAATCAAATTGCTGCTTAAGTCTATTTATTACAATTATGTCAATAATTAGCTCACTTCTTGAAAAATAGCTGTAGAAATAAAACTTTTAAGGAATCATCCCATCACTCTCATCAAATTATGTGTATTCCCCCAAAGGGAGCCCCCCCCTGCCCCCCATACCAGGATCTCTGGGGCTAGGTAACTTGGTATGATTCCATAAATCTCCTTCCCACTCCCAGAAAAGAAAGGACACATTCTTTCAAAATGAGAATCTCAGATATTTCATAGTGGGTGGGCATTTCAAATGGAGCATCTTTCAGGCTGACTCTATAACGCACACGGTCCCAAGCGGCAGCCACTTGCTCTGAGCACCCTCCTCCACAGTCTGCAGCTGTCCCTTCTCATGCCCTCGGAGCCCCTGTGCGGCCTGCTCCGTGCGCTGAGGGTGTGTGCTACTGCAGGCGTGGGGTGGGGGCGGGGGACAGAGAGGGACAGACCCTTTCCTTCCCATGCCAAGATCAGGAAAATCAATGTCTGTGCCCAAAGGCAGGACGGTCGAGCAGAAGGTCATTACATGCGACCAATTTCCCCGTGCCATTCAAATTTTGCAAGGACACCCAAGGAGAAGAGGACATGGGTTTTAAGCAAGGGCCTGATTTTAGGGACCGAGAAGGACTGAAACACCAGAGAGAGGGGCTTTGCTTTCTACAATGAACAAGTAGTAAGAGAAAAAATAAGGGGCACCAGAATGGGAAAATCCCAGGGCATGCAGTGATCAAAGATGGCTGGTTTCCTACCTCCCAATTTACCATCCTGACTCTCTGTAACACAGCCAACATCAGCCGCCGTCAAGGCAACGGACCACCAAGGCCCCGTGGAGAGAAAGACTCGCTGTCACCCCTCCACGGCACTTTGGAAAGGTGGGATCCAATGAGTAATGCTGAGGATCAACTGCATGGAAACAACTCGACGTAAACCTGGTGTAAAATTTCATAGCTGCCATTTATTGAGCGCCCGGCCTGTGCCAACCTTATAACTGAAAATGTGCTCTATATTCATTCCTCCCAATAACCCTTGAGGGAGGTGTTATTATCTCTAAGTTTTAGCAGAGGTCAGAGGTTATGGAATAACTTAACCAATGCACGTGAGGCACAGGATCTGCCCAGAAGTCTGAGTCCCCAGCCCATTTCCATGGAGCGGACAACTCTTGCTCATCTTTCTTTAAATGGAAACAAGTGGTCAGCCCTTCTCATGAGAATTACATACGGTCACATGACCTAGTCTTTTCTTTTTTATCCTCACTCGAGGATATGTTTCTACTGATTTAAAATAAGTAAGTAAGTAAGTAAATAAATAAATAAATAAAATATATATGTGTGTATGTATATTTAATTGATTTAGAGATGAAGCAAAAGGGAGGGAGAGGTGGAAACATCAATGATGAGAGAGAATCATTAATTGGCTGCTTCCAGCAGGAAGTCAGGTGGATGGGTTCCTACGAGGGCTGCTCTGGTAACTGAATGGAGGGCCCACAATGTCACCGAGCTGGCCCCGAACCTGAGAGCCAGCCCCAGGTCCTGTGTGGCACGGCAGGGCGCCTGGTGCCTGCAGAGGGAATGAGCAGACGAGAGGCACTGGGGTGACAGGGCCCGCAGCTGCACAGTGGAAACACCTGTATTTCAGATTCCATTTTCCCAATGAATGATCTGCTGAAAACCGTTCCCCGGGGGAAGGACGCCCACAAAGGTTTTCTAAGCGGGGAAAGCCACGTTTCCCGGTCTCCCCAGGGTTGGCAGCCGAGGCCGCGGCACGGGGTTTCTGAGGTCGGGGAAGGGGCTAGGACCCTCGAGCAAAGCCTGGAAGGCCTTCCGACGGCAGACCCAGGACTTGTTGGCCTTCCTTCCTGCTGTCGATTTCGACTCCTGGTACCTGAGAGGATTCAGAAGAAGAACCTCCAAACCAACAGCACATGCGTGAGCCTGACCCTCCTGCTCTGACCGGGCCAGGTCGATGGAATCCAGAGGCTACACACAGATTCGCCCCGGGCCCTCCTCCTTCCTCTGTCAGGTTCCCCTGCCTTTCGAGGGGGGCCTGGGTGCTTCACAGAGGAAAGGAGTCTCCCTCAACTGCCACCTGTGGCACATGGAGGGCACCCTGGACTCCTGGGGCACTGGAGACCATGAGAAGGAAGCCCCTCTGTGCCCACTGAAGCTCTGGGCAGAACATGCCAGATGCCAAGCTCAGGGCAGGGGGGCCTGGGCCCACCTGAGCCAGGAACACCCACCTCTCCCCCGCCCTTCCCACAGTCACGCCGTCTCCCGTGCCTTCTTCATTCCGGAAGGTTCTACCTTCTTTGAGCCCACACCGTGAAAAGGAACTTTTGGTACCGGGCGTACTTGACCGCGTTGCTCTCTGCATGGCTTCGGGATGGCTTCGCCAAGATGCGATCCAGAAAAAAAAAAAAAATTACTTCTTGTCTTAGCAAGGGAATAGATCCTAATTTCAATGTTAAAATAATAACGATTTTCTGAAGACACTGCCTCTTTTCTTTGAAAGGCGTGTAATACATGAGGACTGACCCCATTAACTTGTGTACGGGGCTCATTAATAAGTCATCCCGCCACTAAATTACCTGTCTTGTAAATTGGTTTGTACAGTTCTAAATAAATAATAGATACTCCCTATTATCAAACACGATGGCGTTTGGAAAGGAAAGCGTGGCCCAGGCGGCTCCGCGGGTTCCCGGGAACGGCCTCCGGGGCGCGGCCCGGACGGCTCCCGCCGGCCAGCTGGAACGCGTTAGCCGCGAGCCGAGCTGCAGACCCTGCGTTTCACATCAGACAAGCGCGCTGACTGCACGTTCGTGGCCAAGAAAGTCTTAAGCGACTATGAAACGGACAGTTAATGTAACTGTGTTTTAAAACACTGAGGTCATATTTAATTTTGAATTGGAACTCTTAAAATGTGCTTTCTGGCGAGGATGTGGGCCATAAAACAACGCTGACTACGGAACAACACCGAGACGTTATTAAAATAAATCTCCTTTCCAGAGCACTCGTATTTGCAAGAGGCGGATTACAAGCAGCAGAAAGCATTTGTCCTCTTCAATGAGGCCTTAGCTGCCAGCCCAGACCCGCTTTTCAACCCGGAGGGTGACGTCACCGCAGGCCGGGGAGGTGCCCGCCCGCCCGCCCGCCCGCCCGGCCTCCGGGAGCTGGGCTCTCCCGGCATCTCTTCAGTCCCAGGCACTCCCAGGAGCAAAGCCCCACCAGCAAAGAACACCGTCACTTCCACGGGGCTGGGTGGGGGTGCATCTAACAAGGCTGAGCAGGGCAGGTGCTGCCCGGAGCCAGTTTCCGGAGGCACAGCCCTGGCCCCTGGCAGAGGAGGACAAGGACAGAGTGACACGGAGAGGGGGCCCTCCCTGCCTGGGAGCCTCCGTCCTGCTGACCGCTATTTCCCCGGATCGGGACCCACAGGAGCGGCTGCCACACGCACCTCCGCCGGCTTTCGTGCACAGACCTAACCAGATGCTTGAAAGAAAGCAATGAGGTTGCAGACACACAGATGTCCTTGGAAGGGTGTCCAGAGTGGCGCGGAGGAGAGCTGCAGGGACGGGAAGCTGGTCCGCCTCCCACACAGGCCCCCGCCAACCCCCAGGCCTGCGACCCCGGGCGCTGGGCCGCCCCGCAGTCTACGCCACGTCCGAGAGGAGCCAATTACTGTGTCCCTGCCCCCGCAGCCAGCCCAGCACCAAATGATTACCATTTCCTCCCCGAGCGGGTTCCGGCCGGCACCCCCTCCCACCCCATAAACACAGCCATCAGGATGCAGCCGAGGGGTGGGCAGTGGCAAGGACGCACCCCTTGCCAGGGGTGAAGTGGCTCCGCGAGCTGTCACTAACACCAAGGGGTTTATTAATAGGCAGAAATTAATTGTATGTAGACTGAATTAATGAGAAGGAAAAACATGCATATTTCAGCGAATGCAGAGGGGACGGGCTGGGCCGCGGCGTTGGTAATGAAGTGCCCGGGCCCCGGGACGGCACAGAGCCGCCCAGCTGGCCGAATGCGGCTCTTTGGTGGCGGCGGGGGCTGGAGGTGCCATTAAAAAAACACACTGCGGAATGTAAACACCACCCAACTGTTTTGAGCACCGCGTTGACCCCCGATGCGTCTTCTGCAGAGTGCCATCCACAGATTTATAAATAAATGATTAGATGTAAATTCTCCCGAGGATTTCCCTTTTCCACAGCAATTACAGCGGCAGATTATTACCGGGGTGTGTGTGTGGAGGGGGGGGTGGGGGGGGTTCCTGGGGAAAGTGCCTGCCGGGCAGGAGCCGCTCAGGGCAAGTCCGATGGCAGCACGTGCCGCCCGCACTGTCACCGGCCAGGCCCCCAGGCTCCGCGGCCACACGTCCTCGAGTCAAAGTGCCTGGTCATCACAGACACACCGGGCTGAGAAAGGGGGACTTTTCCGGTGGGAAAGAGATCAGGAAGAAGCCTTCGGAGTTTCCGTCCGCACGTTCGTTTGAAGCTGTTGCATCGAGACACCTAATGCTCCCTCGAACATCTCTCTGGCTGGCTGGGACCCGCGTCATGAAAACACAAAGAAATGAGGCTTGTGTTTCAAGAGCCGGGACACACGAGCAGTGCCCACCTGGCTTTGTCCACTGCGGCATGGCGCCCACCGTGTCCGCCTTTGGAAACACATGTGAGCTGTTGCCCGTTTGGGGCCATCAGCGGCTGTGAATGCTGGGGTGCGGTCTTATGTGGACACAGGTTTCCGTGTTCTAGGCCAGCGGTCCACAAACTCATCAGTCCACAGAGCCAAGTATCAACAGGACAACCATTGAAATTTCTTTGGAGAGCCACATTTTTTAAACTTAAACTTCTAACGCCACGTCTTCAAAATAGACTCGCCAGGCTGTGGCATTTTGTGGAAGAGCCACACTCAAGGGGCCAAAGAGCCACATGTGGCTCACGAGCTGCAGTTTGCCGACCACTGGACTAAGTGGATGTTGGATGGTTGCCACAGCCCTAAGCTTCCCCATGTCCCCCGAAGAGCCGCAAGTGGCTCATGAGCCGCAGTTTGCCGACCACGGTTCTTGGCTATGCGACCAGGAGTGCTGTGGGCCACACGAGAACTGACTGCCTGGAATAAGGCCTCAGAGGCTCCAGTTAATCCCGTTTTCCCGTTTCCCGCGGAGCACAAGGACGCCTTCCGGCCAGTGCATGCCGCACAGAACGCCCACTCCCTGCCTGAGGCCAGCACACCAGGCCATTTTACCTCCGCAGTCTTCCCTTAATGTGTGCCTCTGTTTGCATGTTTACCAAGAATTTTCCAGTGAGGTAGAACATCTCATTTCCTCATGTGCTGCTCAACAGTCATTCTTAATGGTTTCTTTTATTTAAAAGGATCCATTTATCAATGTAAAAGTGATTAGAACTATCAGATGGCTTTTTTCTATTAAAGAGACTCAAATTCCAGCTGCAGTCAATGCACAGCACGCAGCCCGGAGTGGTCCGAACCCATGCAAACCACTTCCTGCGATTCCAGCACGTCCACACCCACCGCCACGGGTCACGTGCTGAAGGGACACGTCACAGGACATCTCCCCGTGAGCACGGCTTAGGCAGGAAAGCCAGGTGAGGCTTGCTGTACCTTGTCAAGGCCATCCTCTGAGCTGGGAAATACTCTCAGTGTCTCTCCCCCCCACCCCCCGTTTCCCAGCTCCCCCTTCCCCCTTCCCCTCCCCGGCCCAGAGATTGCCTCCATGACACCTCTCTTTATTTACATCTCAAGAAAGGGACTAATGACGAGCGTCCCCAACGCTGCATGTGGCCAGCCACTCTGATGGAGCTGGTTTGTCTGTGGGCTGGCGTGGGGACCACGCTGACGGGGAGGAAAAGAGAGGGAAAGCTTTCTTCCTAAAATCCGCTGATGAAACGCTGCCTGCTCTCATCACCTTTGATTCACATTACACGGGAACCCCGAAATGTCCTATCATTTTAACATTTTCTTATAAAGGAAACTATAATCCAAGGCACTTTCAGCAGTACATTCCAAGGAATATTTAAGGAAGAGTTGCTGATGGAAAATATGCCATTTACAATGGGTCACATGCATTTCAACGAATCTAGCAATAGATCCAACGAAACGCATGCAAGACCTCTGTCCTGAGAACCATCAATCACGGTGAGAAAAATTAGGACAGCCTCGGTGAGTGGAGAAACGTGCTCACAGATTTGATAACTAGGAATGATAAAGATGTCAGTTCTCCTCCAGCCAATCCAGAGTCGATCCAATCTCAACTCAAAGAGGAAAGCTGGGGCCCTGGCAGGGTAGCTCAGCTGGTTAGAGCACCATCCGGACACAGCAAGTTTGCAGGGGCGATCCTCGGTCAGGTCACATTCAAGAATCAACCAATGAAGCATCAGTGAGTAGAACAACAACAAAATCAATGTTTCTCTCGCCCCTGTCCCTGTCCCATCCCCATCCTCTCTCTAAAATAAAATAAAGACAAAAAGGTAGTTTAAAAAAAAATATTTGGAATGAAACAAAACTGATTGCAAAATGGAGATGCAGATAGAAATGTCTTGGTTAAGAATCACCAAGAAGCACTTACTCTACCAGATACCAAGATGTGTTATCTCTTTATACAAAAGCCTAAGCAACTGAACGACCAAACGACTGGTCGGCTGGTTGCTATGACGAGCAGCGACCACCAGGGGGCAACGCTTGCTGCAGTAGCTGCCCTGGTGGTCAGTGCGCTCCCACAGCGGAAGCATCACTCAGTTGACCAATGGGTGCCAGGTGCTGGGCTCATGGCTGGCGAGCTCAGCTGTGGTGGCCAGAACGTCTCCTGCCTCTACAGCAGCACTACCAGCTTGTGAGAGGGCTCTGTCCAGGCCAAGAGGCCCCACCACTGCATGAATCCGTGCACTGCACCTCTACTAGAGCTGTCATAACTAAGATAGGGAGGTCTGGGGAAAAAACAGTCCTACAGAAAATGACATGTACAAGGGAACTCGAACTCCCTCAGGTGAGGAGGGCTTCCCAGTGAAGGAACAGACACTCACTACACACTGCCTACACCGTTCACTCTACAGTGGCATCCAACACAATCAATCGGCTGCGGGCACACTGTCGCTCTACACGAGAGAGCAACAATCAGGCTCAACCGCAGCCTGCTGACCACGCTCACCACAGCCGGCGTGACGCAGACCCCACGCACCTCCCAGAGCCCGAGGCGCGTGCTCTCCAGCCCTTGGCAGACAACGCGGACAGCCTCCGATCCAGAAGGTAATGCCGCAGGACATCTTCATCATGTGCCAGACGATATGCACACTCTTCTTCCTCCCTGTCCCCACCGGAAGCACATTTTTTTCAATTATACTAAAAAAAAAAAAAAAGGTGTACCGAATTCTGCTCCATATTACGCCATCTGCTGCGCTCCGTGCATCGAGAGAAGAGCCGGGGACGAACAGGAGCCGTGGCGCCGGGGGAGCCACGTGCAGACCACACAGCGAGGGCCCCGTAAGAAGCACGTGGCTGGCTCAGTGGGGGAGATGGCAGACAGGGGAAGGTGTGGGAAAACCATCAGACAGAGCCACAGACAGAGCGGAAACGTGACAGCAAAGCCACGAAGTGCCGTGGCTGGCGAGTGGTCCACACCAGGCCAGGGGACGCAGAGGCCCCAATAAAAGGACTGGAGTGGACTCCATAAAAATTTAAAGCGCCCACCCGCCAACAGCACCTTCCGAGACCAGGATAAAATATTTATAACGCAGACAAATGACTAATGGCCATACCTTAGGAAAAGTTACTAAAGCTCAGAATAAACAGACACACAGCGGGGTTACGGGGAGAGCAGGCTTGGCCACGCCGAAGGAGAAAAAATACAGTTGGCTAATAAATATTAAAAACAAAACAAAACACAACAACATGCAAGGCCTCAACAGTTACCAAGGAAATGTCACTTCTTGGGAAAATAAAAAGCCACTTAAAAAACATGTTGCCCTAACTGGTTTGGCTCAGTGGATAGAGCATTGGCCTATGGACTGAAGGATCCCAGGTTCGATTCTGGTCAAGGGCATGTACCTTGATTGCGGGAAAATCCCCAGCAGGAGGCAGCTGATCCATGTTTCTAACCCTCTATCCCTCTCCCTTCCTCTCTGTAAAAAATCAACAAAGTATATATTAAAAAAATAAATAAATATGTAAAAAATAATGCCATCTTGTCCTGGCTGGGTTGCTCAGTTGGTGGACAGTAGTCCCATATACCAAAAGGTTGCTGGTTCGATTCCCGGTCAGGGCCCATACCTGGGTCATGGGTTAGATTCTCCGTCTGTTAACATGAGAACACTTTCTCTGCAGTTTCATATTGTTTGAAAACAGCTTTCCTGGCAGCTACTCAAGGAATATTTTAGGGCTAAACATGCTCTTTGAAATCCCACAGCCCTTCATCGGTGCATCAGCAATGCTGGTGGCCGAGGGGCTCATATGACTCTCAGTCCCCTTCTCGTGAACAAGTGTCACCCTTCGCGCTCTCGGGAGACCTCAATCAAGACCTAGCTCTAGCCGGTTTGGCTCAGTGGATAGAGCGTCAGCCTGGGGACTGAAGGATTCTGGGTTTGATTTTGGTCAAGGGCACATACCTTGGTGGCAGGCTCCTCCCCAGCCCGGGGCATACTCAGGGTGCATGCAGGAGGCAAGAAATTGATGTGTCTCTCTCACATCGATGTTTCTCTCTCTGTCTCTCCCGCTCCCATCCTCTCTAAAAATCAATGAATAAATATCCTTGGGATTAAATAAAAAAAAAAAAAAAAAAAGACCCTAACGCCGCTGACACAGGGCAGGAGCTGCTGCAGGTGAGTGTTGGGAGACAATCGGGCCCTGACAGGCGCACCCGGTCCTCGGCAGCGAGCAGGAAGGGAGGATGGCCGCTGTCACACCGCGTGGCCCAGGCGTGTGTGTGAACAGCACGTGGTGCCGGGCTGCGATGGGCCCAGGTGACCGGGGTGCGAGCCGCACCGGCACACGGGCTCTCAGATGCTGCAGCTCCTGGCCTGTGGGGTCCAGCGAGGGGACAGCGTGTGCAGGGAGGTGCATAGGCCTCGGGCCGTCTGTGCACAGGCTGGGCCTCGGCACGCCCAGCCGGCGAGTCCCGATGACAGGGAAATGTGGAGTTAATTTCATCTCTCCGCGCCGCGCTGACGTTCTGGAACGATAATTTCTTCCAGGACACGGCAAGCCACGGAGAAACTCCGGTGGACCCGGAGAGGTCATGCCCTAAAGGCGGGCGGGGCCTGCACTCCCAGAGCAGGTGCCGCTCTCTGGGACCGAGCGACCTCTCTGATGGGCACGGCACAGACTTTCCGGGAAGAGCTTCCCACATGGGGTGAAGATCCTCCCGAGTCAGAGTCACGCCCGCCTCTCAGAACGCTGAGCCAACCCGGCCATGCCAGCCTGTGCCAGGGTCACGGTCACCCAGCGTTGGGGTGCTGTGAGGACGCAGGGACAGCTGCTCACTGCTGTCCATCACAAGGCCATGCTGCTCCCATGTGGCCCCCTCCCCAGGTCTCCCGTGGTGCCCCCGGACTGCAGAGAGCCAGGAGCCCGGCCTGCATTCGGCTCTTGAGCCGGCATCCACGGGAGAAAGGAGACACGCACAAATAGTCCTAAAAGCTACCACCAAATAGTGCAAACAGGGAGGTCACCGGAGGTGGTGAGACCCCCAGAGAGCGATGCTGGTCAGGGCTTGGGGGGAGCCCACCCGTCTGAGCACACGTTAAGTCCACATCACAGGAGCGCCGGCTCCATGTGCAATCCGTGACATCCCATGTAAGGTGGCGGAGCGAATGGAGTCCGAAGGAGACCAGCAGGCGTCTGCCTTGATCTCTCCTTGACTTTTCATCCGGGTCCCCCGAGACCAAGGGCTGCATCTGTGATGCGACCGGGACAGGCCGGTCTCGGAGGACTGACCCCGTGATGAGGCCTCAGTGGCAGGCGAGCACTCGGCGCCCGTGCCCAGCCTGCCTGCCTGCCGGGCCTGCGGCCAGGGCCCCTCACCCTCTCTCAGCGCCAAGCCAGCGCCTCTGTGTGGACATGCCCTCTTCCCTGGAAGCTGCACGCGCTCCGCGTTTACAATGTGTTTTTTTGAGATCCAGAGAGTGAGCGTGAGCGCCAACAGAAAGCCAGCTCCGTCCAACGTGCATTCCCGCTCGCTCCTGAGCGACAGCCTGCAGCCGGGCGGAGGGGCAGCCCTCCCTGCCCGCGGCGGGAGGTGATTTACATTCACACTCGCCTCCTTTTCCAGGGATTACACCGTGTCCTACAAGCTCATCCGTGTTTGCTTAAGCCAGTCCCCTCGCCTGGACCAGCCACATCGAAATAAGCACCAGCGTGCCGCGGTCCAGAGGAAAGAACAAGGTGGAACCCAAGACAGGAGCGAGCTGTCACCTCCCGGCCGCGCAGTCCTGCTCTGGGCCAGCCTGGCCAGCTCAGACCGCCCGCCGCTGCCTCCGTGGTCAGGGTGGCGCTGGGGCAGGGGGTGTCTGCAGGGTCCCCCTGCCCTCCCTGCCTGTGCCCAGGCCCTGGCTGTCCCTCTCCCTCTCCAGACCGGACTCTGCCGCTTGTCCCGAAGCTCGTGGGCTCTGATGCCGAACGGCCTCCCCAGAGGACGGCGGCAAGCGGCCCGGCTGCCCTGCAGAGGCCTTCCCGCCCTCTCTGCGAAGTCTCCCCGGTCTCAGGGCTTCGTCACAGGGCCAGAGCCCCCTCTCACCAGCTGTGGCGGCCCCAGACTGCATCTGAGGGCTCCCAAGCCTTCCCTCTCCCCTGAAGGAGGAGACACGCACATACACACAGGTCTGTGCATGAACACACACACACACACTAGCATCTTCCCTGCACTCTTGTCTCCTTCAGGGGCTCAGAAATGCTCTGCTCCTCTCCTGTCAGGCAGGGCCGTGCCCCAGGGGACCGCACTCGGGCAGGCCATGCACCAGGCTATCAAGGACACTTCTCTCCACTCTGCTGGGACTTCAGTCATCTCTCCGGGCCCCTGGGACTGCAGCGGGGACGCCTGAGTGAGAGCCCTCACCCCCAGCCACGACACCACAGCTGCTGGACCGAGCCCGCGGCAGCCGGTGGGAAAGAGCGCAGCCCCAGGCGGCTGCACGGATCCCTGCCCACTGCTCCCCGGTCCTCCTCGTCCCCCTAAACCCCTCACACTCTACCCTCCAGTGGCAGGTCCTCAGAATGCCTTCCTCTCGGGCAGGTCTCACTGAGGCCTGGACTAGGAAAATGACGCTGGTCACCGCTGAAGGTCACCACCGAAGGTCACCACCGAAGGTCACCACCGAAGGTTTAAGGTCCCAGGAAGACACAGAAAGGATTTTTAAAATGTTATTACCAATGGAAACCCAGTCCACTCTGGGGTCAGTGCGGCTCAGAATTTAGGAAGTCCGCCTGCTTCTTGCGTCCCGAGGAGCACGCAGGCCTGGGCTGGGCAGTGCCACAAGGCACAGCCTTTCCGGTGGGTGGCGGCTTCGGCCTCCAATCCAGCCCCGTTCCAAATGGAAGCCGCCTGGGGCCACGGCGCTGGCAGGCCGGGGGGCAGGCTCTCCTCGCTGTGAACGACCTGTACGGAGCCCACACCAACGGCTTTTCTCCCCACTGGCTGTAATTATCGCCGCCTAGCTCCACGACTCCACACCGGGCCCGCTACCCTTCAGTTTGCAGCGAATTAGGTAGACAAATATACCGGCTAAATGTAGCGGAGGAGAATGTAAATGGCATGAAAAGGGGCAATTTGTTCACGATGGTAAAAACCATTTAATACTTTGCATTTTACTTTGCCATTGAACTATTCTATAAAATGCTTTTTTTTTTTTTTTTTTTTTTTGGTGTGTGTGTGTTTAAAAAAAAAAAAGTGGCTTTTCCTAGAGTCAAATGACCTTTAAAAAACTCACTCACACTAGTTCTTTCTTTCCCTTATGGGTCCCCGGGGCCGGCACATTACTAATTAATGCGGCAGACACCTCTGCGGGCACCCAGCCTGCCAGGGCCCGGCGGCCACTGGACGGCGGCTCCCGGGGGAGGGCACTTCCAGGCGGCTGCACAGACGCTCCTGCTGCGGCCTCGGGGGTGCTGGTAACTTCCAGAACAAAGCCACTCAGGCTGTGCCGAGAAAGCCAGCCAGCAAAGGACCAAAAAGGCTTTGCAGGGGGAGGGTGTGTGTGTGCATGTGTGTGCATGCAGGAACATGTGTGTGCGTGTGTGTGTGTGTGTGTGTGTGTGTGCTCCTGGGCCTCCTGAATTTCATCCGATCTCCGTTCAGTCCCGCTGCCCCCTGTCACAGGGGCTACAGGACAGGACTGCGGGCCCCCTGGCCAATCGCGCTGTTAGAGGAAGTCAGGAGGCGAGGCGGGGGGCTGCCTGGACGTGGGGGAAGGTGTGATGGGTGGCCAGCACACACAGATGTCCTGAGCCCTAATCACCTGCCTGTTCCCGGGGAACCAAGGGTAACAGATGTCTCCTGTGCTCGTCAAGGTGACCCCGCAAACACGGAAATCAGAAAGTTGGTGTCGGTCCCAGTTTGCCTGAGAAGGCTAGCTCTGATGACCTCCACCGGAAGTACCCCAGGATGGGATCCCTGCCAGAGGCGAGGGATGAGGTCAGGCGCCCCGGGGGAACGTGGGCAGGGGTCCATCGCTAACATCCAGCACCCTTCACTGGCAAGCCCAGCTCTCCCCCCAAACAGAGCCATGGGTGCAACAGAGGACTTTCTCTGCCACAGACTCCCATCCCGTCCATTCCGTCCAGGCGGCTGTCCCAGGGTCCACCAGGCCCTCCCGGGACACAGGAGGTGGAGCCTTCATTCCACGGGGTCAGGGCCCCTGCTGGGAGCGGGAGTGAGAAGGGTACCTCCGGCCCAAAGTGATCCCAGGTCATACCCTTGCCCATGCGCCTGCTCCCTGCAGCTCGGCTGAGAGGAGTGAGGAGATGGCACTGCCTCCAAAGAGACACCAGCATTGCAATGGCAGCTGTTTTGCATGAAGGTTCAAGATTAGGCATCTGCGCACGAAACCGAAGCCCAGTCACGCTCACACTCCACACAAGCCCCACGCGGGACGGGCCCTCCTGGGTGAGCCTGCGTGCCTCAGGCAGAGACCCCCCGGGGTTCCTGACCAAGAGCCCAGACACCCGGGCCAGAGGAGGACAGCCAGCTCTGGCCCCGGGCCAGTGCCTGTGCCTTTGTTGTTTTGCACGAATTACTAATTATTAATGTGAAAAAAGAGTCCTCAACTGGGACCCTTTAAGGCCCACGATGCCAGTCTCCATAGGAACGGGGCTCTGTGGGTGCCAAAGAGGAAAAGGTTCATGTGAAGGACACACACACACAGAAAGAATGCAGGCAGAATGTGGGGAAGGTGAAATCGTTTAAATAGTGTAATTACTGCAAAGCACCAGCAAAAACTCCGTGAAAAACAACCTGTCCTGCTTAAAAAGGAGGACGGTGTGCCATTGAACATGGCTGCCGGGTGAGGACTGTGACGTCGCATTGGCATGTGTATGCCTGGGTGCCAGTGTTTCTTGCACGCAAATACCCCCCTCCTTACTGCCTCCCCCCCCCCCCCCCCCCCCAGCAACCTCAGCCCCATCTCGTGCCTTTATTTACATCTCCCGCTCTAGATTCTGGGCCCTGGGCCCTGGGGCCGGAGGAGGGAGCCTGGCTGGGTCAAACTTAGTAGATCGACTTCCGAGTACGGGTGCCCATTGTGCCTGAGATGGGACCCATTACATGGAACAGTTTCTATGAGGAAGAGACGAGTTGGCGCTTGGTGTGGGCGGAGTGCAGAATGGCTCCTCCCTCACACCCCTGGCCAAGGTCATTACCTCCGCCCCAGGCCTTGCTCTTTAAACAATAGCGTCCCCCCTCCCCCCAGCCTCTGGTTTTAAGAACTTCCAGCGCCCTGTCCGTTCCCATTTTGAGTTGGCATCGCCTAGTTTCCAGGCGGAGAGAGAGTGACAGGGACTGTCCATCAATCACCGGAGCGGCCGGGCCGCAGCCATCCACTCGGCGCAGTTAAGGGGGCGGAAAGCTTGTTCCCAGTCCCCCGAGATGACCCGGCTGCAAAAACTCAAACAGATAACAGGCGGGTTCAGTCGCTCGAAGTAATCCTTTAGTGGCTAAAATGGCCGGGATGACAAAGCAGGCGCTGTGATTTACGCGTCTGGACATTAATAAAGCCGGATGCTCGGCGTGCTCTGCGGACGGGCAGGCGTGGAGAGAGGGTTTGAGAAATCCCCCGGCCGCGGGCACAGGCGGGGAACAGCCATTGGGGTGGAAAGCTCGAGAGCGTGAGCCACGGTGCCAGCTCCCCACGGTGCAGAGAGCCCCTCCGTCCGGGGCGCCCAGGCTTTTAGCCGGGCCTGGCGGGGGGACCCGGGGCTGGCCACGCTTCTCTTAATGAACCGGAGATGTCAGGAGTCTCCAGGAGGCCCGGCTCCAGGGACCCCATTCGGAGCTCCAAGCGACACCCAGACCCGAGACCTCGATGGACCGTTATTTCACTTCCTTCCTAGTCCGAAGGACTATGCGAAAATAAGATATGCCAAACCTTTCACACACAAAAACAAAGACAGGAGGGAAATTTTATCCCCTGGAATGCTGCCAGGCGGGGGGGAAAAAAAAAGTAGAAGTAGAAGAAAGAAAAAGCGAGAAACTTAGCGGCAAAGTCAGAATCCTGTCTCTTAGAAAATCAACGTTCAACCGAACTACTGAAGAGAAAAATCATTTAATTTCTCTCTTGCATATTTGTTATTAAGCTTCCAACAGTCACTGATTTCACACATACATCATACACATTTTATGAATCTGGTTCCGAGCGCAACTTAAGCAAGGAAGGAAATTACTTTCAACATAAAAATTTGAAATGCAAAGTCTGAAAATTGAATTATGGGTTCATTTAAAAGGGTGTCTCGGAGGAATTAAACTATAAAAATTACCTGCAGTAATTTGGGAACATTTAGATGCTTTAAATGAATTGTTTTTTATGCATGATTTTACACGGGGAGAGCGGTGCCACCTTACCCACCAGATTCATTTGTGGCGGAATATTGAGGTCAGAGTCTCTGCAGACTGGAGTTCGCGGTGCAAGATGAAATATTCTCCCCTGACAGCGAAAGGTGGAAAGTGTAATAAATAAAATATTATGGAGATGTGTTTCTAATATTGTATTGTCACAATCAATTTCCCATTACCTATCTGGATTTTGATATATACTATATTATTTCCCCCAGAAATTCACTTTATGAAGCGACTGCCTCCCGTTTCCATATAAACTGCTCTGTGAGCTGAAGGCTGGGAGGAAATGAAAAGCCCGTGGCTATATTTATGGAATGAAAAGGGCATTTAAATTACAATTAAGTTAGTATGTAAACAGCCCCGTGCATTTATGTTCCTTCACCGGCTCGCGGGCTTTATGGAAAAGAACGTTTTTGTCATTTTCAGTAAAACACTGCAGAGGGAAATTGAATCAAATGGGCTGCTAGGAAGCTGATGAAATGAACCATTCTGTCAAATCAAAAACCATAAGGCATGATTGTCATCTGTTGGTAAGAGCCGCGCGGAATCACCTCCAGACACTTGTCTCCCTGTTGCAGCTACTTACGCCGAGCAGACGCAATTAGGCCCCGTGCGGGGAGCGGGGCCCGGGCGGCTGCTTGCATTTGCAAGGATGATTGGCCGAAATAGGCCATTATTTCCCATTAAGCCCCCCAAAATGCTCGGCGTCGCCCAGCTGGGGAGGCGGTTGTACTTCTCAAGTCCCACCATCACCGCCCTCATTGTTTCAAACATCGGATTTCACTGCTGGAAAGCGGACGGCGCGTCAGTGGGAACGCAGCTGACCCCCCGACGCACCGTCGAGTGACACCTGCGGTCACAGTGCCTCGCACCCCAGCACATGCCCCCCGGGGTCCCCATGTGGTTATCAGATTTCTCGCTTGCAGGTGGGAAACCACACAGGTGAGCGCTGGGCACATACAGGGCTCTGACCCCGGGGTGGCGCCCCTATGCCCGGATGACACGGGTGGTGATGTCACTAAGGAGCCCCCAGCAGCCAGGCTCCCCCCGGATCGGGTGAGGTGCCCCCAGACGTGCAGGAGGTGGGACCCTGAGCCAGTGGGCTCCATGGTGGCACCTGGGGCTGCTGGCACTCGCCAAGGCACCAGCCCCTGAGAGCAATAGCTCCAAGCAATACCCAAATATGAGACCTCACAAACCCGTGGCCCCCAGGCTGAGTGGGCATTTCCACCTGGAAAATGGAGGGGACGGGAGTGTTTCCTCTCGGGCCTCCACGCCGAAGCAGCATCAAGGTCCCGGGTGAAGGGAGGGAAATCGGGGAGCTGGGGCCCTCTCCGCTGAAGGAGCAGCCGCCCCGCTCGTAGGGAGCTGCCCCGGGGGCCAGGCTGGCCTGGGCCCTCCGGTCCTGGGTAAGAGGCCTGGGACGGTGGCTCAGCTCCCCCTGCCCGCGGCAGGCCACCCTCCGCCGCCTGCGTGCCCCGCCGCTCAAACGGCCTCTCCGCCTTTGAACCCGTCCCAGCGGCCGCGGCCGCCCCGAGAGACACACTGGCCCGTCAACATCATGAAACTCAAAACCTCTGCCACGCCGAGTTACATTTCTTTTCATGTTTTAAACATCTGACTTCTCCAATCTGCTCACTCCACTTCTTCTGGAAGCAAACTTTCCATTATCGGGCCGATGATCTCTCACCGACGGGCGGGGCTCCGGACAGCACACCCCCTGCCTGGCTGCTGGCCTCCACCTCTCACATCGGCCCAGCCCCGGGGAAGGAGGGGACAAGGACAGGCAGGCCACCTGGCTTTCCACCAGGTCTCCACTCAGCCCCAAAGCCCCCACTCTGTCCGGAAGTCACCCAGGACGCCCTCGGCGCTGCTCGCCGCACCTGGCCCCAGGCGGACCGACGCTGGCGCTGCACCAGCTGCTCTTCTGCCAGGAGGCGTCCCTGGCCTGGGTCTCCATCAGGGCGGAGCGCTCGGCACGGCCAGCACTGGGCATCTCTGGCTGCCATGGCGACCAGCAGGGGCCGCCAGCACTGACGAGGCAGGGTAGCCAGCTCAGAGACCGGCGTGCCTCCAGCTCTGCTCACGGCCCTGGGATCACGCCTGGGCAGGGACACATTACCCACAATCCCCGGGCCAGGCTCACCACATTCCTTCGGTTTCTTACGATTAATCGTTTACATTTTCTTTGGATACATTCAGGTGGGGTGTTTATAATAGGGACCTTTGTTATGAATGTTTCTGGGCACCTCACTTTTACAAAAATGCGGGATAATCCCACGTGCAGATAAATCACGATTTACTTAAAAACTCCCCCGCAGGATGTGTGTTTGTGTGTGTGTGTGTGGCGGGGGGCACTCAGACAGTCTCTGTCTCGTTTTGTAATGATGGTTTAGCACGGGGTACACACGGATCACGCCCTCCCCCGCGCGCCGAGAGGAGCCAGCACAGGCCGATTTCAGCCTGCATCCTAATGAGCAGAGCCGGGTGCCAAGGCAGCCTCCGCGCGGAGAGGGCGAGGGTGCCGGGCGCTCGGCTCCCCACAAGGGTTCTCACCGTCTATTAAGCGCACTGTTCTTCAGAAGTGGCCCCGCCAGACTGGAAGGCAGAGTGCCTGGGAGGAAATAAGCCTTCATTTGTCTTGCAAATTAAACTCTATTAACCCCACAGGCTGCTCCTTGAACATGCTTCTAATATTAGTTACGCCGCATACATTATGCAGGTTTCCTGTTGCCAGCATTACCTTAGATGCAAAGCCTTAGAATTCTAGAATGCTTCCCAGACCAGCCCGAGAATTCTAATGCCTCCACCAGGCAGGGCGTCTGGAGAAAGAACAGGTCAGTGAGCTCTGAGTCCGGGGTGCCCAGTGACACAGATCATAATTGCCAACTACAGAAAGATCAGACATAAAATGATCAACTACTTACTTATTCCCCTCCAAAATAAAGATGTAGCCAGCAAAAAGGTGAAACTTCCTTAACGTAAAACATTTAAAGTCTGCTTCTTGTGAGACCCCATCTACGAAAAAGTCCTGGAAATGCAGACTTCTCGCTTCCGGCTTGAAGGCATTCTATGGTCACGCCGTCCTCTGTTCTCTGGGGAGGAGTGGTGGGAGTGCTGGTAAGACTGTAACCTCTCCATACAAAATTTTTAAAAATATATATTTTGTTGATTTTTTTTTAAAGAGAGGAAGAGAGAGGGATAGAGAATTAAAAACATCAATGAGAGAGAATCATTGATCAGCTGCCTCTTGCACACTCCACACTGGGGATGTGCCCGCAACCAAGGTACATGACCTTGACTGGAATCGAACCCGGGACCTTTCAGTCTGCAGGCCGACGCTCTATCCACTGAGCCAGACCGGTTTCGGCTCTCCATACACATTTGAGAAGGGTTTGTCTGTCGCTACAGAAAGTCCTGCTGTGACTTCGACCTGGACTGAGCTTCCTCCACTGTCCCACGTGGGCAGAATGAGACATTCTAACCGCATGGTCTTCCCTTCAGGCACACAGTGTGTCTCTCCCATCACTTGGGGGTTTTTCTTTCCTTAGGGTTTTGTTGTTTTCAGCATACATACCCGGCAGATATCCTCAACTGAAATCTATTTTTTTCTTTATGGAAAAGCTTCTGCTTTAAGTTTAATCAGTAGAATCCATACAAGACTCTGCAGGCTCTCTGCTTCTTCTTGGGCGAGCGTTGGCAGTGCTGTTATCTAAGCAGTCACATCTCTAGCATAGCTGTCCAGGCCACCAACTTCTTACTTTTTCAGTGTCGTTGGAGTTTGTAGCAAT
The DNA here is from genome assembly GCF_014108245.1 of Pipistrellus kuhlii. NCBI lineage: Eukaryota > Metazoa > Chordata > Mammalia > Chiroptera > Vespertilionidae > Pipistrellus > Pipistrellus kuhlii. The sequence continues at coordinate 45,033,264 of NW_023425460.1, forward strand.
GTTCCCTCTGTCATCCTCATTTATATTTTTATTGATTTCAGAAAGAGGAAGGGAGAGGGAGTGATAAATAGAAACATCAATGAGAGAGAATCATTGATCAGCTGCCTCTTGCATGCCCCACACTGGGGATCGATCCTGAAACCCGGGCTTGTGCCATGACAGGAATAGATCATGCTCTCCTAGTTCATAGGTGGATGCTCAAACACTGAGCCTTGCTGGCTGGGCCCTTCTGTCCTTAATTAACGTTGTTAACGTGTGTTTTCTTTGTTCCCTGGGTATGGCTAGAGACCTGTCAGTTTCACTGATATTTTTCAAATAATCAACTTATAGATTTTCTGTTTATAACTTCATTGCCTTCTATTCTTGTCTTTATTATCTCCTTCCTTTTCCTTAAATCACAATATTTCTGTGTTGTTGTTTTTTTTCAAAGAAGCTTCGATTATTGTTTTGAGACCCACTTTTCCTAATATGAATACTTAATGCTATAAATTTCCCTCAAAGTGCAGAATTAACCATAGCCTTCAACTTCTGGCAGGCTTTTCTGTTAATTTAATTCAAAACATTTCTAATTTCTCCCGTGACTTCTTTCAATAACAAACTAATTTGCTACTTTCAAATATTTTGCATGTTTCACATATCTTCGTTATTGATTTAATTTCGCTGTGGTGAGAGAACACATCTTGCCTAAGTTAAATACTTTAAAAACTATTCAAATTGTTTTATGGCTCAAAACTCGATCTTAGGAATGACTCACGTGCATGTTAATGAAAGAGTATTTGGCTTTCGCTGAGGAGAATGTCATACACAGCAATCACTGCCAGCTGCTGGTGAGCGCAGTTCAAGTTTTCCACAGCTTTCCTGGTGTTAGGGTCACTGGTTCCACTCACCACCAAGAAGGTAGTGATATCTCCACCTGTACCTGTGTGCTTGTCTACTTCTCCTTGGCTCCTCTGCTTCGTACATTCTCTGGAAGGCGCAGAGCCATTTGTAGACTTCATGTCTTTTTTGGTGAACTGAGCGTTTTATCTTAAGGCAATGTCTCCATTTACCCCTGGCATATTCTTGGTTCTAATGTTTGTCTAATATTACCCTAACCACTTCCGATTTCTTTGGATTAGTATTTGCCTGGTAAAGCTTTCACCTTTCTTACACTTTTAGTTTAGCTCTACCTTCCGATTTAAAGCGGGTTTCTTGTAGACATCACACATTCAGGGGTCTTGATTTTCTTCATATTTTTCCTTGCAATTTTACAATTTGTTTCATAACTGGTGCTCTTAGACCGCTTACACTTAACGTAATTATTTACATGGTTGGATCAAAATAGGCCATCTTATTAGTTTTTTTTTTTATCTCCTTGCTCCATCTGTTCTTTATTTCTTTTACCTCCTTTTCTGCTGGATTTTTGGACAGAAAACCACAATGCAGCAATAGCCAATTTTTGTCCCACAGAAAGCTTGGCTTTGGGCCTGGATACAAACATATTTATTAAGACCCAAGAGATCTGACGAATTTTGTTTGTGTAGCAAGAAATGCACCGAAACCTCGCTGGCCACCAGAAGGCAAGGTCTGAGGAGGAACGTCCTCCAACCACACGCTGGGAGGTCCCGCCCAGCGTGCCTGGCTCTGGGGGTCTGTCTCCCGGTCCCAGCACCACGTGCCTGTCAATCAGTGAAACAGCTCAGAACACGAACACGCCCGGGAGAGCCTCCGCGCCAGGGAGGTGCCGCTGACTCACTCACCTCAGAGGACCCGGTGGAAGGCTTCCCTCCAGCCAGAATGCTGCCGAAAAGCCAGAGGTTCAGAAAGGCCGTAAAACATACCCAGTAAGTGTGGTGCGGTGCTCTTCTGGAACATCACAAGTTCTCCTCTTCAAGTTATGGATCCTGAGTCAACGATTTCTTCCAAGAAAACACAGACTCGCTGATTGATTTTATTGAGTAACATCCTCATCCTGGGAAGCATTCCAGTTAGAGATGCTGCCACTGGTTTCCATAGCAGCAAGCACTCAGGAAGAGACGTTCTAAGGCCTCTCTTCCCCTCACACAGCCTCTAGGGGCTGGCGGGACACCTACAGGGGCCGTGTCTTAATGCATCTCGCAGGAGAGCTGAAGAAGCAGACAGGTAAACCTGGATTATTGGCTGCGCAAAGAACATTCAAGGTAAAAAAGAAAAAGGAAAAGTTCCTATTTATATGTTGTGTTCCATTTGAAGGGGGGGGGTATTCATTTCATGTGCTTATTCGGGTTTTACATTCAATCATAGGAATGTCCCAACATATGAAATATCTAGTTTAAATATCTAGTTCATATCAAGGAAGCAGGTGGGCCTGTGCTGGTCCTTACATGGTGGTTTCTGCGCAGGCTCGGAGATTTAACTGGCACAAGAAAGCACAGCACCTTGGAGTAGGCAAGGTTATATATATTTTTAATGTCAGGTCACAAATTTCACCAATCATAGAGGACTGCCTGCTATTATTTGGCTTCATTAAAACTAAGGACTTCTATTCCTCAACAGATACCACCGAGAGGGTGAAAAGGCAAGCCCTATACGGAAAGAAAATATTCATAGTAAATACATGTGAATAAGGTTTGCATAAGGAAAATATATAAATTTCTACAAATCAATACAAAAAGACACACAATCTAATTTTTTAAATGAGCAAAGAAAGATACAAGTATAGTCAATAAACATACAAAAAGATGATCAATATGATTACTCAGTAAAAAATGCAAATGAAAATCATGAGACAGATACACGAACATAGCAATAAAATGGCTAAAACTAAAAAAGCCTAACAATGCCCATATTGGCAAGAAAAATGGGATTCTCACATATTGCTCACAGACTTTTTTTTTGGAAAACGATTGGCAATATCTACTAAAGCTGAACAAACACCTACTCGATGGCACAGTAATTCTACTCCCAGGTATATCGCAAGAGGAATGGGTGCTTAAAATCACTGAGAGAGAGAGTATGAGTGTTCTTTTAGTTTTATTTGAAATAGCCGGAAATGGAAAATAATCCGAACTTTCACCACAGTTAAATAGATAAAATGTGTTATATTCATAAAATGGAATGCTACTCAAAAAATAAGCAACCTCCTGCTATATATAGTAAGATCAATGAATCTTATACACAATAATAATAAGCAAAAATATCTAGACACAAAAGACATCATTCATCCAGCAGGCAGAATATCAGTAAGGATATAGTCCTACACAACAATACCATCAATCACCTGAATATAATTGACATTTATAGACTACTTCATCCAACAACAGCAGAATACACGTTCTTTTCAAGCTCCCATGAAACATTCACCAAGACAGACTGTATTCTGGACCATAAAACACACCTTAACAAATTTAAAATAGAAATCATACAATGTCAGCTCTTAGGCCCCAATGGAATTAAACTACAAATCAACAAAGAAAACTGGAAAAACCCCAAATATGTGGAGATTACACAACAGACTTATAAATAATGCATGTGTCAAAAGAAAAAATTTCAAGATAATGAAAAAATATTTTGAACTCAATGAAAATACAACTTACCAAAGTATGTAAGATGCAGTGAAAGCAGTGCTTAGAGGGAAAATTATAGCATTGAATGCGTATTTTAGAAGACATTACCAAAATCAATATTTTAAGTTTCCACTTTAGAAAACTAGGAAGATAAGAGCAAATTACAACCAAAGTAAGCAGAAGAAAATAACCCAGAACAGAAATCAGTAGAGAAAAAAATCAATAAAATAAAAAGTTGGCTCTTTGTAAAGATCAATACAATTGATAAGCCTCTTGCCAAGCTAAGAATAAAAGAGAGAGGACATACGTTATTTATGTAAGAAATGAAAGATGGGAACATCACTACAGATCTCATGAACATTACAATGATAAAGAAATACTATGAACAACTAACTGTATGCCCCCAAATTTGATGACCTAGATGACATGGACCAATTCTTTGAAAGACACAGTCCACCAAATTCACAAGAAGCAATAGACAATCTGAATAGCCTACCTCTATTAAAAATTGGTATCGGATGGGTACTAGACTTAGTGGGGTATAGAAGTGTCTAATCACTATGTTGTCCACGGAAACTAATATAATAGTGTATGTTGCCGAAACCGGTTTGGCTCAGTGGATAGAGCGTCAGCCTGCAGACTGAAAGGTCCTGGGTTCGATTCCAGTCAAGGGCACATACCTTGGTTGTGGGCACATCCCCAATTGGGGGGTGCAAGAGGCAGCTGGTCGATGTTTCTCTCTTATCGACGTTTCTAACTCTCTATCCCTCTCAATTCCTCTCTGTGTAAAATCAATTATATATATATATATATATATATATATATATATATATATATATATATATATGAAGACATTAAAAAAAAAGAATTCCTTCTTTTAAAAAAATAATATAATAGTGTATGTCAATATCACAGTGCATGTCAACCGTAATTTAAAAATTTTAAATAAGAAATGGAATTAATAGTAATTAACTTTCCAAAACAAAAAGTACAAGGTCAAGATGGATTCAATAATGAAATCTAACAAACATTTATGAGAAAAATTATATCAAACTTTACAATCTCTTTCAGAGGACAAATGCAGAGCAAATGCTTCCAATTCAAACCATGAGGCCAGCATTACCCCAATACCAAAAACTAGACAAAGGCATTATAAGAAAAGAAAACCATAGAGCAATGTATTTCTTAAACATATATGTAAAAATCCACAACTAAATTTTATCAGTAAATCAAATAGAATAATGTATAAAAAGAATTGTATTGTACAACACAACCAAGAGGGATTTATCTCAGGTATGTTAAGGCTGGTCAAAATTTTTCAAATCAATTAATGTAATCATCACATCAACAGGCTAAAAATATAGATATCACATGATCATATTAATAGATGAAAGCATGAGAAATCAAACACCATTCATGATAGTAACTCTCAGCAAACTAGGAATCAAGTGGAACTTCCTTGTTTTGATAAAGAATATCTATAAAAATTACTTATAGCTAGCATCACACTTAATAGTATGAAACTTTCTCACTAAGATCAGGAAAAAGGCCAGAATGTCCCCTCTTACCATTTCTTTTCAACATCTAACTGGAGGTGCTAGCTGATGCAATAGGATAAGAAAAGGAAATAAAGGATGTAAAACTCTCTTCATTCACAGACAGCACAATAATCTACATATTCAATAGAAAACCTAAAACAACTGACAAAAAAAAACACCCTCCTAGACCTAATAAGCAATTAAAGCAACATTACAGGATATAAGGTTAAGATACAAAATACAACCACTTTTCGAAAAACCAATAATGAGCATGTGGGATTTAAAATTAAAAACATAATACCACTGACGTTGGCACCCCAAAAGTGAAATACTTAGGTATAAGTCTAACAATACATTTGCAAGACCTATATGAGGAAAACTACAAAACTCTGACGAACAAAATCAAAGTAGAACAATTCCTACAGAGGAATGTGTTTCAGAAGGACTTACACTATCCAACTTCAAGACTTACTATAAAGCTATGGCAATTAAGACAGTGTGGTATAGACAGAAAAAAAAAGAAAGAAAGAGAAAAGAGGCAAATACACAAATAGATCAAAGGGGCAGAATAAAGAACCCCAAAATAGATACACAAAAATACAGGATGGGGCAAAAGTATGTTTACAGTTGTTAATAGGTGAAACACGAGTTTAATGTATTATTATTCATTAATTATTGGATTAGATTCTGTCTAAACAACTATAAATCCTCTTCTGCCCCGCACTTTGGAAAAGGAACTGAGACCATATGATGGAGAAAGATAAGCTTTGGAACAGATGATACTGGAACAACTGGATATCCACATGCAACAAAAGTCAATCTAGACACAGATCTTAAACCCTTCTCAAAAATTAACTCCAAATGGAACTTAGACTTAATACAGTCTGTCTGAGTCATTTTATAAATATAGCTACCCAATTTCCTTTTGGTTAGTATTTTCCTAGCATGCTTCATTCCTTCCATTTACCCTTCATGTTCACAGGTTTTATATTATCCCTTACTAGATTGTCATTCAATTTATTAATCTTGGTCCTTTCTACCAGTAAGTGTCATTTATTTACATTTATTATAATTGTTATATTTCATTTTTGAGGCCTTATATACAAGAGAATATTTAAAGTTTGACCTGTGCATGAAATTCTGTGTTCAAGATCATTTTCCTTTCATTTTGAAACACTCAGAGTCTGTGTTGCTGTTCACAAAGTCTGAGGTCAGGCTCATCACCATCCCCTAGCGTGTGCCCTTTGTTTCTGTAATGTCTTCAAATTTTCTCGTTGATATTCTTTAATGGCACTGTGTCTACCTGACAGCTTTTCTTCTCTTGGCTCTTTGGTATTCTCTTGGTCATTTTATGCAAAGGCCTTTCACCTTTTCTTAATTTCGGGAAATTTATGTCGATTCTTCCTGGAGGGACTGTGCCATGGGAGGCATGAGCCTATGGCTGACAGTTAATTCTCTAGTTCTTGGGGGACTCTCCTAAGAGAAGCAGCCGCTGTTGACTTTGAGGAAATTAAACCCTTAAATTAATCATGCATTGCTGTGTCTTGGAGATTTAGATGAGTGTAGAGGAGCCAGTCATGTTTCCTTCTGTGAACATGCAAAGGAGACAATACCAGGCTCTCACCTGCAGGTCTGGTCCGCTAAGGCTGCCGTAACCAAATACCATGGCTGCAGAGTTTAACAACAGAAACGTATGCTCTCTCCCGGTTCTGAAGGCTGGACGTCCAAGTTCAGGTGCCGGCAGGGTGGATGTCATCCTGAGGCTTCTCCTGGGCTTGCGGATGGTCCCCTTCTTGCTGCCTCTTCACTTGGCCACGCCTCTGTGGCACGAGCACCCCCAGAGTCCCAGGCTCCTCTTCTGAGAACGTTTCAGTCCCTAACACGTGCACACACCTGAGGGTGCGCATCTCCTTGAAGGCTGCCCCTGAGGCAGGCCTCTTGCCTCACCTAGTCCCAGCCCTGCGGTCACCCCTCCTTCACGGATTCCTTCCCCCAGAGAGGAAGACAACAGCAGCCTGTGTGGAGGGCCGTGCCAGGGAGCCCGATCCACGCTGCTGGTTCCTGCGGGCGCAGGAATTACAGCAGCGGGGAGCCCCTGCCCGAGGCAGGCTCACAGGACACCTTCCTTCCCCCCCGTAGCCGTGTTCTACTGGGGGCTCCGGGGCCCCCGGGGAGCGACAAGAACCCTGTCCCCGGCACTAACAGCAGGGGGAGCTCCGCTTACCTGGGTGGAGTGCTGCCGATGGGCACAAGGTCCCATCACATGGCGCTGATCAGTGACAAGGCCAAGGCCGAGGACCGAGGAGCCAAACCCTCTCCCGAGGTGGGTGTCTCCAGCCCCCCACGCGGACAAGCCAAGTGTGGCCGCTCTTGTCAGCCTACACCGGCTCTGTCAGGAGGACGTGCGATTTCCAACTTTCCCCTAACGAGCTGAAGACTGGTCACCTGCCCGTGATTAACCACAGGCCCCGTGTCATCGGCTCCGTCTGACGTGCTCCGGGAGGCTCCTTCTCATCGCTTTGCTCAGATCCGCTTCCTATTATACATCCATGGCGCTCACCCCAAACAGGGCGACCCGGGACGCGTTCCCTTTAAGTTCGGGAACAGCACAAGGACGCCCGTTGTCACACGTCCATCCACAGCGACGGGAGAGGCCAGAGGCCGAGGAAGGAAAATGAAAGGTGGAGAGGAAGAGCCGTCAGCACGAGGCCCGCTCTCGGGGCATCTGCCTGCAGACACCGCCCAGGGAGGGCCCTCTCCCAATGGGGCACAGCCTCGTCCACACCAGGCCCGCTTTCCGAATGAGGCCAGAGGGGGCCAGCGTGGCACCCCCGTGAGGCCTTGTGTGTAACCGGAGTTCTGCAGGGAAGTTAAACAGACATCTGAAGAAACGATGGCCAATGTATTTCCTAATTTGATACAAGCTGTGAAAGCACAGGCCAAGGAGACCAAGGATCAGAAACACGAAGGGAACTACCCAAAATTCACCACAATCAAACTGCTCAAAACCACAGAGACTGACCGAGAGCTGGAGGAGTGTGTTACGGAGGGAGGCACGGAAAGGAAGACAGAATGCTTGTTGGAAACTGTGCACGTGAGGACGGATCAAGCACTGAAAGGAAAAAGTATTTCCAATCTGGAATTGCACACCCAGTGAAACCACCTTTCTCTGTGAGGGAGAAAGAAAGATTTCTTGGACACGGGAGAGCTCTGAGAGGTCACCGCCAGCAGACCGGCCCTACGAGAGACATGAAAGGCAGCCGGCAGGCCGAAGGAATCGATGACACGTGGAAACGTGGGTCTGCAACGAGAACACAGAGCAGATGCGATTCCCTGGACACGCCACACCCATCACGTGCACACGGTCCCTGTCTGCTTTCACACGGAGACAGACTGTGGACTGCAAAGCGCAAAACCGCTGCTATCTGGCTCTTTACAGATGCTATTTGCTGATGCAGGACGGAATAAATCCATTTAACTTAAAATGATTTGCCCTTTAATATCTGTGTACCTGCTCCTCTTTATATATATACTTAGAGGCCCGGTGCATGACATTCATGTAGGGGAGGGGCCCTGAGCCTGGCCTGCGCCCTCTCACAGTCAGGGCCCCTCGCTCCTTACCATGCGTCTGCTCGCTGCTCTAACTGCTCGGCTCACTGCTCCGTAGCGCTGCCTCAGAGGCAGAAGAGGCTCCCGCCACCACTGCTGCACTCGCCAGCCATGAGCCCAGCCTCTAGCTGAGCAACACTCTTACATCGAATGTCTGCCCCCTGGTGGTTAGTGCGTATCATAGCAACCGGTCATTCTCACCGTTCCCCCATAAGGGTCTCTTAGGCTTTTACGGTATAGGCACAAGATTGATTTGGAGAAGGATGTTCACCAAATAGGAGCACTGCTCATTCTGGGAGCTGGGGCACAGGAGGCGATTTTTAGCTATTTTCTTATATCACTTATATTTAAAGCTAGAGGCCCGGTGCACGAAATTCATGCATAGGCAGGGTCCTTAGGCCTGGCCAGCGATCAGTGCTGATTGGGGCCTTCCAGGTGCCAGCCAGGGCCTTCCTTCATTCTATGCCATCCCCTGCTGGTTAGCACATGTCATAGTGAGCGATCAAACTCCCGGTCTCCTGGTCAAACTACCGAGGGGACATTTTGCATATTAGCGCGCGCTCGTTCACCCTCCCTCCCTCCCTCCCCCCCCCCTCTCTCTCTCTCTCTCTCTCTCTCTCTCTCTCTCTCTCTATATATATATATATATATATATATATATATATATATCTCGACATTACATTTTTCATAAAACAAAGTCATTAGTCTTAAACAGTCATATAACAGTATCACGTGGCAATCTGGAACACAGACATGGAAAACAGGACTTCCTTGAACATCACTCCCCCGGCGCCATTCCTGCCATGCTCACTTCCAGCCTTTCCCATACTGCACAGCCATACCTGCCACGTGATTCAACTTGGCACCTTCGTTTGATTTTTAACTTACCTTCCCCTTTGCCCATGACACAGCGCACATGTCCTCAGGCCTAGGATGAGTAGTTTGGGGAGACAGATGTATTGTTATTGTGTCCCCCCCCCCCGCTTTTCACCACTGCTGGGAATTGAGAGGTTTGCTTCCATGCTTCGCTATGGTAAGTGAGGTGGCAATGTATGTAGTTTTTTCCTTTTGTGTTTTCTGTACAAAATACATTTCAAAGTGGGAATCCTGAATCAAAGGGTTTTTAACTTTTTTACACTTATATGCATCTGATGACAAGATGGGTGATAATTTACAGCATCGCATGAAAATGTGCCAGTGTCAGCCCCTCCTTAAAAACACTGCACATTTTTATTTCCACGTTGCCAAATTTAATGGTGAAAAGGGCGTTTTGTCTTCATTTACGTAACATTTTGTTCAGAAAACATTTTAAGGTGTAAGAGAGACAGAGCAGTTGTTTTGAAAGGATATATTTAAATGGTCCTTTACCCTTGATTTAACTTATCCCATCGGACCTGGCTGTGCCTTAGCCGCCCGCCCATTCGGCTGTCCTCGCAGCGTGAGCTGTGGAATCCATCATCATTAAATGGGAATATTCTTAACTGGGCTCCTAAAAGCACCCTGTCCCTCCCGGAACAAAGCATCTTCCGGACTGCTCCCCCCTGTGGCTGCGAGAACCCTCTTCGGCACCTGGAAACACAAAGCCGGAATGACCCGGAACCAGCCTGGTCTCCTCCGGAGCGGGGCCGGGGTCTGCCTCCCTCTCCAGAACCCAGGGTGGCCCCCTGACGCCCGCTCGGTGCTCAGACACAGGATCTGCTGGACAAACGGAGGAGCCTCTGGTACGGGGCCACAGCCCAGCCTGGTCCGCACCCGCAGGAGCCGCCGCCTCCTCTGCTCTGTGCTTGTCCTGCATCGAGCGGCCACACTGTCAAGCACTCACTTCACCCTTTCTGAGCCTCCATCTCTTCACTTGTAACGGTGCCCCCCTGCCTCGTGGGGTTGCGGTGCCAATCAAATGAGATCCAGCGCCAGGAAGTGCTTTATCAACTATAAAGCAATCCGCATGCAATTAACTTCGAGGACGGCGGAGCGGCAGAATCCGGCTGGGTTAAAAACGACGGTACCCTAGATAATGATGGTGTGAAATTAGGTGCCGTAAATTACGATCCATCCCTAGGACAGGCTACCTCACACCCAATAAGAGCGGTATTTCACGGGTGGAATGAGACACAGGTTGTGTGAGAAGGAGGGCTGCAGTACAGATACACGCAACGTGACCCACATTCTATCATATCAGCGTTGTTACCTGGTGTGCACAGGCGAGAAAGCGGTGTGGCGGGTGAGATGTAAATAAATCTGAGTGCTATCTGTGATGGGGACATGAATGATTTTATTTTCCTCGTGCTTTTTTATTTCCAGCTTTCCGCACATGTGTTGTTTATTAGCTCAGAACATGACAACGCCGTGTGCTCACGGCGGCCATCACCGCTGTGAGTGCACGCAGCCGGAGACGGTGCCAGGACAGAAGTCCGCCTCGGTCGGACCAGCTCTGCCATGGAGTCCCTTCTGTCTGTCTGTCTGTCTGTCTCGGCATTTGAATCACAAGCGGAGGGACAGGTGATGTGCCCAGTCAGCTCCCAGCTCTGTTTAGGGCAGTGGTTGGCAAACTCATTAGTCAGCAGAGCCAAATACCAACAGGATTTTCAAAGATTGAGTTTTCTTTGGAGAGCCAAATTTTTTAAACTTAAACTTCTTCTAAGGCCACTTCCTCAAAATAGACTCGCCCAGGCCGAGGTATTTTGTGGAAGAGCCACACGCAAGGGGCCAAAGAGCCACATGTGGCTCTTGAGCCAAGGCTTGCTGAGCACTGGTTTAGGAGGACAGAGAGCGTAGGCCTCGGCCCTGTTTTCAAGGAGATTGCTGTCTGCCCGTCAATGGGACAGCGGAAGTCTCAGGCCCAGGCTTCATTGTGGAATTACAAGTTCCTAGGAAGCGGGGATATTGGTTGTAAAAAAAACAAAACAAAACAAAACAAAAAACACCAAAAATTAGATGGTTCCCACCACCTGACAAAGTCGGGGGAGCGCCCGGCGGGCTGAACACAGCACAGCACCCAGCTCCGCGCCGCCGTCACACTGAGACCGATGAGGCCTGGGACTTCCAGGTGTTCTCCTTTCCCATTTTCATTAAGAACAAAACAAGAGGGAATCTGTATTTCTGGACAGCAATGCCCTTTTCTAAAATATTTGCCAAATAAAGCAACTGCTCGGAAAGTGAGCCATTTTTCTTTGCACGAGCAGCACCGGAGCTACCTGCCCATTCCCTGTCGGAGCGCGTGGCGCGATGGAATAACTCACTAAACGGCCTCGCCTCCTGAAGGCACTTTGCCCGTAACCGGTATTTAGTAGCCCTTGCCAGCCCGCCATTAAGAATGGATTATTGTATTGATCACAACACCTCCTGAAAAGTGTCCGGGCTCTGCCCGCCAACCACCCTCCTCCTGTCTTCTTTCTCCATCACTTCTGCATCTCATCCATCCACCTGCACTCGCCTCACCCGCCCTGACCGCGGAGAGGGAACTGGGCCTCCAGATGAGTTTTAAACTCAGCAACGAGCCCAGGAACGCTCTGTTTTCCTCCAAGCAGAGGCGAGGGGTCGGCGGGAGCCCAGCCTGCAGGCCGGTGCGTGTCAGAGGAAGGGTTAACGTCTCTCCTCTCATCCAGACGAGAACGACACCAAAGAGCTCCTCGCCGCGTGAGCTGGGCAGACATTGCACTTGATGTTGCTCAAATCCAACTTTTAAATTGCCCTTCAGAGGAATCTCCGGGCAGACAAGTCCACCCTCCGCGCGGAGATCAAAGGGAAGAGGAATCAGAGTGGCCAGGCCCTTTCATGTGGACGGACAGCACCGTGCTGGGCACGGGCGGCCCGGGAGGGGGCGGGCTGGGAGAGAATTACAGATGAACTGAGAGTCCGGGCCCAGCCTGCGGCCGGGGAGCCGCCCGCTGGCCGGGGCCCGGGGCGCCCGCCATCAACCACACAAAGAAGACAGGGCGCCCACTGCCCGCCGTCTTCACTGACCCCAGCAACCGTCCCCCGAGGCCCCCGCTCCGGGCGCGGACAGATGCGCCCTGGCCCCCTGCCGCGGACACGTCACCGCACCTCGGAGGCGAGAACACATCGCCGGCACGCGGATTCCAATAAATTCACTTCCCTTTCACACTTCCGCGTGATTTCGGGCTCACGGCGCGGGAGGTGGGTTACTCTGGGCTCGTCTGGAAGGTGCTGTCCTCACAGCTCCGAGGAGGACAGCGCGTTTTCAGGAATTGGGACGAGGGGACGCGAGCTCACTGACGGCCGCCTGCCCACGGCATCTCGCTGCATGGCCATCCTGAGGCTGCTCCTGTCCGGAGCCGGAGCCCTCTGCCCCCCTTCCCGGCACTCCACACACGGCACACCCACCCACCGGCCTCCACGCTCAGCAAAATAACAGAAAAACCCTTCCACAGCGAGGTTTCCCGTGGACAGACAGAGGGGGATGCCGACGGGCCGAGAAGACACGAGCATCTGAAGCACTCGCCTCCGCGCACAGACGGGGCCGAGGACAGGCCGCAGCCGCCGCCGAGAAGCAATCGGGTGTCAATTTAAATGCATCCAACACCAGAGAGTGCCCCCGACCCAGGCTTCAAACTTGTCCAGCACGTTCCCACTCACCCCAACGAGATTGCCTGTCACACCTGACACGGCTCGTCAAAAGTCACCCTTCACTGCTCATGGGCAGCATCGGGGTCAGAGACCCCGCTCGGCGGGCCCGCCGCCCGGCTGCTCCGGCGCAGACGCTGAGCTCTAACATGACAAGACAGCGGCTGCCGGAGCGCGGAGCCACCGAGGGCGAGGGCCCTGACAGCCACACAGCCCGGCGTCCCCCAGGCGCTGGCTCGGGGCTGAGATGCGGCCCGAGGACCAGCCCTGCTTTCTGGCCCCGCCCGGCCGTGCCGGATGGACACGCGCGTGGGGAGGACGTGGCTTCCTCTTAGGAGATGCTGGCTTCCAAACCCGCCTCTCCCCAGCCTGCACGTGGGAGGCGGTCTGACAGCGGTCATAGCACGGGTGGACCGCGAGGACACGAAGCCGCGTGACACGAGCCTGGCGCAGAAAGACAGATAACGGTGCCGTTCCACTCACCGAGGGCGGGCCAGGGTCGAGGTGTTTAACGGGACAGGGTCCCCGCGGGGAAGGGGAAGTTCTGGAGATGCTGGGGGAGATGGCTGGGCAGCCCTGGAACGTGCTCCTGCCACGGAGCCACGGAGCCACGGAGCCACGGAGCCACACCCCTGAACGTGGCTCCGACGGTAACGTGGATGCGACGTGTGTTTCACAGGGAAAACTCCCCCTCCTCCCTGTGCAGAGCGCTGTGGCGGGTGCCGATCGCTTCTTCCAGCTCTGGCTCCCCGTGCACAAGCGGCCCCGGGTTCCAGTGGAGGAGGCATCGGGCAGGAAGGGGAGCTCTGGGCACGGCCTGTGTGCCCACCGGCGCTGGGAACCCCAAGTGTGTGTGACAGTGGGCAGCGGCCGGACCGAGCTGCGGGCACCACGGCCCGCCCGCCAGCCTGCAGCCCCATTAAACTACACGTGTGTATGCGGAGGCGTGTTAGGGATGTAAGTGGCAAACATCTCTGACCTGCTCTATTAGAAGAAACACTGATATGTTACACAATGAAATGGAAGTGACGTGACATGATTTGGTGGGTCAGCCCAACCTTACCCCAGGCCCCCCGACATGCCCCGCCCCCTAACACCCCAAAAGCACAAGGAGAGGGGCCCCGTCTCTGAGGACAGGGCTCCTGAGGCCACGCAGCCCGGTGCCCGGCCCACACGGCGAGGGAGGGCCACTGGGGAAGCCGGACCGGGTTCGCCTGGCTCTGTTTTCTATCGATAGGCAGCCAAGAGCACGTGTGTCCTCAAACCACCCCCCTCGGCCGTCCTCTGCGCCCTGGGCCTCAGGAACGTCTCTTCCCTGCGGGACTCACGGCATTCCAGAAAGTTCTAGCTCCACACAGAGCTCCCAGGACAGACCGGGGCCTGGCTGGCCTGACCTCCCTGAGATGTTCCAAACCAGCTCGCCGCACGGATCTCCATCCCGGGGCGACGGGAACTGACGTGAAGTGACCGTGATGTGTCACGCACACGAGCCCCTCGGGGCTGCGGGCCGTGTCTGAGCGCGGCGCTAACACGGTGTGTAACTGCTTTCAGCACGGGCCAGCAATGTTACAGGGCGTCAGCGCGGCTCAGACCGGAACCACCTGGGGACGGTGTCTGAGTGGGGGCTGCTGGGGTGGGTGGGGGGCCCTGGGATGCTGGGAGTGGTGTGCCCATCCCGGGCAGCCTGATGCCCAAACGAAGGGCTCCCTCAGTCGATGACCTAGAAAGTCCTTCCACAACACGTGGTGCCAAGCGCTCTGCCTCCCTGCGGTCAGACATCAACCACCACCAGCTTCATGACCAACATGCGTCCTCAGACAACTGCTCACACCCCCGCGGGGTCTCCTCCCGGTAGGTCGGGGGCGGGCGGAGTATGTTTAACAGCCGAGCCTGCTCCCACGGCAGTGCACCTGGGACAGAACAGGTGCCCTGGGTCTGCAGGTGGAGACATCACCTCCTCACTCACACTCCGGCGCCGGCCCAGCCCGCTCTGCAGGCCTGTCTGTCCACCACACCCAGCGCCGGGCGGTTCTCGGCTGCAGCCTCCGCTGCTGTGCTCCTGGCAGAAGCAGCTCCTCACGGCGACCGTCCTCCCTGAGGGCGGCCCGGGGGCTGAGGCCTGGCTGGCACGGGGATGCCAAGGCCCAGGTCCCTGGCCACAATCTGAGACGGCTCGAGGGCCAGAATCCACGGGCGAGAGGACAGCGAAAGGGGCCCTGACTGGAACACCTGCACGGGGCCAGGGACGGAAAACCCCATCATCTCCCTGTACCTCCCCCCATCCCCATGAGTGAGAAGTGTCACTGACCGCAGTGGAGAGACCACTGCACACGTGAACAGCTCCGCGGGCGACAGGGAGGACCAGGCGAGCAGGTGCAGGGGGCAGCCCGTCCGGCAGGAAATCCGAGCCAGAGCGCGTCTAATTACACGCAGGGAGAAGCCGCCTGGTTCCGACATAAACAAGACTTCTTAGGCGAAAGAGGCAAGGCCATGCCCTGACACCCCACTTTTCCAACAGAATCCGTTCCGTTCAAACCACTCTCCTAATCTCACAGCAACGCCGTGTGCTTTATTCCAGGGGTCTTATTATTTATACATTGCACAATGGAGGAGAGTGAGAAGCTTCAGTACGTCCTGCAATGAGAAAGATCCCCGGTCTCCCCCCTCCTCCTCCCTTCCTCTCCCTCTCTCCCCTCCCCCAGCCCCCGACCCCCAACTGTGGCGGCCCTGGGCTCCCTGCCCGGCCCCTCCATTACGGCCGGTCCACCGGCAACGTCACAGGCCCCCGTGTCCGCGCCATTTCCGTACGCGGCTCGGGGCTAAATCCGCGCCTGTGTACATACTAGTGAATTCAACAGCCTCTTTACCATCTGAGAACCAATTCCTGACAAGTCATTTTTCGCTCCTGTTGCAGGTCGACGCGGCGAGCCCCTTTTTTTTTCTTCTTCTATTATAAACATGTGCTCTACCTTGGCTGCAAGTCGCGTTGGGTGCTGATACAAGATTCATAATGGCTGTCAGAATCTGCAATTTTCCCTTTTGTTTTATGAGGTCAGGCAATATTACATGCACTGATATATTCCATTTTCCCAGCTGAAAACCTTCTCATTTGAGCCCGACAGGTTGAGGGAGTCATGATTTTGCAACCCCGCGCGTGCAGCGTGGCGCGAGGGGGCAGGTGGCTCGCCCTGCGTCCTCCTTGTGCCCCTGTCCACTGGCAACAGTAAATTAAACTGTCAAAAGCGGAATTGTCCTGTCATCGACAAAGCTACGGCTCCCGGCGCCGCGCCATCAGATAGGCTTCCAATCCGGCGCTCCCCGGCCCCGGGCGCGCCGGCGGAGATTCGCACTGGACCGTGGGAGAGGCTGCCGGGGGACACGGCACCGCCAGGGCCTCGCAGGCTGACGTGGCCTTTCAGAGGCGGAAATTGATGAACAATTCTGGCAATTTGTAATCTATATAAAAAAAAAAAGGGTGCTCAGCGGGAGGTCGCGACCTTCAGCGGGACCCTTTAAGAGGGTGGACACGCTAGTGTGGCCGTGACACGTGGAGTGGCGGAGGGAAATCACACGCGCGTTCCTGCGGAGAAAACAAAGCAAGACACACGTCCAGCAACACCCGGGAGCTATGTACGCTGTGGCCGGCCGGGCGCTGTCAGCAATACTCAGAGGCAGGAACTCGGTGAGGCCTCCTCGTCCAAATGCTAGGGAGCACGGGGCTTCAGCCCGAGTAACGTGTTCTCCCACGACCCCCTGGAACCTCAGGGGTCGTCCTCAGGGTGCTCCCAGGTGACTCTTCCTGAAGGAGGAGGGACTGCCGCTTCTTCGTCTCAGGGTCTCAGTGCCCCCCCTCCTTCCAGATGACTGACTGTCACATCCCCCCAGCAGGTCCCTCTGGACTGCGTTTCCCGTCAATGGACCTGAAGTCAGAGGCCCTCCCTGCCCCCCACCCCACACCGCTGACGCTCCCCCGGGGAACCCTGGTGAGCAAGCCGGGTGACCGGAGCCCTGTAAGCTGTTCAGAAGCTCCTGCTGCGACAACGGACTTCTCCCGCTGCTTCCAAACAGGAGAAAAGCCGCGAACCCGGCTGCTAAGCACTGCCATCAAACACGGCCACGGCTCCGCCCGGCAGAGACTCCCTGCTTCTCAGTCATGGCGCTCACGGCCAAGTTAAATTGAGATGAGACATTTCACGGCTTAAGACAGTCAGAGTGACTCAATATTCTTTTATTAATTCCCACTTAATATCACTTTAAATCGCTGCCATTATTATTGTACCATAGGCGACAGGTTCTGTGTAATTAGTCTGTATTAAGCCCTTTTTATTTATCAGGAGCCAGATAAACAAACCCACTTTAATTACCTGGGCTCCGCAATATTGATCTGAGCATCAAAATTTAATATGACTTTATTTCACATTTCCATACGACTAGTATTTAAATTTGTCCCGGCGATGACAATTTTGCAGGCGCAAATGACTCTGCATCCCAAGTATGCAAACGCCTGCCCGGCTGGGGAGCCGTGTTTACCGAGGCCCCGGCCGCCCGGCTCCGCACTCTGCTCCCTCAACGGCAGGCACGTCAGGAGGAGCCGGTAATTACCCGGAGGGACAGGAGCCCTCTCCTTCCCACCCCTGTTCTCTCCGCCTCCGTACACGGTGTTAACGACATACAAATCCCGAGGTCGAGGAGTGCACCCCGGGGGGCGCCGGCGGGAGGAGGGAGGGATGTGCCCACGTTGCGCCTCCAGTGTGTTCCTAATCCCCCCGCGCCTCGCGATTGCCTGCCCGCACCTCGCGTCGGTGCCTCGCACCCGGATTACGCGGCGGCGGGCGGTAATCTGCAGCCTGCGGGCCATCCTAACGGACATCGGGCCCCAAGGGCCGCTATGGATCCCTCGCCGTGTGACGGGAGCGAGGGAATGAGGGCCGGGCCCCCAGGGTTTTGGGTGCTTAACACCGAGCACCGCGCGGCCCCGAAAATCCCACAACAAATCCTCGTGCAGTGCCACGGGGAGATAAGGACTCAGCAGCAGCAGCACCGGAGCAGAAATGACTCGTGTCCCTCTTTACTGTAAACGTCAGGGGAAAAGACTGCTGTTCCTGAACGCTGTCTCCCACCCAAACCCGGCAGGCGGGCGCAGGCGACGGGGCCAGCGAGACAGCAAAATCAGGCAGCGACACCGACAGCAGAGGAACAAAGACGTGTGTCCACGCTGCCCGCCCGTTGGAGGGTGATGGCCAAGCGCTGTTTGGGGTGCATTTCTAATGAAATGAACTTGTCCATTCCAGGGGAAACCCAGAACATGGGCCTGTCCTCCGGAGTCCCATACGGCACAGAGCACGCTGACACACACACACACACACACACACTCACACACACACTCACACACACACATACACACTCACACACACTCTCACACACACACACACACACACACATTCACACACACACATACACACTCACACACACTCTCACACACACACACATACACACTCACACACACACTCACACACACACTCACACACACTCACACATACACACACACACACTCACACACACTCACACATACACACACACACATTCACACACACACACACACACACTCACACACACACACTCACACACACACACTCACACACACATTCACACACACACACACACACACACACACACACACACACACCCTCCCGCAGGCTGTGCTTCCCGGGTCTCCCTCAGCACCAGCCTCGGGCTGCCGGGGAGAATTATTGCGGGGGTGGCGGGGACTGGTGCGCTGTCTGCTGATTCTGTTCACGCAGCAGAGGGAACCTGCGAGAGGGCTGGGTGAAGGCCCCCGGGAGAGAGAGAATCCAGGCGCCCTGCAGACCGGGACAAGGCCGGGCCGGGAGCTGGGAATATAAATGAACGCGCCCTCCACGGCCACATCTGGGAGAGGAGAGGCCAAATAAATAATTTTGACATTAAAAGAAATTAAAGATCAAGCACTGCAAATAGTAGAATAAGTTTTTAAAAAAATAATATCATTAGTTTACAACCTGTTTGAAATGGAATTCAAACTAAATAATCAATCGGAGTGGCCGCAACCGGGCCTGGACATGTTTCTCTCTTTCCTTTTCCTCCTCCTCCTCCTCCTCCTCCTCCTTCTTCTTCCTCTCTCTCTCTCTCCCCCTCTCTCTCTCATAATAACCTTTCCAAATGCCACTGCGCCAGGCCCACCCACGCCCTGCCTTTATGAGGTCTCTCCTTTCCCTGAGTAGAAGGAGGTGCGGACGTCCGGCGCCTTGAACCTGCTGCGGTTTAACTTGGTGAACCATGGACACGGAGTCTCCGAAGGCAAACCATGGTCGCCCGGATCCAGACGGGAGAAGGCGACCCCAGAGCTGCGATTCCGGCCCCTCATCTGTCCCGACCCCGGCGCCTCCCTCCCTCCTCCTGCAGCCAGAGACAGGCTCCCGGAGAGAAACCAAGACGTGGGCAGCATACTTTATTTTTTATTTTTGTTGGTCCTCACCTGAGGACATTTCCCTGTTGAGTTTCAGAGAGAGTGGAAGGGAGGGGGGCAGTCACACACCGAGAGAGAGGAACAGCCATGTTTGCATCCATTGGTTGTCTCCCACACGTGCCCCACCCGAGCCTACAACCCAGTTACGTGCCCTTGACCAGAATCAAACCCGCCGCCGCTCCTTCACGGCCCGAGGCTCTGTCCACTGGGCCCGCCAGCCGGGCTCAGAGGCACCTTCTTGCAAACGGGAGCAAAGGTCCGCCTGCTGGATTGTCCCTGGGAGGAGGACGGAAGGCCTCGGTCACAGCCTGGACCCGGGAGGGCCTCCCGGTGCAGGGGCATCCGCTGGGCACCCTGCTCCCCCAGAGGCCGCCCCTTTCCTTAACTGCCCCCAAAGTGGGCTCCTCAGGGCACCCTCAAACGAAGCCCATTTTGAAAGATGGCTCCCGACAGCCCATGAAACCTGCAAGAGGGGACCAGAGGGTGCTGCCACGCCCACAGCCGCCCCCCAGACACCACCAGACGGCAGCGCGCTGGCGACCACCGAGATCCACAGGCGTGTCCTCTGGGCTGGTCCGGCTCACCCGCCCACTCACGCAGGCGGCTTTTCCGGAAGACACGGTGTTTCCTGAGTGGAACCCGGGCCTGGCCGATCTCAGAATCAAGGGCGGGAGCTTTGGGGGCTGCCAGCTCCGGCTTCCACGCCCAACCGCAGTCCCCTCGCGGGCTGGTGCTCTCTACGGCCCCAGCGCCCGCCCCGCGGACAGGAACGTGCCTGAGCGCCGGCGAATCGCGCCACCACGAGGGGGGGGAGACGAAGCCATTTCTCCCCTCGTTTCACCAAATCAGTAAACTGATTTCTAAACCGCCCCGGGCAAAAAATAACCACCAAGCCACCGAGCTATAGCCCTGAGCTTCTAACTCTCGGGTCTCCTGCGAGGGCGGGCACACACACGTATGCGCCAAATCAGGACCAGAGGCAGCGGGACGCTCCTGCCTGGCCACCAGCGCCCCCGGGGCCCAGCTCACAAAGCCAAGGACGCAGTGGGTGCGGGGCCCCGAGTCCCGTGGCCAGGCTGCTCATGTGAGCAACACCTTTTCCAACTACAGACTCATCTTACTTTCAAATGACATAAAGCTAATTGACGATTTCAATCAGCACTCCAATAAAGGAAAGTTTTATCCCTCGCAGTGTAAGTGCTGGTATGTTTTGTGCCCGACAAGCTGCCCATACAAGAAGCCCCATATTCTTGCCAACAAAGGCATCTGAAATTAGCAATTGCTTTTAGAAACTTTAATTACAATTTTAAAACGCTATTTCTGCTCTATAATAGATTCCAATTGTTTCAGTATTATCTGGCTTGCAAATAAAATCTACAGTAGATGACAATATTCCCAGGATTAATCACTCTTGAAATTCTAATATGCTCTTGAAATACCAAATAAAAAAGACAGCAGTGTTGTTGATGTACTGAAAGCTTCTTGCTTTTTGCAGCTTGCTATTATTATGCATATCCAGGTAGAAAGTTAATTAACCCAAAGCTTAAGCTAATTATGATAGCAGAATGCTATCAACCCAGCGCGCTCCGTCAGACAGCTGTCCGGAATTTCATTTGCTAATCATTTGTCTTTTGGCGGAGCATATGGTACATTTTCATGCTATCAGAGGAACAACAAACAGCTGAAAATCATTAACTAAAAACAATGTGCATAAAATCAGAGGCAGTTTTTTTTATACAGCTTTGTGTCAGACAAAAAGCCAGATCCTTGCCCTATAAAAATTAATGATTATTTGGGCTCTTGTCACTTAAAAAATTTTAGCTGATAGGGCCATAACTATGTGACACGAATTTCAGTGGCGGCCATTACCTGTTTATAGGAGTGTGCGGACGGAGCCTGCGTTTGTAACAAGGGCATGATGGTAAAGCGATCTGGCGGGGGGTGATAAACTGCACCCCTTTAGACCCTAATGACGAACCACCGGCTTCGGTGGCAGCCCCGCCGCCCCTGGTGCTGCCCCTCGGCATCCCCGCACGGGAACATGATCGGTGAGTGTTCTAGCTGCAAAGTAAAATGTAAGAAGTATGTTTGGCCGAAACCGGTTTGGCTCAATGGATAGAGCGTCGGCTTGGGGACTGAAGGAACCCGGGTTCGATTCCGGTCAAGGGCATGTACCTTGGTTGCGGGCACATCCCCAGTATGGGGTGTGCAAGAGGCAGCCGATTGATTACTCTCTCTCATTGATGTTTCTAGCTCTCTATCTCTCTCCCTTCCTCTCTGTACAAAATCAATAAAAAATATATTTAAGAAAATAAAAATAATAAATATTTAAAAAAGAAAAGAAAAGAGAAGTATGTTTGCACACATGTCCGTGGCAGCGTGTGACACACCCGAGACCATCCAGAAACCTGTGTAGTCGTCAGCAAGCGACAAAAGTCAGGGCAGGCGAGCATGTTCACACGGAGACCGGGAGACGGCAGGGACACACAGGCGTTCTCGGCTGGGCTGGGTCTCAGGACAACGCGCCTGTGCCTGCCGTCCCGGTGACCCGAGGGCCGGAGCGAAGGGGACGCACCGACAGGCCGCCTCAGCGCGAGTACACCTGAGGCTTCGGTTTGGACACGTATGCACGAGTTCACGCAGCATGGACCGGTGACCTTCCTAGACGTGTCTGAATGCTCACGTGGCGCATCAGGCTGATGACCACGCAGACCCTCCTCTGAACTGATTCTGGAACCTTCCTACCGGCTGGGGGCTGCTCCGCCCAGGGCCCCCCTGGCTTGAGATGCAGTGTGTCCCAGGGTTGGAGACTGAGGCGCACACCACTCCTCCACGGAGCCGGATCAGTGACATTCACCACGTTTTCCTGGAACCAACGTCACAACATGAACTCCTGTCGAAGAGCGATGATAAAAAACAAGACTCAGAATGTTGGTGATTCCGGTCACAGCTGCTCCCCGGAAAATGAAAGGCCCCTTCCCGGCACAGAGGGGGTCATGTGATGAGAGGCCAAAGCCGTCCCACCCGCCAGAAACGCACTTTTCTTCCCGGGGAAGGCAGAGACGTGGCTTTTCACACCGGGTGACATCTGCGACCGTGGCCGGCACGGAGCGGCTGAGCCGGGCTCCCCGGCCGTCTCCGGGGACCGTGCTGTCTCGGACCAGCGAGCTGCGGGCACCGCCATGGCGGGGACGCACTGCAGGGACAGCCTCGGCCGCCCCGAGACCGCGTCTCCGCTGCCCCGAGCGGCCAGGCCACGGCCGCCAGCCAGGCTTCCTTCAAGGCGGACTGTGGCCGGGGAATTCCTTCCCTTCATGGTTCCCACAAGGACTTCTTAAAATTTATTTTGGGCCAAGTTAAAGAGAACTAGGAAAGACACCCCCTCTTCGCTATCCCAAAGTCACCTGGCACAGAAGCCGCTGGTGGGGAGGCCCAGATGGGAGACACGGGGCCCTTTAGGACGAGGACGACTCCTGCCGAGGCCCAGGGGTGGAGTGGGAGCCGGGGAGCTCCTGAGGGAACCCCTTGTCCGTCCGCCCGCGCTGGGAGGGGCGGGGATCTCTGCCAAGGACACCCCCCTCCCAGGCCTCTGCCGCCCCTCCGCCCAGGGCAAAGGAGGGGTCAGAAAACCTCCCACACACAGCACCCAGAGCGGCCACGGGGCACCCACCGCTGCTGCGGCCAGATGCTCCCAGAGCCCGAGGGGCAGCAGAGGGCTGACCGGGACCGAGCCTGCGGCTCCTGTTTGCCAGCCGCC
This sequence comes from Pipistrellus kuhlii, assembly GCF_014108245.1. Lineage (NCBI taxonomy): Eukaryota > Metazoa > Chordata > Mammalia > Chiroptera > Vespertilionidae > Pipistrellus > Pipistrellus kuhlii. Next base: position 45,056,781 of record NW_023425460.1, read on the forward strand.
GCTGCTCCACCGGGGAGAGAAGCCGGGCCCATTACTTCAGTCATGAAGGTTTAATCAGGTCCGTGCAGATGTGGACGCCTCTTCCCAAGGCGTGGGGCTTTCCACATCCGAGTTTCCGGGTTTAAAAAAACATGCTGTCGGGTGAAAAATGCTGCCAACAAGGAGCGGCAGACGGGGCACCTCAGCGTGGGCCCTCGTGGCCTCCCCGCCCTTCCCCGGGCTCCCACGCAGCCCTCATGTTGATATTAATATTAATTTGCCATTAATACTAATGTTTCACCAGCCAACGAGGAGTCTTTTGAAACATCCAATTTCTCTGGGTAGCTAAACCTCAGGTTTCCCGTGAAAAATGTTTTCTAATTACAGCTTTCCAGTGAGCCGTCAGACCGTGCGGCGAGCTTGCCTATTCACTCACCATTTCCAGCTTGTGTGGCACGCCGGTCCCCCCCGCAGGCCACGGCCACGCCCCCTCCGCAGGTCACGGCCGTGCCCCCCTTTAGGACACGATTGCCAGCTGACAGCCATGCTGGGCTGTGGGAGGCCATACAGATGTTTACATGATTTGATTAATTTTGAAACAAGGAACCCAATGAAAGTAAGGGTGTTGTGCTTGCTAGTTCACTGAGCAAAGACACAGCCTCACAAACCGCCTGCCACGCTCCTCCGTCAGCGTGTCCACCCAGCGTGGACGCCCAGCATAGTGCTAAGTGTCCGCCGAGCTCCGAGTGACCGGATCGGTGGTGGCTGACCGGCTCCCCACACGCTCTCCTCCCCCGCCACCAGAGGCAGAGCCACGACTTCCTGCTGGCCTGGGGACAGCCTGTTCCCCGTGGTCTCTCCCTCAGTGCCCAGGAGCCCCGGGGCGGCAGGTCGGGGTCACAGGCGGCAGGGTCCCTCTCCAGAGGAACAGTGGGGGGGCTCCATGTGCGGCCTCCAGGGGTGTTAGAGGAGCTGCAAGGGGCCCCAGCAATTCTGGGAGGACGCAATAGGAGGAGGATGTCTCTGAGCCTGAGCCCCCAGCAGCACAGGCTTCCGAGCTGCCGATTCCTCACTGAGCCACGTCTCCAACAGAAGAGCATCCTTGTGGGTTGTCCCCCAGTGGGGGTTATCTTACATACGTGAACATACAACACACACACACACACGCGCGCGCGCGCGCACTTCAGCACCTCCATCCTGCCTCTTTAATCTTGGCACTAAAACCCCAAACTTGTAAAACTCGGGGACAGGAGGGCGTTCCTTCTCCCCCTGAGTTACTGCCGCAGCCCTGACGGACCCTTCCCGAACAGTGGCTCTCTTTCTGAAAACCCCGGAAAAATAGCGGCTTTGTGGTCTGCGTCCCTCCGTCTGGGGCTTCGTGAAGAAGAGTTACGGCGCAGCCGGGCGCTGCTTTTATTAAAAAGAACCGGGCCACTTATTTCCTTCAAAGTTTCCGGCGTGCTTAAATCTTCTCTAGGTAAACAAAACTTTTATTGGAAATAATATTTTGAGACTGACACCTCTCTCACCACCCGCGGTGCTGCCAGGCCTGTTTCCGCCGGTCCCGCCTGGGCCTGGTGTCCCTGCAGCTCCGGGTCGGCTCCGGGGTGCGGAGAGAGGCGCCAGCCCTCCTGCCCTCAGGACGAGGTGACGTGGACCTGGGTTCCAGGCTCAGGAGAAAGCGTGCCGATGGGACTGAGCTGTGGCTTGTTAGCCCGAGGTTAAACCTCAGGCCTGCAGGAGGCCTCCCGGGCATTTTTCCAGGCCCCTTTGTCCCAGCCTGGGCACAGGCCCCGACCTCCCCCACGTGGCTCTGGGGGGCTCGCTCTCTGGGGAATCTATTTCCAAGGGTCTCTCTAGCTCAGGGGTGTCGAACTCAATCAGAGAAGGGGCCAAAATCTAAAATCCAGCCTAAATCGCGGGCCGAATGGTTTACTGAACAGTTATAAACTGTCATTGTGATGGAAACGCAGCGGAGTGCAGTGATGACAGCGCAGTGCGGGCCACATTGCAAGGCCTGGCGGGACGGATTTGGCCCGCGGGCCTTGTGTTTGACACATGTGCTCTAGCTGTATCTTTGGTTTGCAGGAAGTCATATGTTCGTGGGCTTGAGGAAACGTTGATTGTCCACCAGCCGGTAGCTAAGAGCTGCCCAGGCAAACGGCGAGGGCCCCGGTGGCGGGTGCTCCTGCACCCCGCCGGCCTCCGCAGGTGGCTCCTGGGTTTCCCAGATCCGAGGTGGTCAGACCTGTGAGGGACCTCGGGCAGCCTCCAGGGCAGCCTGTCACTGAGCGCCATGCCAGGGCCACCGTGGCCTCTGGGGAGGGCACCTCGGCTGCAGACTTCAGGCCGAGGCCAGCTCTGCCTTCTTAGGGCTCCCCGGGGCCGGCGCCTGCTGCCTGACCCTGTGCCAGTGCAGCCGGATGAGCTGCCGGGCTTGCGTTACCAGTCACCATCGTCGGAGGAGAACCGGTCCAGGGGTGCGGGGGTCTGAAGGCTCCTCTTAGGACTTACGTCACCGGGTCTCCCCATCCCCGAGGGCCGGTCCTGACTGGAGGTGGTGGTAGCCAGGCGGAATCAAGAAGACGGCCGGCCACAGCGGCGAGAGCCAGGGGCGGCTGGGCTGATGTCCGGGGACAGGCACGGGCCTCTCCGCCTCTGGTGCTGCGGAAGCCGGAGTTCTCGGGGGCTGTGGCTCCGTGCGGAGAGGGAGGGATGCCAGGGAGGGCTGTGCTGGTGGCCGTGATGTGCATTCCCTCCGGGCGCTGATGGAGGCCGTGTCCGGTGCGGAGGACAACTGAGAGGCAGGAGCACAGAGGGGTGGGCGGGACCTTGGGCTCAGCATGCTGCCTCATTATGCCATCTAACACGACATCCAAGTTCAAAAAGGTGAAACCATAGCGCGTTGATTGCTTTGTTAGACTTCATTCCTGTATTAAATCTGCCAGGACTCAGGAGAGAGCTGATCATGGAACTGCTGTTTTCAGTGAGTGTTCTCCCTGGCGCCGCCTCCTGGATGGGTCTCTGCCCGGGACCCACGTGTCCTCGTCAGGAGCTCTCCCTCCTCCTGCCCTCCTCAGGCCGGCTCCAAGGACCCCGGGTGGAAGAGGTGATTAATCGGGGAGGGATTCTTGTTTCTCTGCCTTCGAGTTCTGGAGAGCTCTCCAGGTTTTTATGACCCTCAGATCCATATGCCGCCAACATAATGCCATCAACTGTAAACTGCTTTCTGGAGGAGAAGTTGACAAACAACTTCAGAGTTGCATTTTTAGCCTTAATATCCGAGGGCCACAAGCACGCTCCAGGATGGATGGAGTTGCCGAGTTTAAACTATCAGCAATAAAATGTTCTGAAGGTGGGCCCCCATCTGCATCTGTTACCTCGGAACCCTCGGAGTTACTTTAGCATATGACATATGAGGGTTTTCTCCGGCTCCTCTCTGACACACGGTGTCTCAGGAAATCAGTCCGCTTGCGCGGGAAGCTGTGTTTGCGGACGTGCGTCGTCGTGCTGGCGCAGCAGCCGCGGTGATGAACCCGCTGTGGGGGGCCCGGTGTCATGTTGGGGAGAATCACGGCCACCGGGGAGCCGGGCGAGAGGTCTGTTTTACGGGGCCCGCTGCCCTCCGGCCCGAGGGAGGCCTGACGGGGTCGTTGGAGCTGACAGACCTAAAATATGTCTAATATTCTTCATGAGATCCATTTTCAGTTTATTTACCTGGTACGGAGGCCCAGAGGCATAAGCTAGAGGGAAATGTGCCCCTGTGTCCACGCGGCCAGCAGGGCTGGGCCACCGGTCAGGGCCCTCGTGTGTCCGCATCGCTTTCTGTTTTAATCCTTCCTTTGCGGTAAGATGTCTGTGACAAAGGGGACCCTGTGACCGTTCACGGCACAGTGGCGTCAGGTGCGTTCCTGGCCAGCCGGCACCCCTTCTGATCCCGAAGTTGCCAGCCCTGCCAGGACAAGGGCAGGGCACGGTCCCCGGCCCCCTGCACCGGCTCCTAAAGCCGAGTGGGCGTGGGTGGCAGGGGCCTCCAGGCACCTCGTCCTGACTGCAGGCCGTGGCAGAGCCCCTTGCCCTCCTCGGCCTCTCCCCGTCAGGGTGACGGATAACGATCCACACCCCAAGCCCACGCTCTTCCGTGGCCTCAGCCAGCGGAGTGCCCCGTCACGTGGGTGGGTGAGCCTTCACCATACAGACTGTGCCAAGGAGTTCGTCCCCGGACTCGGGCGGGGGAAGCGGTTTGATCTCCACGGAGAATTCTGCGCCAAGCGCACCTCCGGGTCCCGGGCAGGAGCGCGGCCCCACGGTACGGAGTCCGCCTTCTCGGCCCCTGAGTGAAGGCGAGGGCTTCCCGGCGACGTCGCTGATGGACTGCGTGCAGGTGCCCGCGCCCCCAGCCCCGGAGGGACGCACGCTCAGGTCCTTCCCGGGTCAGGCTCCGTCTGCCATGCACATAGAGCCTTCTCCAATGTTTGCCTAGCTTTCTCATCAATGTGTGCAAAGATATTAAAAGCCCTTGTACATTACATTAAAAACCGTGAGCTGCTCATCTTTTTTCTATTTACGAAAACTTTTCAAGCAGTGAAAACGCTTTTCTCGTTAATGAGGGAGCGTGGGGAAATTAATGACATAGAGCTTAGACCCACCAAGACGCCTCCTCCACACCAGGAACCGCTGCCTCCCCTCCCCCCAGCACACACTTTAATTTCCAGGACGGGGTTCGGTAAGCGAATGCAAATCGATTTAATGATTTGCATCAGTAGATCATTTCTCAGTTTAATGTCCTCTGATATTTTGGGTCAAGAGCTCTTTCTTTGGGAGTCTGGGATGGTTTCTGGAACAAAAATTACTAACATCAGCAATAACGTTCCCTTCCAGGGAACTGAGGTAAATGTGCCATTTCCCCCAGTCAGAGTCACACGTGCCGTGCCGTCTGCTCGCCGGGGCGAAGGGAAAGCACCCCAGTGTGCAGGCGGAAGGCCCGGCGGGCCTCCTGGCCGGGCAGGGCCTGAGGCTGGTGAGGCAGGTCCCGGCCGCTCCGTGCCCGGCTCTTGAGGAGCAGCGGCTGTCTCCTCCACCCGGGCGGAGACCCGCGGGCACACAGTTCACTCTCGATGAACCTGCTCAACAAGGAACGGGCACTGGAGCGCCATCACCAAGCACCGAGCTTCTCTCGGCACACTCACAGCAGCCGGGAGCTAGAACGCTGCTCAAAGAGACAAACATTGCTAAGTCACCGAGAGCCCAACAGAGACACGGAGGGGGCACCTGCTGACAGAGCAGCTCTGCAGGCGGTACGGCGGAAGGTCCTGGGGGAGGAGGTCGCGGATCCCACCATCTGCTTATCCCAGAGGGACTGATGGCAGCGCCCGGGCTGAGAGAGGGCAACGGAGAGGCCTCAGTTTCCCATAATGCAATGCAGCGGCAACTTACAGACACCGTGGCCCAGCCTCACTGCCGTGACGCGTCATGGGGGAACCACCTCAGCGGGGCCCCTGTGGCCGCCAGAGCAGGAAGCTCCCTGGCCTCACTTTCCTCCCAGCGCTCCTGTCTCCGTCTCCTTGTTTCAACTCCCCGCCTTTCTCTCTGACGCTGCCCCGGCCCCGAGGGTTTAGGTCACATGTGTCAAACACAAGGCCCGCGGGCCAAATCCGTCCCGCCAGGCCTTGCAATGTGGCCTGCACCGCGCTGTCATCACTGCACTCCTGCTGCGTTTCCATCACAATGACAGTTTATGACTGTTCAGTAAACCACTCAGCCCGCGATTTAGGCTGGATTTTAGATTTTGGCCCCTTCTCTGATTGAGTTCGACACCCCTAGTTTAGGTGGTCGTGGATCTGTCACGCCCTCTGAGGTGGGGCTGACAGTATCTGCAGCACCTGGACACGCTGTTCCCATGTTTGTTTATGTTGCCACGTGTGTGTTGCCGTAGACATAAATAGTAATTTGCCTCTGATGTTGCCTTGTTGTGTTCTTGAGAACTGCGTATACAATTGAACTTGCTAATGAGTTCAGTGAATGTTAAATAATTAGATCATTGGTGTTTGAAATGATATAGATTATGCAGGCGTCTCTGAATTTTTATGTAGGTGTTTACAAAGTGTTCTGGTGATAATTAGAGGAGTTGTGGTGTTTTGATAGAACAGGAACTCATTATTTTTCCAATTACAATAATGAGGCAGAAGCCCCTATAACCGGGACATTCCGTCTGCGGCTCATTTTCAGGAGCGCATCGCTGGGTGCGGATGCGGGCGGGCGCCCGGGTTTCCTGCCTAGCCTCTCTGAGAGCGGGACCACACTACGCGGGTCCACGGAGCTGCTCCTCGAAAACACTCGTCGACGACACGAACTTGCACTTGGAGCTGGGGTGGGGTCATCTTTGGGCAGCCCCACACCCTCCTGCTGGGAGGTGTTCTCGGCTCTCCCTCTGCAGCCACTCAGAGAGCGGCCTCTGGGCTTGGCCATGGCTGGGCTCCGTGTGTCCTCCCCCTGCCCGTGTCTGGGCCGTGTCTACAGGACTCGGCTGGGAAGTCCCTGTGAGACTGAAAGCTCTCCCCCTGGTGTCAAGCGGCCAGATGTGAACGTGGAGCACCTCGGCTAACAGCTGTGATGACGCTGAAGGTGGTCTGGCTCGGAAGCCGGTGATGAAACACGGCCGTGTCAGAGTGCAGTGAGCCCGCCGCCATGGAAACGCTACAGGATGCAAGCGGGCAGATGGGGTGTCCTCTCTCCACAGCTGGTTATGCTGGCAGCACGGAGGGCGGCAGTTTTGTGGCCTTTCCCTGGGATTTCTGTGTCTTGGAGTTTTGAGGATGGAGCTCTGACCCTCTCCTCGGCGCTCTCTCCTCCATGTCCTTGACCCCGATGCCTGGCGGGGAAGTGCCTTTTCCTCTGAGTTAGCTGACTCCCGTTTCCCCCTCTGCGTGGCGGTCTCTCTGCCGGGCTCTCGTTCGGAGCTGGAAATCGATCGGGTTGGGCTGTGACGGCGTGTCTCCCCGTGATTGCCGCTGCTCGGTGCAGGAGGGGCGCGCACCGCCCTCCGCTCTGCAGCCGCTGCCGTGTCTTCCCACTGCTCCGCGGTGAGACAGAGCGGCTCTGGCTCCTCCGTGCAGTGTGTCGGATCATTTTGCCCTTTCTGCCTTCCCCTGGCCTCGCTCTCACTTTCCATTTCCCTCTCGGACACCCCTCTTAGGAGCTGGCGCGAGGGCTGCTCGTCGGTTCTGCCCGGTGGTTGTTCCCTCTCTCGTGATGGAGTGAGCAGTCAGACCGCTGCCCTCGGGCTTCGGGGTCGCTGTGGGGTGACCTCCCAGCCTGCTGCCTGCCAGCCCCTCCCAGGCAGGCCCCTCCACGTGATGGCATCGGCACCCTTTCGCCCCTCAGGGCTGTCTTCCTGGTTCAGGTGAGCGGCCTCAGAACCTGGGTGGTTAAGACAATATGCGGTGCGCAGGTGGGGTCACTCAGACGCCACGCTTACCTGTGTACTTTACCCCCAATATTTATCCAGGTGACTGTTCCCAAGCATTAATAAGAATTAATAACTGAATGTACTCTCTCCTTCTTCCTGTGCCCTGGGGTCCTCTAGGATCTTTGGAGCTAAAACTAGTTTGGGCCCTTAAGGGATTTACAGAAATTAGGAATGTCTGCGTACGGAAGCGACTGGCACGGTGAAAAAATTGAGTCCTTAAGTAATTTGCTATTCCCAGTGATAATTAGGCGATGCCCCTGTCCTAGCTCCATTTCTTTTTTCTTTCTCTTTTTTTCTTCCCACTGTTTTAGGGGTGTTCTCGAGGTCGTAACAGCTAATTTTTTCCAGGGGACCCCACTGCGAGGTGCGTGGCTTTGGCCCGTTGTGCTGCCCTGACAGGTGATCACATTGTCGCTTCTCAGAGATAAACGTGGGCTATGGGGCATGCTGTGCCACAGATCACTTTAGTCATCAGCAATGTTTAAAAAAGCAAAGTAAGAGTGAATTCTTTCACATCTGTGACTGACACTAACAATCTGATCAGGTCCTAAAAAAAAAAAAAAAAAAAATCCCAAACTTTTAAAGTCTTTCTCAAAATGCACATCTTTGTTCTCGGAAGCGGCCTGCAGCGCCCTCGGTTAGCCTCTGGAAGGACCGGGCTTCCCGCGGACGCCGGGCTGCTGTGACGCCGGGCGGCTGGCTGATGCGCGGAGATTTACTGCGATCGCCGTGGCCATCATTCCCCGAAGTATTAATTCTAGCTCCGCTAATAAGAGCCCGAACAAAAGTGGAATTATGAGTTCAGGAGAGTGCCACGAAAGGTCGGCTGTTAAAAAGGCGAGGGTGACATTCTGGGAGAAGGTGCCTCCATTCATCATCCTGACTGGGCGCCGCAGCCCGGGCTCTGCCCAACGTGCGTCTCTCCGTCAGGACCCGGTGAGAGGATGTGGAGGTGACCGAGGGGGCCCACCTGCGGCGGGGAGCGCGTGCAGCACACACAGGCTCCCGGGGGGCCGGCGCTCCCGCCTGGACGGAGGGCGGACCCCGCTCCGTCCGCGGGCCGGTGGCTGGAGGGGAGGGAGGCCGGCGCTCTGTGGGCTCCGGGGAGCAGTGCGCTCCGGGGAAAGGGGCATCTCCGTCACGTCCGTGTCCCTCCCGGAAGTCCGGACAAGCGCTCCGTACTAACGGTTCAGCCATCGCACAGGTGGTTCTGTCCGCAGAGCCATCCCAGCTGCCTCTCTGACTGTCGTTCTTGCCCCGTTATCTCGGCAGAGTGCCTACTGTGCGCACAGACTTACACGTCACGTTCCACGAGCTGTGTCCTGCCAATTCAGTGCCAAGTTCAGGACAAACCTACACGTTGTCAGGCAGCTCATGGGCGACACCTCCCAGGGAGGCCGTGGCCGTGGCCTGCCCACAGGCTCCGGGCACCCAGCGCAGCGGGCCGGGCCCGGGTCCACCCGCGGGTCCCTCTGCCTGTGCGGCGGCTCCCGGACCTCCCGGAAGCATCTGAGGCACGGGCTCGCCCAGGACGCTCGGTCTGCCCCGCAGAAGCGGATACTGCGGGCGGGGTTCGAACGCTGACTCCTGGAAATAGAACGCTGCTTTCCCATCCTATGGGGCCACAGGGCATTAGGAGGGAAGGGGCCAGAATGCGCTGTAGCTGCCGCCATGGCCCAGGAGGTGCCTCCTGCCGAGGGGGCAGGGAGGGCGTGCCTGACACCTGCATCCCAGCAGTGCCTCCCTAGTCTTCTTTTTAAATGTGTTTTTATTGACTTCAGAGAGGAAGGGCGAGGGAGAGAGAGAAGCATCCGTGATGAGAAGAATCACTGATCATCTGTCTCCTGCACGCCCCACACTGGGGATCGAGTCCACAACCTGGGCCTGTGCCCTGACCAGGAATTGAACTGTGACCTCCTGGCTCATAGGTTGACGCTCAGTCGCTGAGCCCTACGGGCCAGGCTGCCTTCCTACTCTTAAGGATTCAGGGGCGTCTCTGCTGTCCTCCAACGGGATCCTCTCACTTCACTGCACCTCACTTTTTTCCTCCGTGAATCGTCCCCCTGGCCTGTAGAGGGGACGGGGCACACCTGGCTGTGTCGCGAAGGGGGCCATCTCCTGGGGAATCCTTCCATCAACAGAGCCGGGTCGGCGCAGGCGGAAGTGGTGAGGCAGTGAGGGAGGGGGTCGGCCCCGGGCTGGTCACCTGACCTTGGCTCTGCTCGACCCAGCAGGCCCCCCTCTGTGCCTGAGCCCCTGGGTAGGTGAGCAGAAGCTGCAGCCCCCGGCTATGGCCACACTGGCTCCTACAGGTGCTCAAAGGTAAGCCATGGCAGGGCCACCCGGGGCCGTGGTGGGCGTGTGACACACGTGGGTGCTCAGAGGGTCTTGTCTGGGGGCAGACACCCGCGGCCCCGGAGGACAGGAGTCCGGGCCCCCCCGCCGTGCAGAGCGACGTGCGTGGAAGTGGGTTCGCTCCGCCAGGACGGAGCTGACGGGACGCCACCGAGCGCGCGAACTGCCGCGTCGGCAGTGCTGCGAGTTCGCCGATTGCCATAATTTCCGCGTAATGGCTGTTTGTGCTACATTGCCCAGGCCCACGGGCTGCTTAACATAAGTGATTACATTTGCTTATGATTAAAAGCGTCCTCCGTGAGCACAGCCGCGCTGCAGACCCAAGAGGGCTCCTGTGGGCGCTTCCCACCCCATTAGCCACGGCGTCCACGCCGCGCGGCGGCTGAGGGTTGTCTAAGAGTTAGGGACACTTGTAATGAGCTGTGTAACGGGGACCCTCCGACACGAGGGAGGATCCCCCGTCTTCCCGGAGCAGCTCGGCCTGCAGGGGAGGCTGGCGGACGCCGGCCATCGCTCCGGGCTCCCGGCTGCTCGGGCCCACGGGCTGCTTAACATAAAGCCTTTTACTGCCGGAGCAGGGCTTGTTGTAAAAAATTATATACCGTCCGTGACCCAAATCCTTCAACGCACTCTGTCACCGTTCCCCTCTGAACTTTACAGCGTATGTTTTAAGCGTCGCACCGCTGGCTTGTTGCAGCGTTTTTTAAAAAAATTCCGTTTAACGATGGTCGGGAATGCCACTGGGCCGGCCCTCCTGGGCCGCCGGCCCCGCCCGCCCGCCCGCCCCGCGTGCATGTTCGGCGTCTCCCGCATCCAATGACCAGACGCCGCGGCCTGGTGTTCTGGGGACAGTGGCCGGACGGGGAGGCGGAACTTCCTGGAACCACTGCATTAAACGTGATGGGCGTTTTTGTGACGGACGTAAAACGCTTAACCTTGACGACATCTCTTGGGGGCCGGGAGGCGGCAGCAGGAACACAGCGTGGCTTTCTCACTGCGGTGGGTCCCCTCCCCCACGGTTTCGCTGCCCCAGGTTTCAGATTCCCACGGTCAACCGCAGCCCAAAGCTGCCTACGTCGCCCCCACCTCCTCCCCTGCCACGTGGGCACCGGGCCGCCTGGCATCAGCACAGCGGGGGGCCGGAGCGGGCAGGGAGGCATCTGAGAGACCGAGACCACGTGCCCGTAACTTTACCACAGCTGCCCTCTTTTCTAACGGTTCCTCTCTCCTGGTGCCTCGCTTATAATTTCAACTTCATGTTTAGTGCGGGTATCGCTCGGACAAAACAGTCTCTCTAGGGGTGAGTACTTACTACCCACGGCCTCAGGGGTTCTCAGAAGGCATCCTGTGGACCAGGGGGCAGAGTACAGGTGCGACTGGGCTTGCTTTTTGGACCTTTCTCGGAGACACTGCCTCTGGCTGGGGCGGGGGGGAACCCTGGACATGGAGGCTGAGATGTGGCTAAGCCAGCCCTGCCTGCCACGCACTAGCTGTGATCTTGAACAAGGCACACCACCTCTTCTAGGCCCCTGTGCCGACATGAAGTTAACACCCAACTACGGCCTTCTGGAGGAACAGAACACCCAGGACACGATGCCCTCGGTTAAGACTGCTCAGCGGCGAAGGTCGCAGCCACCCGCCACCATGTGTGAGAGCGCGGGCCCTGCCTGGCCGCGAGCTGGGCAGGCACGTGCTCCGAGTTCCCGGCGGAGTCCAGCGAGGGCCGGCCCGTCCTGCCTGCTACGCCTCAGGCCCTGGGGTTGGGACGGAGTCTGTGGCTCCCCCGGATGTCACGGTGCCCGCCCCACAGTGCACCCCCCCCCCCCCCGTGTGGTCACCACAGACTCCACTCTGTCCCTCACCAGGCACTCGCTCGATTGCACCTCGTGTGCAGCTTTAAACATTCCGGCCTATTAGGAGAGGCCTCTCTGCAGTATCAGAAATTCCGTCCTGTGATTTATTTTCTAAGGAAAGAACAGGAGCTGCCTGTCAGCCTCCACCTTCCGGCTCTCAGGCGAGGCCGCGGCGGGCCGAGCTGGCTGGCAGGGAGCAGCGGCGATCACTCTGGGGCTGCTGACTTGGGGCGCGTGGCAAACAGCTAGACACTTAACCTTACAGTCACCCTGAACGCCCGAGCCCAGGTCCTTCCGGGCCTCCTCTGACCGTTATCAGGATGGATCATCCTGGGCCGCGGCGATGGCGGCGGCGGCTTCAGGGGCTTAAACGTCCGGCAGCTGAGAACTCCCCCTCCACACACCCCCCCGGCTTCCGTGCACTGTGTGTCCAGCGGGAGGGGCACCCGGACCCTGTGTCCCTCTCTGCTGTGCCCGCCGCCCTCTGTATGTGGAAAGGCCAGAAGCAGTGACCGGGAGGGCTGGGCGGGTTAGGCGGGTTCGGGTACTGAGTGCGTAGGGGCGATCCTGGGCCTCTGTCCTGCCCTTTCCTGGAACTGGTCCCTCCTCCTCTTCCCCCCTGTGTGTCCTCCAACATCTGCTCCTCCACCTGCCTTCCCCACAGCCTCTCCGGGTCCTCACGGGGGGCCCCCTGCAGCCTGGGCTCCAGATCCGGAGCCGGGCAGTCCGTTCAGAGGGGCCAGTCTGCCCCGCGCCCACCCACCCGGCTCCCCTCCCCCAGGCTGCCCTGCTTTCCTGGGGGAAGGGAGGGGGCCTGGGCAATGCTTCTATAACCTCCGCCCCCAACCCAGGTGAGAGCAGCTCCCGGGCTGAGCCGGGCGGCGGCGGGAACCCCGGCTCCACGCGCGACGTTCTGCGGGGCCCAGTGTGGACTGGGAACGGCGCAGGCAGCTGGGCGCCCCGTTTCGCAGCGGGCGGGGGTCGCCTGTGTGCGCGAGGTAAAGAGTGATGGCTTCCTTGAGCTGCTGACAGGTAAGAGGCTGCAAAACCGAAAGGCGCGTCTACCCTGCGAAGGATCTGCAAGGCCGCGGGCGCGGGCGTGAGAGCGTGCGGCAGGCGGAGGAGTCAGGGGTGTGACGCGGACGTGCGGCCCCGGCCCCTCCGGTTGGCACGGTGGCACGTGCTGGTGAGTGATGAAGCTGCCGGCGTCTCACTGCTCACACCGCAGAGGGAGAGAACGACAGGCGGACAGTGACTGTAAAACACGGGGAGGTGGAAGCTGTGCTCAGCTGTGATTTGTCGTCCTTCGGATGCGGTGGACACATTCCTGATCACACAGCGTGCGGCGTGCCCGTGTCAGCGCCACGCCGACAGCGAGGGATACACTCTAACCGGACGGGCCGTGTGGGCGTGCCCGCCCTGTGCACGTCTGGCCGCGGCTGGAGGGGGGCTGGGGCGCCGGTCTCCCAGGCCTGTGCTCTCCCTCCGCGCGGCCCAGTCTGATGGTGGACGTAGGAGGCGGGCTGGTGCGTGGCGTGCGGCTCAGATGCCCATGCGAGATGCCGTGCCCACAGCGCCTGGTGCCCTTCCGCTAGGGTCTGGGCCCGGGGTAGTGAGGTTGGACCCCTGGGAGGGGCCCCCGACCTGGGCCCCCGCTGGGCTGGGCTGGGCTGCAGGTCGAGTCCCGTCTGTTGTCACAGTGCATCCCTGCAGGAGGGGCGGGGCCACGGGAGACGACCCCAGCACTGAGGCTGGGGGAAAGCTCTGGTTTCCGTCGGGTGGTGTGGCCCCGCTCCCTGGCTCGGGGATCTGGGGTCCGGCGAGGACCAGCACTGACGTCCTGCCGACTCTGGCAGGCCCTCGTGTCCCCGGGCGGCTATCCGAGTGGCCGGCTGAGTAATCCGTCACCGTCAGTGACCAGCAGGCGGGCAGTGCCAGCTCAGCCTGGCGGGCAGTGAGGACCCGGTCAATGTGTCGTCACGTTCGCTTTGCCCGAGTGCCTGTCCGGAACCCGGTCTCCGTCGGGGGCGGTCTCTGCTGCTGGGAGTTTGGGGCGAGAAGGCGGGAAGCTGGGTGAGCAAGCTCTTTATTCTCTCTCCTCACTGGAAGCAGACGCCCTCCTGCGAGCTTCAGCCGCCACCCACCTGTGACCCCCTGCCCTCTCCCGCCCATGTCCAGCCTGTGTCTGGCCTGCAGGCCTGTCCCCTCTGCCTTTCCTGGCCACCTGCTCGGGGCACAGCGTCTGCTGTCCCCACAACAGCGGCCGCTCCCAGCACCGCCCCGCCCCGCCCGCGGCCTGAGGCGGGAGGAGGGCTCTCCGGGCAGCCGATGGCTTTGTCCGACATGATGTGTGCCCGTCAGCAAGCCCCGGGCTCCGAGAGGCCACCGGACGCCCCCACCATCCCCGAGCCCTCAGGGGAGCCGTGTCGCCTGGAAGTTCAGAATCTGCGGGCAGAGTGTGGGGTTCAGGGCGCCCCAGGCGGGGGTCAGAAACCCTCTCCCCAGGCCGGAGGCAGGCGAGCGGCAGCCTTATTGGAGGGAGAAAGAGCCGCCGGAGTCTGGCTCCGGCATCTTAGCGGTAATAAAAGCACTCGTGTAGATTTACTGGCGCGGGAGTTTGAACGGTAATACTGTGGAATGTGGGTTATTTTGTGTTCAAGAGCTACATTTATCACAAAAATGATGATATACAAATCACTTCCATATCACAAAATGTTCTTGGTCAAAATTGGCTTGAGGCAAGCGATATCTTCGAGTAAACAGTATATGAAGACCATATCTTAAAATGATAGATCACCTAATTTTGTTCTGACAGAGGTTTTTGCCGCCACAAACATCTGTCATTGAAATACCAATTCAGAGATATGGAAGCCAAATTGTGGAGGTTTTCTCGGGTTTGTCCCTCCTAACTCGAGACTGCTGCCGCGCCACAGAGCAGCTTCCCGGATGGGAGGCAGCGAGCAGCGTGAGCCGCATTAACGCAAATAAACGACGGAGAGGAGCAGCCTGCCTTTGGGTGTGAGCCCGCACCGGCTCGTCCGGGCGCCAGGACGGGGCGAGGAGCGCGGGCTCTTGTGAGGCTGGCGGGCACCTGCCCGCAGGCACGTGGGGTGCCCCCCGGAGGGAGGGAAGCCATGAAGAGGAGCGGGGCACCGTGCCCTCCGCCTTCCGGGCATGCGCTGCGGCCCCGTTCCTTTTCCTTCTGTAAGGCCTCCGGTGACAAGGTCAGTCCCGGGTGAGAGGCGCGGGTGATGGCGCCGGCCGCCGGGTCTCTGTCTGGCGTCCCCCTCCTTGAGAGACCTCGCTGGGAGTCCTGCGCAGGACGTGTGCCCTGGGACTTGAGGTCTCAAGGAACCCCACAGGGGGAAGGACGTCCTGGGATCTGAGAGAATCAGACATTTCCACAGAATTCACTAAAGACCTTCTCCATGCTCTGCTCCAAGTCAAAAAACAAGGGATCTTGGTCCAAAACCGATTCTAGGATAGCTTTAAAGACTGTAGACTATCTGACATGCTTTGGGAGACAGTCTAGAGAGGTTTGCCATTAATGACTTATTATTACTATTTATTATCATTATTACTATTTCATTGTAACGTCCACAGGGACCAGGAGGCGACTTCACTGAGCGGCTCCCTGGGCAGCTCCCGGGGGCCTGCAGAGGCTGGGCGTCCTGAGCGAGGGGACAGGCGGCCGCTGCTGGCTCCCCTCCCACCTCTGCCATCACAGCCTCCGCCCCTGACGGCGTCACCAGGGGCCATCCTCTCCCTCCAAGACCCGGTCCGGGCTGCCGTGGCTGCGTCCACACCTCCTCCTGTTCCGTGGATCTGATTAGATCCTGGAATCCAGGTTTTCTGTCTGTCCGGCCGTATCTTGCGTTAGAAGACACTGCCCCCGGCGTGCAGGTCCCCTTTCCCACGGGGATGTAACTGCGGCGCAGGACAAGCCCAGACGCCTTCGCTCCCTCCTGGCCTCCTGGCCTGGGAGGTCAGGGGCTGTCGAGGCTGGCTGCTGGCCCAGCCCAGCACTGCCCCGTGCTGACCACCACAGGGTGCTTCTCGGCGGTCCAGTCCAGGGGGGTGATGTGTAGAGGACACCTGGCCCCGGACCTGGGTGGTGGCGGTCAGGGCAGTGGCGGCAGTAACTGCGATGAAAACACTTGTCTTCATCCTGTTTGCTGTTGGGCTGTGCGTGACTCACCCAGAACCAGCACAGATGTGCCTTCAGCCAGTATCTTCCTTCAAGGCTGACTTAATAGCTACCGTGTTTCCCCGAAAATAAGATATCCTCCGAAAATAAGACCTAGCGCATGGAAAGATAAGACATCCCCTGAAAATAAGACCTAGCACAACTTTGGGAGAAAAAAATTAATATAAGACACTATCTTATTTTCGGGGAAACAGGGTAGTTCCCTTAGCCAAGTCAAGGGCTGATCTTCCATACTATATTTATTTTTTTAAATATAAATTGATTGATTTCGGAGGAAAAGGAGATGGGGAGAAAGGGAAACATCGATTGGTTGCCTCCCACACGCACCCTGGTCAGGTGCCTCCCACAACCTGTGGTGCATAAGACAACAAGCCAACCGAGCCCCCCGGCCAGGGCCTCCTTGCTTTTTAAAATATATTTTTATTGATTTCAGAGAGGTGAGGGAAGAGGGAGAGAGAGATGGAAACATCCATGATGAGAGAGAATAACTGATCAGCTGTCTCCTTCAGATCCCCTGCTGGGGATGGGACCGTTCCCCGGGCATGTGTCCTGACCGGAAATCAAAGCTCGACCTCGTGGTTCAAAGGTCGATGCTCAGCCACACTACCTGGGCTCTGTGCTATATCTCTAAGTCCACACGCAGTCACCCCCGCTTGCCTGGACAGGCGCCCTCCACTGCCCCGTGGGCAGTGATGAACCTCCCCCCGTGTGGTCCTCATGGGGACCTGGCACTGACAATAAGCACTGGCCACTCTGCTGTCACCTCTGAGCTGTCACGTGAGAGCCATTATTTGGGGCCAAGAGCTGAGAAGACGGGGGGGGGGGGGGGGGTGCAGACGCACAGAGGCACGCCTGTGCTTCCTGGCCTTGGCGCCCTGGGGTGGGCGCAGGAGGGGCTGGAAATTGCTCGGAAGTATGTTTCAGCACTCGGCACTACAGACACTGAGAAAAGAGACAGAGGAAGATGTAAACAAGGGGAAGGATATATTGTGTTCATGGACTGGTAGAATCAACATAATTAAAATGTCCACACTCCCCAAAGCAATCTACAGATTCAATGCAACCCCCATTAAAACACCAACTTCATATTTCACAGACCTAGAACAAACTCTCAAAAATTTATATGGGATAAAAAAAAAAAGACCCTGAATAGCTGCAGCAATCCAGAGAAAGAATGAAGTTGTAGGGATCACAATACCAGATATCAAGCTGTATTACAAAGCCACTGTTCTCAACACTGCCTGGTACTGGCACAAGAACAGGCATATAGATCAATGGAACAGAACAGGGAACCCAGACATCCACTCAAGCCTTAACGCTCAATTAATATTTAACAAAGGAGGCAAGAGCATACAATGGAGTCAAGACAGTCTCTTCAATAGTGTTGGGAAAACTGGATACTTGCAAAAAAATGAAACTAGATACCAGCTTACACCATACACAAAAATAAACTCAAAATGGGTAAAAGATTTAAATGTAAGACGGAAAATCATAAAAATCTTAAGAAGAATCCACAGGCAGCAAAATATCAGACAAATCTCATAGCAATATGCTTACAGACACATCTCCTAGGACAATGGAAACTAAGGAGAAAATAAACAAATGGGACTGCATCAAAATAAAAAGCTTCTGCAGAACAAAAGAAACCATCAACAAAATAACAAGAATGCCCACCGCATAGGAGAACATATTTGCCAACATGACATCTGATAAGGGTTTAATCTCCAAAATTTATAGGGAACTCATACAACTTAACAAAAGAAAGATAAACAATCCAATAAAAAAAATGGGCAAAGGACCTAAATAGACACTTCTCTAAAGTGGACATACAGATGGCCAAGAGACATATGAAAACATGCTCAAAATAACTCATTATCAGAGAGATGCAAATCAAAACGACAATGAGGGACCATCTCATACCTGTCAGGTGATTATCATCAACAAATCAACAAACGACAGGTGCTGGCAAGAATAGGGAGAAAAAGGAACCCTTGTGCACTGCTGGTGGCAATACAGACTGGTACAGCCACTGTGGAAAAACAGTATGGAGCTTCCTCAAAAGTTAAAAAATGGAACTCCCATTTGACCCGGTGATCCCACTTCTAGGAATATAGCCCAAGAAATCAAACACTAATCAGATACGATATATGCACACCTATGTTCATAACGGCACAATTTACAATAGCTAAGATTTGGAAACAGCCTAAGTGTCCATCAGCAGATGAGTGAATTAATAAACTGTAATACATCTACACAATGGAATACTCAGCTGCTGTAAAAAAGAAAGGACTCTTACCATTTGCAACAGCATGGAAAGATCTGGAGAACATTATGCTAAGCAAAATAAGCCAATTGAAGAAAGATTCATATCACATGATCGCACTCATTTGTGGAATATAATGAACAACGTAAACTGATGAACAAAAACAGATCCAGAGACAGAGAAGCATCGAACAGACAGTCAAACCCCAGAGAGAAGGCCGGTGGGGCGGGAGTGGGGGGCAGTTCGGATATGAGATCAACCAAAGGACTTGTTGGTATGCATGCATATGAGCATAACCAATGGGCACAGAAGTATAGGGGTGAGGACACATGCTGGGAGGTGGGAGGGGCCGGGAAGAGGCCACTGGGAGGGAAAAAGGAGACTTATCTAATACTTTCACCAACAAATAATTTAAATTAAAAAAAAAAAAAGACGCATGTTTCAGGGTTGCTGAGGGAGTGGGACGAGGACTTCTGTTCTGGGCGGGGCACTGTGGACACGCGTGGCACTGAAGTAATTTTCAAACTGTATTACAGGTGCTGGCAGCACCTGTCCGCCATAGGGACACGCGTGTGCGTGCTCAGAGCTGTTGCACTGACCTGCGCCTGCAGGCTGTATGTTTCTTTGGGCTTTAAAAGGCAAGGAAGCATCCACTCAGCGATCCTTTACTTCTCCTTTCGGTTACAGAGGGTGCTGCCCGGAGCGGACCCTGCCTGCCAGCCTGCCAGCGCCGCTCACTGCCCCCACCGTCACCGCATGGAGCTGCCTGTGGATGGAGCTCACACGCATCTCCTTTCTTCGGGGGGGAAGGGGACGGTCCTTCCAATGTCTCTTCCCTGAGTTATTTCCTCCCTGGGGCCACGCCCCCTCCACCTGCCCACAGCCTGTGCTGCCTGCACACTGTCCCTGGCTTCCTGTCATCAAGGACCACGCCAGAGTCCAGAGAGCACAAGCATCAGAGGTTCTGAGTGGGAACAAAGGGTCTTTATGTCCCTCTGTCTTCACTAAGATTTTGTTTGGAAATCAGTCAAACACCCCGGTCTCCACAGCTTCTGTGGGCGGACGGGCGGGCGGGGCTGGGAGTCTGGGGTGCCAGGCGGCAGCTGTGACAGCTCACCAGGCGGGGAGGTGCCCAGCGCCCGCGCCTCTGGCCAAGGTGACCTCATGCCCGGGACCTGGGGGCACGGACCTGCACAGTCTGTTTGTGAGCCGAGTTACTTTGTGAAATATCGTAGCAAACGGGTCAAAACTGGTGAAAGCTGGCGGAGTGAAATAAAAAGACTGCCGCGGAAATTATTTTAGTGCCACGTAATGAGTTCTGTTTTTCATATCTGGCAGATATTACCCACTAAATCTAATCTGCAACACGGGGAACTATGCCATTTTTTATGATTTGTTTAATTTTGACTGAAAAAAATTGACTATTCATCGATTCTTGACCTGCGAGGACGGAGGGGGAAATTTTAGTTAATAAGAATTTTCATGAGGTGTAAATTCAAATGCATGAGGACTCTGCCCATTCGGTAACACCATAGACATTAATTTAAAGACTCTGGGAGCGCCCGAGGGCCTGGCTGCGGAGCGGGAGGCGCGGCCGGGAGGGCTGTTTGCGGGTATGAAGTGCAGGGACGCGTTTAGGCCTCTGTCATCCCCGGTTATCCGCGGCGGCGAGTCAACAGGATGCTCCTGGGCCCTCATCCGTTTCCAAGCTCTGGCATCCATGCACCTGGAGTAGCAAGTGCCCCCTGAGGCCTGTCTGTTCCATCCGTCTGCGTTTGTCCATCCGTCTCCTGCGAGGTGCACTGGGGACTGCGTGCAGAAAGTTTGCTCCAGGCCCCCCTTCCCGCGGTCCAGAGAGGGCGTCCAGGAAGTCATCAGCGACGAAGGGTCCTCGTCTCGGAGCTGGGAAACCGGAGTGACATTCTTCACACACCTCCACTGTCAACATCTCTAATCAAATCGCCCAGCCTCCTGACTTCTTAAATGATCCAGGCAGTATTTCCTGTAATAAACACCCCGGCGCCTAACGAGAGGCCCTCCGGCAACTTCAAATGTATGAATTCATTACGCGGGGCGGCCGGTCTGCGGGGCCGGCCCTCCGCCCGGGCTCCCGGCTTCCCGGGCCGGGCGGCCATGAAAAATGTGCGCGTTCTGCTCACAACGCCGCGGCCTTTTGAAGTATGGCGCGCGCCTGTACAGCGCGAGATGGGGCCGCATAATGGAGGGAGAATCAGGGAGGCAATCTTTCATTTTGCTCCGGTATGAAAAATTCAAAAGACTGGAAACTCACCCAGAGAAATTTTGCAAGCATATTATTTCCCGATGTTTCGATCAATTTGTCTGTCAAGCATGCTGAGAGGTGGAAGGGGCCAGCAAAAGCAATTTAGCTTGTGAGGTCCAGAGCAGGAGTGTTTTAGGGAGCCTTGTCACATGTTATTTCTTTATATATGAGAGCCGCGTGTTTTATTTGCTGGTCATGTTATGAAGAGAAATTGATATCAATCATCTCGGTGAGCTGTGAATATCTGATAGGAGCAGGACACTTGCACCTATGCATCGGAGTGGCACAGAAATTAACCTCTTAACGTGCGCCAGGCCGGGGGCGAGCCGCGGGCCCCGTGTCGGAGTCTCCCGGTTAACAAGCCACAGTGCGTGTGTTCTAATTGATTGCACCCAGGTGACACTCCGCGGAGCATCTCGCCTATGAGCATCAATGACCCCACCAGGCTGTAATTAAGCTAGAATCTTCCTGCAGTAAGTACACGTGTATTGATAAACCTGCCCAAACCCTGCTTCCAATCGCCCTGTTGTTTTTTGTTTTGTTTTGTTTTTTAAAGGTGCAGATATGGAAGCTCTCAATAAAGGGCTTTCCTCCAGCTTCCAGTTAGATTTCTATTTGGGGTTCAAGGACCAATTAGGTTAGGGAGAGTTCCTTCTAAGAGGAACATGCAATTCCAGTGAAACTTTGTGATTCTGTGATGGCTGTGTGTACTCCCAACACGTCCCTCAAGTCTCCCATGAACACATGAAGGTTATTTTTCAGAAAAGATATAATGCAAGGAAGTTATGTTAAATCGGTTTTACAAGCCCCCTTACTCCCCTCAGTTTAAATGTAATCGGTCACGTCTTCTGGGCGGCTGGCTGCTGCTAACACATTATGCTCCTTGCAAGTTTCCTATTTCTTTCCAGTTTCTCAGAACTCACAATTAAGTGTGATGCCTGAGCAGGCTGGAAACTTGTATACAATGGGCACTGATGAGTGGAAATAAACTGTAACAAAGTCAGTCAGAAATGTTTCCAGTTAGAGCAGCCTCTGAGCTGTGTTTGCATGGAAAATGTCTTGAAAGACAATGGCCAATTAGCTGTGAAAATTGGGGATAGAGACGACCATCTGATAGTTGTTAAACAGCGCGATTATGTGAAGATAGCTGGGCTTCTCTTTCAGTGACTACCCCGTATATTAGTGTGTGTATGTGTGTGTGTGTGTGATAAACCAACATGTGTATCAATCCCCTATTAACATATGTTCAGATTCTTTCTAGGGCCTTTTTTTTTTTTTTTTTCCCTTGTGTGGTGTGGAGCCATTTCAGGCAGCATTGGTTGTGAATATCTTTATATAGATATCTTTCTGTACTTGTGCAACTCTATGTATAATTCTGAGAAGTAGATTAAAAATGTAGGTGCTTTCAAATTGTCCTTATCTAAAATTTTTATTATAATTGAGAGTGGACATCTTCCTTTATGTTTGTTGATCATTTATGTTTCCAAATGCCTGCTTTTTTGTTCTATTGGAAAAATGTCTTATTTGTAAGAACTTTTTCATATTAAAGATGATCATTTCTATTTTGACTTTTGTCCATGGAAGATTTTTAAGAAAAAAATTTGTTATGTAGTCAGATTTTATAATAGTCTGTTTTAAGCTGATAACAATTTAACGCCATTTTCGAAGTTGGCTTCTAGTTGTCTATCAAGTCTACATAAATCATTGCTTCGGGCAGAAGAGGCCTTTGAACTTTCTCTGTGATAATTATTCGCAGACAGAACTAGATTCTAACCCTAAACTCTCCTGCCATCCACCTGGGTAGCCTGAAATGGGTTACCCTGTCCCTCTCTGCCTCGATTGTCCGTCTGTCTGTCTGTAAAAAGGAAATCCCCGCAGTGAGGTGCAGATCCCTGGGGGTGCTACGGGTGCTACCCAACAGCTGTTTGTAAACACAGTTCCTGTCGGTCCATTATCATAAACCTCAACAGGTCAATATTTTCATACGGTTTTCCCCCCCTAACAATGTTTGAACTTAAGGCTTTGTTGCCTTTATATCTATTTGAAAGACAGTTTTCCTCCTATTTGGCTCAGCCTCTTATATCCAGGTCTCGCCCTCCCCAAAGGCAGCTGGCGGGTTAGGAGGCAGGCTGTGGAGGCCCGATGGGGGAGAGCGGGAAGCACTGGCGGCCGGTCCCACCTGTGGGCGGGCGTTAACGGGCAGACCCGCGGGGCTGTCATGCGTGGAAAAGAGTGTGTAGATGGCCTTTCCCGTGACCGGAGCTTGTGGGCACTCCGGAATGTGTGCCTGTTGGTGAGGTCATGCTTCAGGCATGCTATCAGCTATCCAGTGCTGTTCACGCGGGCCACTTGTGACTTTGTGGACATTGCGACACTTAAACATGTAACCTTAGCAAATTGTACACGAATTAGAAAGGATAAGTGAGTTGGGGCTGACTGAAATGCTAATCCGTTACCATGATCAGGATGGTTTACGTATCTTAGTGATGTCTGCATTAAAACAAGAGATTAAGATTTGTCAAGCGTTTTCCAGAATGGAGAAAGCCATAGGCATTGTCTTGGATTCCGTGCACGGGGCCCCGATCTGAGTATCCCGTGGGCTCACCTTCACCCTGAGCGCGTTACACCGAGCTGAGCCTCATCTGCTGCCCCCGCCACCTGGCACAAGGCGCTGTGCCGCCTGCGACTGGCAGCCCGCAGGCCGGTGGGCCTGGAGTGCGGCCGGAGGGGCGGGCCTAGCTGTGTGTCCAGGCTTTTCGCATTAGTCAACAGCGCCAAATAGCAACAGCACAACAACTGACATTTCTTTTGAGATCCAAATTTTTCAACTTAAACTTCTTCCAAACAGGCTCGCCCAGGCCGTGGTATTTTGTGGAAGAGCCACACTCAAGGGGCCAAAGAGCCTCACGTGGCTGTCGAGCCAGTTTGCAGACCATGGGGCTAGGAAATGGATTGTGAAACAGGTGCTGTCATGCCACGGGATGACTCCCTCCGGCGGCTGCTGCCTTTGGGCTTGCTCTCTCCTGGCAGCTCTCCTTCCCCAGAGAAAGCTCTCGGACACTCAGGCACCTATACCCCACATGTGCTCCAGCCCGACCCCCCATTATGGCCACTCCGCCGACTGCCTATCGACTGCAGGGACCGCTGGCCCAGAAGAGAATTATTTCTTTTTACAAGGAATGATGTTTATGACTGAAAACAGAGCTAAAAACATGAGAATATTGACCACGGTTTTGGGAGGAGCTGGCACTGAGTCACTTGATGCACCTAAATATTGGCGTTCTTCCATCTTCCCCGAAGACGGATGCCAGCGCTGAAAATGAAGTTAGCTGTGGGGAGAAAGCCCTGCCTCTCTCTGGGGGGCTGTCTCCCGCTGCAGCCACGTGACCAACAGTGGGCGGGGCTCCTGCAGAACTGCCTGGGGTGCACTTGATTTAACTCCCAGTAATGAGTTAAATTAACATCAGATGGAAATGGGAACAGCGAAACACTTAACCAATCTACCAGCAAACAATTATTCCGAAATCAATATAAAAATAAAGACAGTAAAAGACCCATTATCATCCGAGGACTTAATTCATTGCTTTTGGAGGCAATCTTTTGGGGTTCCGTGGAAATTTATGGCGGGACAAGCGGGGCTAATTGCCCCTCGGATGTTGTTGTGAGGCAGGCGCTTGGTTCCCGTTTTCCTTGACTTTCACACTTGCTGTGGATGGAGTCTGGAGTCAGGGTCGAAGGGTCAGACGTGACTCTACGCACTGAGCAAGGCTGGCCTTCGGATGGTGTGGCCCCGGTGGAGCAGGGGTAGCTGGCCGGCCCGCCTGAGACTTCAGCTGCCAGCACATGAAAAGCAGACGCCACACTTAGAAAGCACGCCTGGCTTCTTCACCTGCTTCTCCTTCTGCACGAGGACACAGGATGGGTTCTCTTTGTAATGTCATACTTAGATCTATTTGTCATATTCCCACGTAGACTGTGCTGCTCAGTGGTTTTAACACAGTCACAGAGTTGTACATGCGTGGCCACAATCTAATTTTAGAACATGTCAACACCCGCTAAAAGGACCCCTATTTCTACTAGTGATCTGCTCCTGCTCCTGTCCCTCCCACCGGCCACGCTCTGGTCTATTTCTGTCTCTGTAAGCTTGGCTGTTCTGGACACATCACATAAACAGAGTCACAGAAGTGGGCCTGCGAGGTCGGCTTCATTCACTTAGCATAATGCCTGGAGGGTTCCGGTAGAGCAGGGAGGAGCAGGGAGGAGCAGCGTGGAGTATGACTCACTCCCATGAACAACTTCCACGCCGCTCTGTCTCCTCATGGCCACTGTGCCTGTGGGTGGTCTGTCTTTGCGGCTGGGATTGCAGTTTTGTGCAGTGTTTTGAGTGGACACGTATTTCACGTCGCACACCTGGGAGTGGAACTGCAGGGTCCCGTGGGAGTTCCGTGAGTATCATCTTGAGGACCCTCCTAACAGTTTCCCAAAGCAGCCGCACCGTTTTACGTTCCTGCCAGCAGTGTTTGAGGGTCCCACTTCCGCACGTGCTCACCGCCTCTCGGTAGTGTTTTTTTAAATTCGGCCATCACTGTTGGTGGGAAATGATATTCCGTTGTGTAAAACAGAGGCAAAGAATGAAACTGGGAATGGCAAGCCAGGGTTTTCTCCCAAACGTGGCCGCTGGTTGGGCCACCGGGGCACACGAAGTCACTGGTTGGACAGGTTTCAAGGACATTACAAAAGCTATTTCTTGTTTCAGAAAACAGAATGTTAGAATGACAAATGACATAAGTGTGAGCATGGAAAGTGTGCACTTCATACAATTGGACACGTATAAGACACAAAACATTTCCATCGCCCCTCTTACAACCTCTGTCACCCCTCCTCCCGCTCCCTGCTCTCCATTCTTCCATTCTTGTTCCTGTGATGTTGTTATGCATTAGTCTGAATTTTCTGAAATATTATAAAGGACTGTCTGTGATCACTTCCTTTCCATGCAGCTTTATAACTTTTCAAATGGAGTTGTGGTGTGTCTGAGCTCTGGCCTGCCTGTGTGGTTGCACAGGTCAGCTGTCCGTTGAGAGTGCACAGTCTGTCATCCATCTGTCGGACATTGTGAGTCTCCCTGTTGCGACTGTGACAAATAAGGCCACTATTTGTAAAGGCTTTTCGTTCACCTGGTGGGCCGCATCGTCAGCAGATGCTTCACATCATCACAAATTTCTAAACACTTTCCACAGTGGCTGCTCCACTTGGCCTTCCCACCAGTGGTGTGGGGGTTTGTTTCTGAACATCCTCCTTTCCCTTTGGGGTCATTTTCCAGCTAACTGGAGGGAGGGCTTTAAGGTTTACTGTTATGGGGGTCTGCAGTGAGAAGGTCTTTTAGATCTTGCCATCTTAAAGGTAAGCTTAATATTAGAAAGGGTTTTTTTTATTTTTGTTGTTGTTGCTGTGCTTAGGATTTTAAGTTGACAGCATTTTTTTATTTAAAAGGTCTTGTTCCACTGTCCCCTGACTTGCATTGTTTTTTATAAAAAATCAGCTGTCGTCCTTAGTTTTATTCATATATTGCAACCCCCTGCCCTTGGCTGTTTTTAAGATTTTCTTTATCATTGCTTTTGAACAACTTTGACTATTTCATGCTTTTGTGTAGGCCCCTTTGTGTTTCTTGGGTTTGGGTTTCAATGGGTTTGGTTTAGTGGGTTTATAGTTTTTATCAAATTTTAAAAAAATGTTTGACCATAGTTTTAAAATCAATCTTTTCCTTCTTCCTCAGTCCTGTCCTTCAGAACCTCCAATTACACATGTACTTGGCTGCTTTAAGTTACCCCAAAGTTGTCAAATATTTTGGGATTTTAAAAATGGTTATTTTCCAGAGTTTGCGTTCAGATAGTTTCTGTTGTGTTCTCCAGTTCACTACCCTTTTCATCTGTACTCTAATCTGCTGTTAGCTCTAACCAGTGCATTTGTCTTCTCAGACATTGCAATTTTGATCTCCACCAGCGCCATTTGTCATTTTTATAGCTCACACTTCTCCACTTACCTTTTGACATGTGGAATACAGTTGTAATGTCTTTTAATATCCTTGTGTGCTGATTTTCACATCTGTGTCAGTTGGGGGCTGGTTTTGATTGGTTTTCCCCCTCACTGTGGCTCATCTTTCCCTCCTTTTATGCCTCTCTGATGATTCTCAGTTGGATGCTGTGTGTGTGAATTTTGCCTGGTTGAGTGTTGGATACTTGTGTGGTGTTTTTTTTAATAAACATTATTTAGCTTTTTGTCACGAAATGCAGGTAGGCCACATGGAAAGTTTGATCTTTTGGAGTTCTGCTCCTAAAGTCAGAACTAGAGTCTCCGTTGGTCTGGGGCTAATTGTTTTTCACACCGAGGCCAGTCTCCTTGGACTCAACCCCGTGTCCTGAGTGCTGCTGTGTCCGTCCCCCCGCGCGTTTGCTCTCCCATCAGGTGACCTGGTCGTGTGCCCCCTCCACTTTGCGTGGTTCTGCTTGTTAGCGCTCTGAGTGTCCGGGAGGAGCCTCTACCCACCTCTGGCACCCGCTCTGTGCACCTCTCTTCCTGCACCCTCTCTTCTAAGTTCGCCCACTCTGTCCCCATGGACTGTGGGCTCCATCGCCTCCACCAGGAGGCCTCTGGGCTCTGCCTGGATTCCTTCTCCTTTGCCACAACCTTGCACAGCAAGAGCTCTGCTAGGAAGACTGTCCCTACCCCAGACACTGGCACATCCACTCGACAAAGAAGCCACCCAGCTGCCCCACCAGCGTCTCCGAATCCCCATTCATACTAGTCACAGCTTGGCCAACTCTGACCTCATTCCCTTCCAACCACCATTGTTTCCAGACACTTTCTGACTACATGCCCCTCTTGTCTGAGCCAAGCACCCTTCAGATGTGCACCCTGCTTCCCTCAGCCAGCGGAAGTGAGGAGGGATCCCCTCTCTAAACCTGTTCAAGTGCACACCCTGCACCAGCACAGTCCTCACAAGGGAACCTCTTTTGTAATCAAGCCAAGGCTGGGACAAGACTCAGCATTCCGGCTGCCAGTGGCTGAGGCTAGGAACCCTGAAACGCTGGTATCCCCTTCCTGCCGGATCGTAAATGCTGATACTACAGTTTTTATGGGAAATTTCCAGCCTCTGAGTTTTTCATTGGACTGTGAATGGTAAATGACACACTTTTCTAAGTTTACGTTCTTTTTCTTGGCTAGATCCACAAAAATAAGATTCCTACTTTCTCGCCTCTGCCAGCAATTCCATGGGCAGAAACTATTCATTGCAACATAGAAATAGTCTAATTTGTCTCCGATATAGGTTCACAAAACAGAGAGAAAAAGTTGTTCACCCTTGGATCCAGTCCGCTTTGTTAAAATTTAAATAAATGCTGAGTTAGCCATCTAATGAATCAAAATCTCAAACACAAGTTTTCAATCCATGTAGGAATATATGGGTTCCAGGTCATTTTCAGGGGGAAATTTACACAGCTACCTGTCAGTTCACCAAATGTGCTCAAAGCAATTAAACTATGAAGTGAACCGTACTTCATATTAAATGTATTTTGTATATAAAAGGAGTGTTTCCAAGTAAGAACAAGACAGCAGGCCAACGGAAACCTTTAGGTGGGAGGGGTCCACATTACGAGGCCCGCATGGGCTCACGGCTGCTCCATCATCTGTCCCCATGAGAACAAATCCCCGCCCTGGGTGGGACCTACTCAAAGCACAAGATTCTGGACACCATCCAGTGGGTCTGTGAGGGCAGAGGAGCTCCCGAATAACACTGGGGCCTTGTTGGCCTCTGTCCCCGTGTAGACGTTTCTGCAGATGGTGCCGAGGTCACGAGGAAACTGCTGCCCTTGGCCGTGACGCAGTCCTCTCTGTGGGTGCAGGACCGGTGGGCCCAACAGCCAGAGGCGGCTGTGTCCTGCAGCCACAGGGCGGCGTGGGTGAGCCGTGGTAACGCGGAGGCCATCCGGGCACATGCTGCTCCCTTTAGTTTACTCCCATCGGACAGCAGGGACCGTGAGGCTGCACTCACCACCCCGCAGGCCCCTCGCGTCCCCGGAACAAGGGGCTCTCCCGGGAAGCATCCTGGCTCCCGTGCCGTCGCTCTGGCCATCGGCCTGAGAAATGCGGCTGTCGTCCGGCTTCCACGGGGACCGCGGGCCATGTTCCGAGCAGAGCGAAGCATTTGCACAGCTGAGTCACCGACACCGTAAGTCAGGGGGACCGGGCACAGAGGCCTCACCCACCACTCAGAACGCAGCAGGCCCGGGCTGCGACACCTCAGGGACAGGGAGTCGGAGCCGGGGTGGGCAAGAACACGGGTCCCGGGTTCAAGGCACTCCAGTCCTTGTTTTTAAAAAAAACAGACGGTTTCCATAAACCCAGAGAGCTTGGCAAGTGTTTCCTACAAAAACATGCTCATTTGACTCAGAGACCTCCTTAAGGAGCACTCTGTAAAGTAAAACAATTACATTTTTTAAGGACACACACCGCCAATCATTACTGCAAGCGGCAGTGAGGCCAGCCCGGCCCGGGGACAGGCCCTCAGCGGGTTTGGGTTTGGGGTTATTGTTACAGGAGCGTCTGTGCTTCAGGGTCCTTCTCTTCGGGAAAGATGGATGATAACTAAGTGCGGCAAGTCCCCGCACCAGCGTCCCCATCTGCCAGAGAGAACACATCTGCGTGTCCCGGGAAGGCTCTGAGGACGCGGGGCCTCAGGAGCCACCTGGGCCAGGAGTGACCTGCCCGGGACCCTGGCAGGAGGCAGAGCCGGGCTGTCGGGGTCACTCAGGCTCTGGACGTGCTCACGGTCCCGATGGCCCACGTGACGGACGGGAAGGTGACAGAACAAAAGCACGAGGAAAGCACCGTCCCTGCCCGTTTCACCCACAGACCCGGCGCGGCTGCAGGCTCTGAGCTCCCCAGAGACGCCCGGACCTCCCTCTCTCGCTGGGTGGCTCCTGGGGAGCCCCTGAAGTGAAACCGCAGGGCACCCAACGAGGCGGACGACCCTTCCCCTGCAGTGGCATTCCAGTGCCCGAGGCCCAGGTGCACCCGTCCACCTGGTGACCAGGCCCCCCAGCCACCCACGTCCCGGAGGTCAGGCCCACCCTCCTTGTCTCAGCGGCAGAGCCGGAGGGGGGATGAGCAGCACCAGGGATTACTAGGAAGCGGAAAGCAGGCTGCCCGCGATTTGAAGTTTTCCAAACTACGGAAACGTTTTGCCATGGAGAGATTCCTGTCCTCCAGCTCTGCACGCCTGCATTTTCCTAAGGTGGTTTACACGCAAAAAATAAACAACAAAGGCAGGCCTCTGGCCCCGAGAGACGGAGCCTGTGCCCTTCCTTCTCTCCGGCTTCCTGGCTCCCAAGCTCCTCCTGCTCCCGTTGGCACCGCAGGTGCGCGCGGCGCGGGACAGGCCGCTTTTCCAGCCGTCAAATACCGTCATCAACGCCATGGGAGGCCGCCGTCCCCAAAGAGCACCGGAGAAGCAAACACTCGCAGCCCTGCTCCCCCGGCGTTAGACACTGAGGACCCTGACAAGGTCAACGCCGCTCGGCCTCCTGGTGACGCGGGCGGAGCCAGCAGCCCAGCCCTGGCAGGCAGCCAGCCGCTCCTGGACATGATGCTGCGAATGGGAACATGATGTTGACAGGAAGTTATAAAATTGAGACGATTATACCACTTTCCAAACCCATATTCTCCACTCAAGTATTTCTGGGGAAGGAAAGGTAATTTGTACTGAAAAGAAAAGAAAAAGAAACCCCTGTACGAAGCTGTATGGACAGGGTGGGCAAAAGGAGGCTGACAGTTGTTCGTTGGGAAATGCAGTCACTGGTAAGCAATAATAAAAAAATAAGCTGTTTTCCAGACTCACCGCTGTCCTTTTGCCCCCGTGCAGTCGGATGGCTAACGGGAACAGGAGTCACAGGTGTGAGAGGAGAGCAGGATGCTCTGCTCACAGCCCCTGCGCCGCCATCGTCAGCACCCCTGGGGCATGGGCTCTCCTGCCCGAAGGCAAGCCAGGTGGGAAGGTCTCCTCCAGGGGCAGCACCCAGTTCTATCAGGTGGTCAGAGGCCTTTCTACACACACACACACACACACACACACACACACACACACACAAGACCCAGATGGCATCCAAGGTGAAATTAGCCAGAGCGTGAAGAGAAAGTCATACTAATCCCACACATGAAGTCAAGAAACCGAAGAGGAGCCTAGCTGGTTCGCTCAGTGGTCAGAGCATCAGCTTGCAGACAGAAGGGTTGAGAGTTCGATTTCCAGTCAAGGGCATGGTTACAGGCTCCCCAGCCCCCGTGTGTGTGGAAAGCAACCAATCGATGTGTCTCTCTCATGTGGATGCTTCTCTCTCTCTCTCTCTCTCTCTCTCTCTCTCTCTCTCTCTCCCCCCCCCCCCGCCCCCACCCTCCTTCCCACCTCCCTGCAACCGAAACTTGACAAGAATACAATAAAGACACTTCCCTCATGAACTTACACACTTAATCATGAAACAAAATAGCAAAGTTAAACCCGTAAGACGTAAAAATAAAACAAAAACCATGACTTAAGTGGTAGAGCCCAGCATTTGAGATGGGTTTAAAATCCTAAAATTGGCTTAGTTCACCACACATGATCATGTTGACATGTGTACAGAAACCTTTTGACGAAATTCAACAGACTGGGGAAACACCCTCAGCCTGAGAAGGAGCCCGTGCGCCCACAGAGGCCCTGCCCCTCAGGCCGGGAGGTCCTGGGTGCCCCCCCACCCCCCGAACAGGGAGGGCGGGCCACTGTCACCACCTGCATTCAGCATCACCCGGAGGCTCCAGCCAGAGCAATAAAAAGCAGAAATAAAAGGCATCGTGATTCTCTATAAAGAAAATCGTAGGCACCTGGGAAACACTTCCTGGAACTAATAAGAGAATTTAGTAAGGTGGTGGAATATGAGATCAATATACAAAAGTCAATTGTTACATCCCAGCAGCCAGACAAGTAAAGCAGTTTTAAAAGGATTCTGAATACCATCCGACCGTTCAGCAATCAGATTTACAAAGACCAGGCGGGATCTCTAAGCTGGACACCACACCGCTGCCGAGAGAAACGGAAGGGAAACTAAACCAACGCTGAGGTAAACTACAGTCGTTCGCTTCAGAATTAAAAAGATGTCAGCCTGCCCCAAAATGATATAGATTCAACGAGGTCTCAAGCAAAATACCAATATGCTTTTCTTTTCTTTCTTTCTTTCTTTCTTTCTTTCTTTCTTTCTTTCTTTCTTTTTTTTTT
This sequence comes from Pipistrellus kuhlii, assembly GCF_014108245.1. Taxonomy (NCBI): domain Eukaryota; kingdom Metazoa; phylum Chordata; class Mammalia; order Chiroptera; family Vespertilionidae; genus Pipistrellus; species Pipistrellus kuhlii. The sequence continues at coordinate 45,088,486 of NW_023425460.1, forward strand.
TCTTTTCTTTTTTTTTTTTTAGAGATTGAAGCCTTGACTGTAAAGGTAATATGGAAAATCAAGACACCTAAAGCCAAAACAACTTTTTCCCCCCTAAAATCAAGTTAGAGGACGCAGGTTACCTTAATTCAAAGCACCCAGTCAGCATGGTGCTGACATAGAACAGACGGGGCGAGCACTTGAACAGAACTGTCCAGGCCTCACTGGCACTCACACGTGTGGCCAATCGGGTTTCGTCAAAGGCACCAAGACGGTTCCAGGGGAAATGGAAGTTGTTGTTTCCAACAAATAATGCCGAAGAGACTAACTATCGATGTGGAAGAAGTCAGCTGAGTACCTCACACCAAAGCAATGTGAGAGACAGCCCACGTACCCAAATAAAAGGTTAAATGATAAAGCTTTCAAAAATTCTTTATTTTATTTTCCCATCACCATTTATCCTCTCATGCCCTCTGCCACCTCCGCCCCGCAGTCACCACCCTGTTGGCCATGCCTGGGAGTTCTCTTTTTTATCTGTCTTTTGCTCAATTCCTCCACAACCTCAACCTCTCCCGGTCGTGGCTGAGAAAACTTTTAAAATGGAAATGTATTTGTGAGATTGCATTAGGCAACATTTCTTAGAGATAAAACTTGAACTCATTGGAAGACTAGGAAAAGCACAAGCCCCACCTGTGAGGGAGTCAGCGCTGTGCACACATTTGGTAAACAACCAGTCCTGGGGGCCCGTGTCCCATGCCTGAGCCTCATCTGGGCTTGATTCACTGAGCGGAGAAACTCAATATTCTTTCTGTTCTGGGGTCCTAACGGGCATTCCACTCACCATCCCTTACAGCGCTTGTGTTCCCCCCTTCCCTCCCAATCTACTTTACAGAGCGGGTTTCAAACAAACAAACACTCAACACAACGAAGATGCTGAGAGACGCAATGGCACTTCCCCCTGGAAATTACTCGCTGCCTGTGGGGGCAGAGGACACAGGGCTCCGAGGGGCACCTCGTTCTGTCTCCACAAAGTCTATCGATTGCAACCCCCGGCTCGGAGGAAAGGCTCGGCGGCAGGCGAGCGGCGTATTTATGACGGCGGCTGCTCGTTACGGCGGCTCTGACAGGGCCCATTAGAGTCGGTGTTTATGTTGCTTATGTATTTTCTTTATCTAATGGCCCTGGCGCTGTGTTCAGTAGCCAGGTGACAAACACCGGGCTGGGACGTGGCTGCCTTCCCCCTCCCGGCAGGAATAAGGAGAACCGCCACGTTCACCGACGCCAAATCGATGCCGGAGGAGAGCCAATGCCACATCTCAGAGCGGAGCCCGGGGCAGGCTCTCCGGGCTGACGCCCTGCGGTCAGAGAGCGCAGAGGGTTCGCCAGGGAGGGCAGCGTGTCCTGTGGCGAAGGGACGCCCGGATGTCACTCTCAGAAGGGGGCTTCCTGCTTCCCCCCAGCTGCACTGAGAGGCCAGGGCTCCCCCCTGGGCCGGCCCAGCACTCTGATGGGAAGCTCCCCGGCCCGCTGGACTGGGAGGACGGGCACCACTGAAAGCCACGCTGGAGAAGGCACCCGAGCCACCCAGGGTCCAGAGCAATCCGAATTCGGTGGGAAGAACCCGCATTCGGTGGTCACAACCCAGCAGCTCCTCTCCCCGAGCGCCTGGGAGCTGCTGAGTCAGGCATGGCCCTGGGCTTAGTCAGAGGGGCTTCTAGGCCCGTGGTCGGCAAACTCATTAGCCGAATGAGCCACATAGCAACAGCACAATGATTGACATTTCTTTGGAGAACCACATTTTTTAAACTTAAACTTCTTCAAACGCCACGTCTTCAAAATAGACTTGCCCAGTCCGTGGTATTTTGTGGAAGAGCCAGACTCAAGGGGCCAAGGAGCTGCATGTGGCTCGAGAACCACAGTTTGCCGACCATGGCTCGAGGGCATCCGGTGCTAAAATGAGGGATGAAAATGAAGGACGTGGACGCGCACTTGAGCTATTTTCTGTGGCTGTGCCCGTGGCTCCTCCTGCCCGTGGCCAAGGGAAGGCCAGCAGGAACCACGCCCGTTCCTTCTGTGGCTCCGAGCCACCACCCAGAGGGGGTCCTGCGGGAGTCACTCACCCAGCGGCCGGCAGCTTGATCTCGTGCAGACCCTGCTGGCACCCGGAGATCCGGATCTGCCCCAGGGGGCTGGCCACCACGCTGTGCTTCACCGCGCAGGCAGCGTCCATCCTCCTCGGACCTACGGAAACAGTGCGAGGAGGGTGAGGACGGGCATGGAAAGAGCGGGGTCGCCTTAAAGCACAGCAGAAACCCTGTGTTTAAGACCGGAAACATCTTCCAAAGCTTCCCCCCCGAGTTTGGAGTTCGGTCCCACCCGGCCTCATCCTACCATCCAGCCACCCTGAGGACAGAACAGCCCGTCGTCGCCCTCGGCGGCACCTCGCTTCGTTCCCGTTACTGCCCTCCTCCCCCCGCTGCCAATCGTCACGGAGGCCGGGGCGAGGCCTCCTCTGGAAGAGCCCGAACACTACACTCCCCCCCCCAGAAAGCAATTAACGACGACCCCGTCCTCACCGATGAAAGCTGCAGACCGGCCACGGCGTTCGGAGCGAAGCACGTGTAAACATCACGTGTAAACACAACGTGTACAGAGCTGCGTGCTCAGCCCCGCACCTGCACCGCCACACCTGTGTCCGGGGCGGGCGGCAGAACAGCGGGATAAAACGCGCAGGCTCTGCAAAGCTTCCAAACGTCCTTACACCCGGACAAACGTGCAAACGCACACACACATCCCGGGACCCGTCCTCGGGCCGGCGGAGGCAGGTGTCAGCTTTGGCCAGCACAGCCACACGTGAACGGGAGCAGACCCACCAAGGGCAGTGAGACGCCGGGAAGGGAGGGGGCCTGGCTGCTAGTTTATTAAAGTCACACTCACCCTGGGAGCCCAGAAGTCACCAGCGCAAGGGAGGGCGGTGTGGTGCGCACCTGGACCAGCCTGCAGTCCTCCTCTCCGACCCCGTGGGCTCCTGACCAGAGCTGAGTGCTCCCTCCCCATCTCCACCCCCCTTCGCTGTCCTGGAGGCACCTCCATGGCCTTGTCCCTGACGGTCACCTGCACGCACGCCTCCCTTATGGCGCATTTCGGAGAAGGCACCGTCCAACCCTGCTCCGCTCCGGTTACCCCAGGATTCTCCTTCCCTGCCACCAGCCTCACCTCCCCGCACCGGCTTCTCAGTGAGCCCGGCTCTCACAAGCTGTTCTCCTCCGGGTGCCTCTCCTCCCTGCCTCCCACCTGCTCCCAGAGACACCCAGACCCTTGAAGAGGTCAAAAGCGTCCCCCCAACCACACCACGTGTAAGCAGTACCCCGAAATTCCATCCCAAGCCGCCAGGCTCCAGAGCCGCCCTGTCCAATCCCCATTTTCTGTGCAAACCCACGGGGGTCCCACGAGGGTCCCACTGGAGCACAGAGGGTTTGATGGGAACCTTCTCCACGGCCCCTGAAGGTCCCCTTCTAGGCACCACAGCCTGTGGGATGGAAACCAAGCTTCCGAGAGGGTCCTCCCGCCCCCCACCCCACCTCACCAGGCAGGGGCAGGGCCCCACCCACCACCCACCACCCACCACCCACCACCCATCACTTTGACTCGGAGCCACACGGCTTTGCCCTGTAGCCGTGGTTGGCAAACTGCGGCTCGCGAGCCACATGCAGCTCTTTGGCCCCTGGAGTGTGTGGCTCTTCCACAAAATACCACGGCCTGGGCGAGTCTCTTTTGAAGAAGTGGCGTTAGAAGAAGTCTAAGTTTAAAAAAGTGTGGCTCTCCAAAGAAATGTCAATTGTTGTCCTGTTGATATTTGGCTCTGTGGACTAATGAATTTGCCGACCCCTGCCCTATAGGATAAAAGGCAACTGACTCTCAGGGTTGGCACAGGACTGGCCCGAACCTGTGTAGAGACCTGGTAGCCGGGAAGGACTGGGGTTATTTATCCCAGCCATAATCGACATTGAGCCCAATGGCCTTGCCCTTTGACCTTGTAATCGAGGATGCTCCACCCTCTGCACAATCTTATCCAACAGCCTCAAAATCTGATCCCTCTTCAGAAGCAGATGGCCACCCCTTCTCCCAGCCCCAGGGGGCCTCCCCCCATTTCCTGGGGCCAGAGCCCACAGCTGTCGCCCACCACACACGGGGACATTTCCAAGCCCCTGAGCCCGTGGCAGGAGCTGGGGCGGGGCACTGGCTACCATAAGTCCGGGTCCTGTTGGTGGCAGAAGCATCGCTCGCACACACGTGCTGGACTGGACAGTCAGTGTGTCCACCACCCAGGCCAAGGGTCCAGGCCCCGTTTTCCAGAGCATGCTCCCAGAGGATGCTCCGAGGAAGGGCTCCGGGGCCCAGGGAGCAGTTGGACACGCAGCCCGTCCCAGGAACACTCAGCTTGCACATTAGCATGTTAAAGCTCGGAGCAATCTCACAGCAAAACCCGCTGTGTGTGTGCGCAGCCTGTGAATGGGCTCCCCATGACCCGGCCTCCACCGGGGTCCCGCTGTGCAGCGCTGGCCCCCGCAGGCCCCGGCCGTTTCCCAGCAGCTCCGGGCCCGGGAGACCTGGCTCGGGCCCCAGCCCTGGAGCCTGACGAGCCACAAGCCCCCTCCCCGGCAGGGCTCCCGCGGAGGCTCCAGAAGCGGAGGCTGGCTAATTTAGGCACAAAAGCAATTCCTGAAAGGCTGTCCCATAACTCAGGACTTCTGGGAAGCTGGAGGAGCGGCTCAGAAAACGGCAGGAGCCAAGGCTGGCCCCCGTCCAGCGCGGCCCTCACCGGCCTCCGGAAACATCTGCGGGGACGGCCAGGGACTGCAGGCATGCAGCTGCCGCTGTTGCCACCGTTGCCCCTGGAAACAGGATGCTGCAGCCCCCGTCAATTCCCTGCTGCCCGCCTCCCTGTCACTTGCCTCTGATTCAAGGCCCAGGCAGGAGCCCAGAGCTGGCTCGGGGGCCAAGCCAGCGCACGCCTGCGCCGAGTGGCAGCAGGGGGAAGGGGCGGCTGCCAGGAGGGGAGGGCTCTGCCCAGATCAGCCCCGAGGAGGATGGGGCCCAGCTCTGCTGCAGAAAGGCAGCGGGAGCAGGAGCGAAGGGGCCGTGTCCACGCCCCCCCCCCCCCCCGGCCTCCATTCCCTCACCAGTCACACTGGCTGCAGCCTCACTGGGTTGGTCTGTGGGGCCAGCTGGAGGGCTCGGGGGAAGCCCTGCATGGGCCGGTGGCGGGCAGCTCTGAGGCCAAGGACCTGCATCCTTCACGGGACACATCCAATCCCCACCTGCTCCAGAGCACCCAGGGAGGCAGACCTGAGAGTGCAGGGGGGGGGCCGGGAAGTCAGGGGGCTGATGAAGGTGACTGAGGACGCAGGGCCCTGTCGGACTTGGCCCACATGCCCCAGTGCCAGGCTCTGACTGGCTGGCTGGCTGAACCTCGGAGGCTGTGAGCCTGGGTGCAGCGGGGAAGGGCTGCGGCCACGCCTGGTGAGGCCCGAGCTGCAGTGTCTGTGTCTACCCAGACAGCACCAGCACAGGGCACCTGGACCTCAGGCACCTGAGGCGTGGCTGCCCACCGCTGCCCCCGCCCGGCTGTCCCTGGGACCAGCACCACAAGCCCAGCTCACGGCGCTGCCCCAGGGCTGCCCGGTCTGAGCTCCCGCCAGGACCAGGCTGCCCGTGTGGCATTAAGAACGAGTCCCGTGGGAGCAACCGGCAAGTCCCAGCCTAAGTCCGAACGAGGCCTGTGTCACTTCTCACCTCAGCCCGCCAGCGGGTCCTGAGCTCTGTGACATCGGAAGGTGGCCCCTTAGGTTTCCGATGGGTTAGCAGAGTCCCCCCACGTGAGGATTCTGGGCGCCCCCCCAGGACTGCGTGGGTGGGGGACCAGCGCCTCTGGGTTTCTACGCCCGTCCGCAGCAGCATTGCTGAAGATACTGCACCACGACCCACCGACCGCCCCTCTGGCAAACGAGGAAGAGCAGCCACTGTTTATCAGCGACGGGAGGTTCCATCAGCCCCGCTGGAAACAGGCTCTGAGACGCCGCAGAAACCTACACCGACAACAGGCCGCTCGGCACACCCTTCCACAGGGAGCGACAACCCGCGGAACGCCGACTCCCACGACGTAACCGAGAATGTCCCTGGGACGGGAGAGGGAGGGCACACGGTGACTCCGGTGCCCCGGGAACATCCCGCCCGGGGCAGAGGCAGGGCTTGCTGTTTCTAGAACCTCCTCCGTGACGGCCAGGCCCCCACGGGCACCGATTCTTGGGCTAAAGGCACAGCAGCTGCCTTCCGGGCAGGAACAAGGAGAGGAACAGTTTAAAACACGGCCATCGACCATCGATTGCTGCTGACACAGCTGCGAGGGAGGAGGCAGCCAGCGGACCTCGGGGCAGAGGGAAGGGTGCCCAGACTGGGCAAACCCGTGTGAATTTGGAAACCACAAGGCTAGAGGGTGCCAGGGAGCTCCCACCAAGCCAGCCCCTGAGCATCTGCCAGCAGCTGCCCGGACCCGCTCCCGCCTTTGAGACCAGCCTCCGCTCACCTGGCCTTCCCGGGACCCCCCAGGCCGCAGTCAGGACACGGGACTCCACAGCTGGAGCGCACACCCGCCATCCTCAGCAGGCCCGCTCCCCACATCACCGCACGGCGGTCACCTCAAGCCACGGCGCGGCTGGCATTAATTGGTGGCAGGAAAAAATGGATTCTGCATGCCTGTTAGGAGACCTCTGGAAAAATGAAGTGCGTTTCGTTTCATCCCCTTTCAACATGAATGGCGTTTAATGTTCACATTAAGCAGCTGGCGCCAGAGGCCGGTTCCCACCACATGAAAAGCCGGACCCCAGAGCCGGGCCGTGTCCTCCCAGCTGCCCGGGCTGTCTCAGAGGCACGCCGGGCCAAGCTGCCTGCCCGGGACCTCTCTGCCAGCCTGTGCTTTTCCCTCGGACCCTCCCAGCAGGGGTGTCCCAAGCAGGAGAACCCTGGACAGAGGCTTCTAGAAGGAATACTGGCCTGCTTTCTCCCAGGCAGTTAACGAACAAGGCGCCCAGACGTTGGCCTTGGTATCTGGCTGGTCAGCAGCCCGGGGCCCCAGGGGAGCCAAAGCCGTCCCGGCGCCCTGTCCCTTTGGCCGGGCCGCTGAGGGTGGCAGAACGAAGTCCCCTTTGTCCCCCTAAAGCACATGTGTCAAACACAAGGCCCGCGGGCCAAATCCGTCCCGCCAGGCCTTGCAATGTGGCCCGCACCACGCTGTCATCACTGCACTCCGCTGCGTTTCCATCACAATGACAGTTTATGACTGTTCAGTAAACCATTCGGCCCGCGATTTAGGCTGGATTTTAGATTTTGGCCCCTTCTCTGATTGAGTTCGACACCCCTACAAAGGATACGTTTCCCAGTTTCCCCTGAAGGCCTCCCGGTGAGCCTGGAGTGATTGATGGCGGGTGTCCCTGTGTTCCAGACACGCTCCGGGGCCTCGCGAGCTGGGCCTTGATGGTGTGAGGCTGGGGGGTCCGGGGGGGAGGGAATGGAGAGGGGAGCAGCCGCCGTTCCCACAACAAGGCCGAGCTGCCAGCGACGCGCATGCTCTGAAGGATTGATGCCGGCAGGAAACCTCACGCTCCAAATTAGCTGCCTCCTGCCCAGAACCTATCAGGGGCGTGATAACTTGGACATATAACTCTCTGCCTTTTACTCTTTCAACAATAATTCAACCTAATCCTGTGGCGGAAGCCAAGATTTCCAGACCGAAAGTGCACTTCGCATTTGATTAAATACTAATAAAGGCAAGAATAAAACATCGGTCCTTTATCTTAGTGAATTCTTCAAAAAAAACCATAGACTCTCAGAATTCATTATTTCTCTGGAGAAGGGGACAGGTTCTTCCCCTCAAAGACAGCTTAGCAGCTTCAGAGTCTTAATTAGAACAGTTAACACATGATTTACAGCCCGGGCTTACAGAAAAAGGGCGTCCCCGCCAGGTTCTGTGACTTCAGGTGATCTGCCAGTCAGAAGGGCCTCAGGCGGGGTAGCGGGGCAGCCAGCGATGGACAACATCACAGACGGATGTGTGGTCCCCCCTAAACAGGAGACTGACCTGACCCTCCACTCACATATCTGTGACCCTCCACACACAGATCTGTGAATCCAACTGAGGGTCGAGGGAAGGGCGCAGGCGAGCCCAGCTCTAGGGACAGGAGATCGGCGACAATGTCGGAGAGGATGATGGCATCCGATGAGGCAGGGAGGGACTTGGGTAGTTTAAATGAAAATTCAATGTTTAATATAGAAAAACCATCTTGGCTCACGTTATTTGATTTGAGACACCTGTTACACACGCCGAGCACAGATACATAAAACCCACGTTCTACACAGAACCTGTGCTTCAATAAAGACCAAGACCAACCATTAGCAATCTACCTACCAATGACACAATGACTTAGTACCGTGCAAATATTTTTTCTCGGAAAATGGGGATTATTGCAAAATCATACATTCGCCGCCCCCAACCTCTGTCCACGTAACCGATCCGTGGCGTCCCATCGTCCGCATGCGTTCCCACGCCCACCCGGGAAACCTCTGCAGCGGCACATTCAACAGCTCAGGAACGGAGAACTCCGGAATGTCACTACAAACCCGAGCCGGCACGTTTTATCTAAATTACAGCAGCACGGCTTCTTCAAACAAGGTTCGCAGGCGAGGACGGCGCGGGGCTGTGATGCTCCTTTCAAAGGGAGCGCGTGAGAAGAAACACCCACGCTGTCCTAGGAGGCGAGCGCTTTGATAATGAACGACTCCTTTACACGCTAAGAACCCAGCCAATTAGCGGGAACGAACATTAACTCTCCTCCTAGCGGGGCCTGGAAGGGTGCTCTCTCCACGTCCGGGCGCTCCGCACGGACAGTAATGAGGGCCCGGAGCCGCTGCGGACTTCGGGAGCACCGGCCCGGGAGGCAGGACACACGCAAACTCGTTCCTGGAGTCCTGACGCGCGTCCTCATGACACACGGGTCGTCACCTCCCTTGTCCAAGAGCGTCCTTTAGAACTTCCTCTTTTTCTTCTTTTTCCTTTGCTGAACACCGAGGCCGGGCTGGCTTCTGGAATTACCTCGGTGGCCCCGCGGGTCTGAAGAAGAATCCCACCCTGGCTCAAGGGGACCGCACGGTGCCCCCGACCCCCTGCCCCGGGGCGACGCCTAAGGGGCCTGCCAGGGATCCTCGGGCAGGGTCCCGCCAAGCCGGTGACCCGGGGCATTAGATACAGTAGCCCAGCCCGTCCTTTGTTTAAACGTTATCAGTGGACTTCTTCTTATTGTGGTAAAATGCGCGTAGTAGACATCCATTTATAAGTGTACCGTGGCATTTTGTGAAAGAGCCACAGTCAAGGGGCCAGAGAGCCGGTTGACTCAGTAGATAGAGCATCGGTCTGTGGACTGAAGGGTCCCGGGTTCGATTCTGGTCAAGGGCACATGCCAGGGTCGCGGGCTCCATCCCCAGTGGGGGGGGGGGGGGGCGTACAGGAGGCAGCCAATCAATGGTTCTCTCTCCTCATTGATATTTCTATTTCTCTCCCTTCCTTTCTGAAATCAATAAAAATATATTTAAAAAAGAAAAAGGTAAAATGAACATAAACTTGCTATCCCTGGAATTCCTTGGGAGGAGGCTAACGCAGGCGTTGGCTGTAAGAAACAGTCAGTGCTGCTGCAAGCAGCTCACAGCCCCGGGGAGCTGGGTGCTGAGCGAGGACAGCTCAGGTGAGGGGCGCGGCCCGCTGCCCACGCCGCCCTCTTTGGAAGGTCAGGGAGGGCGGAGTTGGGCCTCGTTGCTTTCTGCCTCCCCAGAGTCCCTGGCACTGTAACTGCAGAGCCGACACCCAGAAAATTGAATTTGCTGCCCTTTCTCGCCAGCTAGGGCTGAGCCTGCTTGAAATCCTTAACCTGGGCAGACAACAGCCAGCCCAGCCCAGAGGAGAGGAGAGGAGATGGGAAGAAAGGGAGAGGGAGGGGGAGGGGAGGGAGGGAGAGGAGGGAGGATAGGAGGCCTTGGTGGGGAGGCACCCAGGGGAGCTCGCTCTCGGGGCAGCACAGCCATGCATCAGAGGAGGCAGCGGTGGGCAGGCCCAGAGGTGCAGGCGCCGCTGTCACTGCCGCACAGATAAAGCCTCATCCAGCCCATCCCGGGGCCCGAGCCTCCCATCAACCACCTCGGAGCTGCTCGCCTGCATGCACGCTCAGGCCCCTGGTCCCCAATTATCCGGAAAAGACCTCCATCTCACTCTCACACGCTGACAGCGCGGAGCATGCTTTTGTTAAACAAACAGTCAGGCCGAAGCCCAAGCCAGCTGCTGGGGAGTCCGCCATGGCTGCGGGGGGGAGACGCGCACCGCCCAGCCTGGCCGGTTTGGAGCTTTTTTACCGAGAACGTGGGCCTTGGTTCCGGCTCTGCTTCTTCCCGGCCCTCTTCCCTGGGCCAGCCTCACCGATGTCTTAGTATTCTGCATTTCCCTAAGCGTGTACATGTCTGTAAATTCCTCCTTAGCACATGGCTGATCGGTACAATCAGTGGGGTAACGGAAGAGCCAGCATTGCACCCACTCTCCCATGTCAATCCCTGTGTCTCCCCCGGACACCTGGCCCCGCCATGTTTCCATCAGCCAAAACACGTCTGGAAAGGGGGTCTCCAGGCCCTCGTGTCACCACAGTGACATTTTCCATTGTCTCAGCATCACCACGGCGGCACCCCAGCACGCAGTGAGGTCCAACACCTCACCCCACCACACCCCATGTCCACCGCCGCCCCACACCCAGCAGAGGGCACTGGGGAGATGGCCAGCACTGCTGAGGGGGCACCAGGAGAAGACAGTGTGTGACATCGCCCGTGCCCCACGGCTCTCACACGGCAATCCCACCGACTTCCCCGAACAGGTGGCTTCCTCCGAACCCACACGTTTCTGACGAGAGCACTCATTCTGGCCTCTGACACATCCAGTAACCGTCCCCCGAGGAGTCGTTTGTGTGACATGTGACACCCGGATTTCCTTTCCTGGGCTGACCCCACCTGGCTGCTCCTGGTGGCCTGTCGGTCACAGCAGAGGACGCTCGTGGTGCAGAAGCACAGGTGCGCGGGCTCCCGGGGCCGGCCCGGCCCTGCTGCAGACGGGCCCAGGCGCCCCTGCCTCCGACGTGTGCCCTGCGTGGGCCTACCAGGCTTCTATCCTCCCTGCCGACCCGGAGCATCAGCTGGGAATTGGCATCACCTGGGGCCCACCCAGACCCTCCGCTCTTCTTCCTAACTGCCGGCTCCGGAGCAGTTTGGCGTCACACCTCCCTCGGAAGCTGACAGGCCAGATGTCTCTCTCACATCAACGTTTCTCTCTCTCTCTCTCTCTCTCTCTCTCTCTCTCTCTCTCTCTCTCTCTCTCCCTGCCCTTCCACTCTCTGTAAAAATCAATGGGAAAAATATCCTCAAGTGAGGATTAACAACAACAAAAATGCAAAGATAACATTCAGAGATCCTTTGTAATTCTTAAAACTTAGATTTTTTAAAGAGTTTTAAGTGTTATATATACCCTGTTTTCCTGAAACTAAGACGGTGTCTTATATTAATTTTTTTTTTCTCCCAAAGTTGCGCTAGGTCTTATTTTTCAGGGGATGTCTTATCTTTCCATGCGCTAGGTCTTATTTTCGGAGGATGTCTTATTTTTGGGGGAACACGGTATGGATTTCAACGAATCAGCAACTCCACCTCCCAGAACCCTGTGTTACCATGGAGAGCTGAGCCCACAGGAGGGAGAGGAGCATGGTGTTGGGCCGAGCTCCTCTCACAGCCACTCCGGATGCACTGGTGAGCACGCTGCAGCCAGGACAGCGTCTCCCCACAGCAGCATCTGCGCTGGAGATTGGTCATCCCGTTCGTTTTAAACAACTCGGAACCACCACAATTAGCTCCGATCACTGTAAAACACTTTCTGCTTGGCGAAACCCTGCTTTTTCCGCAGAAACAACGTGAGGCGTACAAAGAAATATGAATGTGCGGGGCAAACAGGAGAGACAGAGCCGACGGAAGTGAGAGGGAACTGCAGTGTGTGCGTGCGGCTCCCGGGACGCGCTCCGCACGGAAGATGCAATTTTGAGCGCGGTCTCCGGGGCAGGGACCGCGGGAGTGTCACCTGAACAGCAGCCCGCCCGCCGTGGGGATGCAATAAAAATTAAACCATCATGAGAGGAGCTTCATCCCACGGCTTAGAGCGATATATATCCCAGACACACACGCAGGGCGGCACTAATAAACAGCTCACGCAGGAGAAGCAGAAGTTCCAGCCCAAAAGGAAAGAGCAAATAGAACCCTTGTAAAGCCGAGTGTCGAACAAGGACTCTGCTTCGCCCGGAAATGAGAACGCCGCCTCCAGACGGCGCCTCCATGGCGGCTGTCTCACGCCACTGGCCACAGTGCTGGATTTCACTCCATCTCCCTGGACGGATTAGTTCTTCGAAATAATCCTATTTGATAAAAGCCTAATATGCTAAGTGTCCAGGCATCTGGTGGTTGGTTCAACCAATCAAAGCATAATATGCTAATGACATGGTAAGGCTGCTCAATCGCTCTCTATGATGTGCACTGGCCACCAGGGGGCAGACGCTCTGACTGGTAGGTTACCTTACCGATTGGGACTGAGTGAGATGGGCCGGATACACCCTGGAGCCCTCCCACAGTCCCTCCCCGGCTGGCCAACCTCCCAAGTCCCTCTCCAGCCCCAATTGTGCGCCGGTGAGGTCCCTCGGCCTGGCCTGCACGCTCTTGCAATCCAGGACCCCTCAGGGGATGTCTGAGAGCTGGTTTTGGCCCGATCCCACAGGCCAGGCTGGTGCACGAATGTTATCTTTGCATTTTTGTTGTTGTTAATCCTCACTTGAGGATATTTTTTCCATTGATTTTTACAGAGAGTGGAAGGACAGGGGAGAGACAAAGAAAGAGAGAAAAACATTGATGTTGGAGGGGCATATTGATCGGGTGCCTCCCGTATGTGGTTCTCAAACTTAAGAAAGTTAACTGGAATTTCTCCCTTTGACCTCTAAGTGATTTAATAAACATCTGTTTTTACAAGTCTGTAACGCTCAGACAAGAGGCACTGCTAAAAACAGAATTCCACATCCACTTCTCCCTGAGCTTGGAGAAGCGGGAGCCGCAAGCCTCTACATAAAAGGGAAAGCAACCAGGCATAGCACAATCGGAGATATTACCTTCCAAATGCGTTATTGTTGCCAATTAGAGGAACCGCTCCGACTTAATTTCAAAGGCACAATCATGCTCAGCAGAAACAGCCTCTTTTTTAAATTTCAAGGAGGATGAGCATGAAGGCCATAACTCACCTGGCAGCTGTAAGACGCCCCCCTCCTTGCAACACCGCATTTCATAAATACTCCTCATCGACAAGCCGGGCTAATTCGGGCTAATTTCATTGTATTTTCGGTGCTATCGCACATCGGCGTGCAATTACCTTTATCATTTTATTGCCGAGGCAGAAAGCAATCAGGACAATTATTTGGGAAACGGGGGTTTATAAATTCTAAATCACAGTGGCTGGCATTTTTGATAAAACAGCAGCTTTATCTCGGGAAGTGGCAGGGCCAGGGGATAAATCACGCATCAGTCAAGTGCAGCTGACCCCAAGTGCATTGCACAATATCAGAAGTGCTTCCAGAGAAACTTTCCGGCGTCATCCATCATCCTTCATAATGCGAAAGTGGCTGCACACCTGAAGACAGGGCTGGAGAATGAGAATAATAATAATAATAAATAAAAAAAAGAGGGGAAATTCAGGAGGTGTGGGCAGAGCCATTCCCTGCCTCCCTGTAAACGGTGAGCTATGGCCGGTGCACACACACATACACACACATACACACACACACACACACTCTCTCTCTCACACACACACACATATACACACACACACACACACACACACACACAGGACTTCCGGGTCACGCTAACTCTGTATTCACGCTCATCACGCAGTCGTATATATAAATGAAGGAGCAGAGTCCTAAAAGGAACACGCGTGCCCTGCCTGCGTGTCTTCGGGGGCACCACGGTCCCCCCCGGGTCAGGGCGGGGACTGTGCACGCACAGCCCCGCATCTGTTCTCCGGGCCTCATTTTCTCCGAAACGTGATTGCAAAAGAAAAAATAAAGAAATAAATAAAAAAAGCTGTAACCTGATTTGAAAGACAAGGGAGGGAGAAATCCTGGAGTCCCCCCATCAGTGTCCCCCAAGTTAATCACCGGTGACAGGGAGCGCGGGCACCACACAGGCCGTTAGGACGGCAGCTGGCCGGTCCCCAATCACATCTTCACACGGAGACACGCCTCGGACCGGGGTCCCAGCTGTCTTCGGGAAAAGACGGCCACCACATCACCCGCACCCCCGGCATACATTAGCCATACCTTGTTTCAGCCCCGCGTATGAGGCAGAATAAAATAACCGTGTGGCCGCTGGGTTCCTTTCCTGCCAGAAAGCAAGTGCCCCAGAGAGGGAGGCTTCTGCACGCTTTGCGGGGACCCCGTGGCCAGGACCTGGGGGGGCAGCCTCTCCAGGAGGTCTGACAATTATCAGCTGAAGACGCCAGGCCCCTGGCCGGGTGCTCACACACATCACCTCGTTTCCCCTGCCCAGCACACCTCAGGTAGGGCAGTCCCGTGCAGATGAGGAAGCAGATTGAGGTGTTCAGTAAGCAGCCAAAGACACAGCGCGTAGTGGCAGGGGCAGATTCAAGGTCAAACCCCAAGTACTTCAGCGCACAGGCTTCTGCCAGACCCACCCCCGTCCGCAGCACAGACACATTCCACACCGTAAGTGTCAGCACAGGCTGGGTGACTGTGTCGTAACAAACACCACCGAACCCCCTGGGGTACTCCCAAAGCGGGGCCTCTGTGAGGGCCGTACACCCACACAGGCCGCTTCATCTCGCGGCATCGCCTGGACATCCCACACCGGCTGCCTGCCGCCACAGAGAGAGGCGGGGTGGGGCACTGAGCATGGGGGGACATGGGCCCGCCTCCCTGGAACAGGTCTGGGCATTCCAGAGGATGTCCTCCGAGTCCCCGTCTTCACCTGCTGGGACCCGACCATCGCTCTGCCCCCAGCAAACCCCATTCGTGAAGTCTGAGTCAGGCGGAGACCCTGCTCACAGCGTCCACAGAGACACACCCTCCTCACGCCTGCTGGCATCACACCCCTGAGAACAAACACGCGTGAGTCCCCGCTTAAACCAGAGACACCAGCGGACCTCTGAGCGGCTTCCTGCTCACCAACCAAACTTCCAGTGTGTCTGTTTACAGCAAAGGGGAGTGAGAACCACAGCGGATCCTGTGCAGGAGAACGTGCCAATTCCCAGGTAAAGCGGGCGGGAGTGAGGGATGTAACACTGTCAACAACAGAAAATAAAAATGTGCGCATATATATAAACAAATAAAATAACATCAAATGGATTAGTGAGAAACAAAAGACCCACGGAATCCAGAGAGAACACTGCGGAGGGAAATTATCATTCTTCACATAAAATAATGTTAGGGGACCCTCACTGTTTTATTTCTTCTCAACACGCAACATTTAGATATTTGAGAAATGAGCTAATTAACTGGTCCACCTATTCTGAAAGGAAATTATTTCCTTTCTGTCTATGCCGGTGGTCGGCAAACTGTGGCTTGTGAGCCACATGCGGCTCTTTGGCCCCTTGAGTGTGGCTCTTCTACAAAATACCACGGCCTGGGCGAGTCTGCTGAAGAAGTGGCGTTAGAAGAAGTGTACGTTTAAAAAAATGTGGCTCTCCGAAGAAATGTCAATCGTTGTGATGTGGATAGTTGTCTCTGTGGGCTAATGAGTTTGCCGGCCACTAGTCTATGCCGGTCCCAGTGTCAGCCCCGAGCGCCCAGCCAGCTTCCCCGAGTCCTTAAGAGAAGGCCGCACACCGCCTATGGGCCAGGCCAGCAGACGGGACATGCTCCTGCGCAAACACGACTCTGCCGGCAGCCTGTCTGCACTGTGAGCTCCCCCCAAACACACCATTTAAAAGAGCCCCACGGAGGTGAGCGGCCAGAGCCCGGAACTCGGGAGGCTGCAGGCTGGGCGGGAAGTGGATGAGAAGTGCAGCGCCAGGGACAAAGCCAGCCTGTAATGTGCACGCAGGTGACACACAGACACAGGCCGCATCGCCACGGGCCTGCCTGGATCTCAGCAGGTACACAGGCCCCTCTGTCCTCGGAGAGGAGCAGGGAGAGCGGCCGGGAGGCCGAGAAGCTCCGTGGGGCCCTCGTGGTCCCTCCCTGCTGGCAGACGGCACTAACCTGCTCAGTGAAAGCCCTGGGGGCCTCGGGGACTGGGAACCGTGCCGCTCCGTGCTCACGGCTGAGCCACCGGGCGCAGGGATGCAGGGATGGGAGGGGACGGGAGCTGGGGCCGGGAAGAAAAAGGTTAAACGGATCATAAATTAGGTCAGTGTCAGCGGGCCGGCAGCTCTCTTCACATTACAAATCAGATGCAGCGTGTCTCCTCCGGCTTAAAATCAGAGCTCGCCGAGGGTCTCCGCTCCCAGCTCTGCCCTCCTGGCGCTCCCGCCCCAGAGGAGGAGACAGATGCCAGCACACGGGACCGCTCCCCAAGCGCAGGCACCAGCCGAGGAGAGGCGCGGACTGCGCACGAGGTCACCCAAAACAGGCCCCACTCCGCCCTGGCAGCATTTCTGCCAGACGCACCGGGACACCGGGCATCGGAATCATCCCGGACTCTGCCCATATGATGGTGTGCTATCAGACATGTTCGTAAAGGAACCCAGAGCCTGCAGCTCGCCCAGGAAAACAACACATGTTAAGACTTCACTGAAGCCAAAACCGGTGTGGCTCAGTGGACAGAGCGTCGGCCTGCGGACTGAAGGGTCCCAGGTTCGATTCAGGTCAAGGGCATGTACCTTGGTTGCGGGCACATCCCCAGTGGAGGGTGTGCAGGAGGCAGCTGATCGACGATTCTCTCTCATCGATGTTTCTAGCTCTCTATCCCTCTCCCTTCCTCTCTGTAAAAAATCAATAAAATATATTTAAATGTAACTGAAATGCTGTGCCTGAGCCGGTGCCATCTTGTTGTAACAGCAACCTCTCCCTGCCCTGGGCATTGTCAGCCTCCCACACGCTGTGAAACGCATTGCTTCACGCACCCAGGGAAGGTGGGTGGTGAGGCAGCAGGACAGCAGCTCGAAGGAAGGGGGGGGGGGGTGCTGGAGGAAGATTATCTACAATGAAAATTCCAGACACTTGCATTTCCTTAAATATTTATAAAACGGCTTCCCGTTTGTAAGCACACTTGATCCCAAAGAAGTAAGTGATCGGTTTTCTTTCCTTAAAGACGGGGAGCATCTGGCTAAGAGGGAGACTCCAGGCGGCCAGCAGCACACGGCGCAGCCTCTGTCTCCGTGCCCGCCGCGTCCCACGGGCGCCGAGAGCCTGCGGTGCCGCCCCCACCATGCAGACCTCCGGGGACTCACGGGGCAGCATCAATCTTGCCAGTGCCATCCTGCCGGACAGGGGAGACCCCAAAGAGTCCTGCGGGGCCTCTGGGAATGTCATTACACTCTCCGCGACCAGGCGCAGGGATGTGTCAGCGGGAACACACAGCCCGGGGAAGTCCTGGTGTCATTTTCGCCACGTGAAGCCGTTCTGCCCAGGGAAAGGGGAGACGGGTCCCGGCGGCAGGAGATAAGCCGGAGACAGACCCAATCCCATCGCCGCCTGACAGCGAAGCATGTCCGTGTTATCATCTCTCCCCTCCGACGGTGCGATACGGGGAGGTCAGGGTCATAGCGGAAGGCTCCAGAATTTGGGAAGGGGCGGGATGGGAAGAAATGAGAATCTCCCTGCTCTGCAGGCAGGCCGGGAACTTGCGCGTTCAGCGGGCCATCCATCACCCTTCGCAAGTCATAAGCCGCGAGCCAGGCAGAGCGAGTCTCATCACTTGGCCTATAAAAGCCTCGGCTCCGTGGGGTGGAGGCGCGCTGAACTTTAATAAGCACTCCGCTCTCACAAATAAACCCAAACACCCAATTACCGAGCGACTATTTATAGTTTCTAAAATAACTTAACCCAGTTTTACAAAGCGGGTGTTTTTAAGATCCATAGAAAACGCCTGCCCGAAGCCGCCTCACAGACCACATTTATTTGGCCTCGACCTGGAGGACCGAGAGATCTGTGAGCCTCAGGTACGTGATGTGTACCACCAATTCAACAAGAAATGAGCTTTATTGACAAACAACGACTGGTCACAGGAAACTGAACCATACATGTAAGCTGTGGATTTTGTCAAAACGCCGAACCCTGGAAAATTGAGAATCGGAGAGCTGACAGGGTCTGGGGGTGGTGTCACCATGTCCGAGTCACGTCCATGGTTTTGCAACACAAGACAATTCCCTACAAGACCTTCGCCCTTCCCTAATCTGCCCACTTTGTGCTCTCAGCATCCTGTCCAGGCCAATTCCTCTTCCATGGCGGCAATGTCCGATTTGGCACTTCACACACAAAGAAAATCTAACGCTCAAAGCCCCGAGGATAAATACAAATAAAAGCAAAGGAAACCAAATGTTGAAGGGGAAAGAACTCTCAAGTCCACTCAGTACCCTAAGCCAGTGGTCAGCAAACTCATTAGTCAACAGAGCCAAGTATCAACAGTACAGCGATTGAAATTCCTTTGGAGAGCCACATTTTTTAAACGTAAACTTCTTCTAACGCTACTTCTTCAAAATAGACTCACCATGGCCGTGATATTTTGTGGAAGAGCCACACGCAAGGGGCCAAAGAGCCGCATGTGGCTCGCGAGCCGCGGTTTGCCGACCACTGCCTTAAGCCAACAGCCCACCCAGACCAGCATCCTCCAATGCAGTCACGTGGAGTTACCTGCTTACACTTAACTGAATTAGGACGTAGCAGAATGAAAAATTCAGGTACCAAGATGCACCCCTCACATTGCAAGTGCCGAGCCGCCACATGTGTCCAGGGGCGACCTCCTGGGCAGCACAGACACAGGGCATTCTATCCTTGCCACAGGTCATGCTGACGGTGCTGGCCAGCCCTGTCACTGTAGTCTCAGGGACACGGAGATCCAGGAGGTCGGAGGATGTCACAGATGAACCAGGAGCCCGGCCACAAAGCAACCAAAGCGAGTGCGTGGTCCTGGAGCATGTCAGCCACTGCTGCCCAACATGAGCCTAAGCTTCACGGTCAGGGTCGTGTCTAGCCAATTCAGAGACAGACACATACCCTGACACATATGCCCAAACACACCCCACCCAGGGGCCTGACGAGCAGCAGGCAGATGGTGCTTTGAATGCCAGAGCACCTGAATAAATGACCATAACACCACGGGCAACCCGTGATCAGAGACGCATCCCAGAACCGAGGCAGCTGAATGGCTGTTAACAATTTCTCCCTAAGACTTCAGAAGTCTTCCCAACCTAGTTTAGCCCTCAAAAAACACTGTATTAAGCATCTCTGTGCACAAGATTTTAATTAATTCTTTAGGAAAAATCCTCAGATATGACATCACCCTAAATTTCTACAATGAAAGAATGTTAGCGTTTGGAGTGGGCCACCACGCTGTCTCTAGGCCCAATGTCAGCAAAGATTTCAATGAGCACTTGGGACCAGGTTAGGGGAAGAAGCCAAATGCAAAATACTGACTAGTTTAGGTGTACAAGTTATTGCCCTACATGTGTGAGTGTGCGTGTGCTGTGCGTATGCATGTGTGTGCCTGTAATACACAATCAAGAGAAGGGAGAACAGAAAATACAAGCAGAAAAATGGGTGTCCAAGACACCAGTGTTAGCAGACAAGAACTTTAAAATAATAGTGATGATTTGTTTAAAAATAAGAGGAAAAGACAGACGAAACAAATGAGACAGTGCAGAATGTTAAATATAGAATTGAAATACATATTAAAATATGAAATGGCGATCCTAGTACAATAAGCACAAAATTTGATATTCAGAACTCACTAGATAAGATTTATAGGACAGAGCAGAAAACAGGATTTGTGACCCAAGAGACAGAGCAACAGAAAATATCCAAACTGGGGCACAGAAAGAGAGAAGGAATGGAAAAAAACAAAAACAAAAACAGAGCATTAAAGCTCTAAGGGACAGTCACCAGAACAGCCCTCCCCCCAACTAGTCCAAACAGGGAAGAGGAGTGGGTAAGAAGAGCAATAATATAAAGGAATAAGTCCAGAATTTTTCAAAACAAGTGACATATATCAACCAGGGAGCTAGCAGTAAATCTAAGACACAATAGACTAAAGTGGGTCCCTAAATACCACAAAAATAGGCAAACATCTCGTGAGACCGAACAAGTTGAAAAGGAGAGAACATAAAAATAAACTGTACAAGGAATGAAAATAGAGAATGTAATTACAGAGATTTAAAACATAATGAGAAAACTAAGAACAATTTTCCACCTCAAAAAACTGAAAACCTGGCTTAATATAATTAACCTAACTAGAGCTAAAGAATAAATAATCTGATAACTACAAGAGCAATTAAATCAACAGTTTAAAAAGACTCCCACAAATACCAGGTTATATAATATTCACAAAAATCTACTAAATGTTCAAAGAAAAGATCAATTTAATATAAATTCTTATAGAGAACATAAAATAGAGAATGCTCAACCTACTCTATGAAGTCAGTTTATTTTTGAAACTCAAATCAGATGAGGACTCAATCTCATTCATAAGCACAATTGAGAAAAATCCTAAACAACAACAAAAAACCCTGAAGCCTAGTCTCACAGCTGATTAGAAGATAGTGCTTAGTGATCCAAGTAAGGTTCAACCCAGAATTCAAAAATGACTTACCATTAATAAATCTATAAGAGTATTTATCCACACTAACAGGCATGGGTGTGGGGATCACATCAATTTCAATTGATGCAGAAAAATCATTTAATAAAGTTCAAAGGCCATTAATGACTTTACTTTTTTTCTCAGACAACCAGAAGAGAATGTTCTACCACAAGCCTGCAGCAAGCATTGTTTCTGGCAGTGGAACATTAGCATCTTCCTCTTTAAAATAAGTAACAGGGTTAGTATGTTAATTATCTCCACATCTGCGCTGAGCATGGTGCTGGACGTCCTAGCCAGCACAACACACTCAGGAGAAGAAATCCATGACCACCCGAGGAGAGGAAAAGAAGCAAACTTCTCATTCGTTGGTGAAGTGATGGTGTACTTCATGCATGTCAAACTCGCAGCCTGCGGGCCACATGACTTGTTAATTTGGCCCGTGTTAGCCTTTGAGTTGGATGTGCTTGGTGTACATAGAAAACCTAAGAATATACACAGACTATGTTAAAATCAGAGTGAGAATTAAGCAAGGAACTAGATAGAAGATGAGCACACAAAAAATATCAACCGCTCTTTCTATACTAATCAAAAAGAAATTCTAACCCTAAAAACAGACACCTCAGTAAGGACCCGGAGGAAACATGACAGTGAAATGACTAACCCTGAGAGACCAAAGAGGATCTACATAAACGTGTGTAGAGAGCATATCTTTGAAGAGGAAGAGTCATGCCATAAAAATGTCATTCTCCCAGACCCTGGCTGGGTTGCTCAGTTAGAGCATCAAATCCTGATACCCAAGGTTGCGAGTTCAATCCCAGTCAGGGCACATACTGGAACCAACCGATCTATAATAACAAAAGTGTAATATGCTAATTAAATCGAAGGCCCTTCTGGGCTGCGAGGGAAGCCCCGGTCTCAGGTGCCAGAGGGAAGCCATTGCCAGCAGCTGGGGAAGGAAGGCCTGCTCTTGCAGGAATTTCGTTCATCCGGCCTCTAGTGAACGAATAAACAAGTGGAACAACAAATCCCCCTCCCTCCCTCCTTCCCTCCCTTCCTTTTCAAATCAATCAATAAAATGTTTTTTTAAAGATGTCATTCTCTCCATATCCACCTATAGATCCGAGTGCCTCCAATCAAAACACCAAAGGCCTTTCCCAAGAATTTGACAAGCAGATTCTGAAACCTGAATGACCGCAATGTGGGGCCTTACCTCCATGTTAAAGTGGCCTCCAGCTATGTCATCAGTACAGCGTAGTATTAGTACGGAAACAGAAGCAAAAAGCAAAAGAATCATAAATGCAATTATGTTCCGACTATATGAAAATTAACAACTCCTGTCCACCTAAGAATGCCAAGAAAAAGAAAAAGTAAGCCCCCAGCTGGGACATCCCCAGCTGTGTAACTGACGAGGAACAGGGTCCAGAATGTATAACACACTGCCATAAAGCAGGAAGAAATGAACCACCAGCTGAAATACAGGCTTACGCACAGGCATTCTGCAGCCGAGGAATCACGAACAGCACCATGAGAAGGTGCTCAGCCTCACTGGTGCTCAGAGAACTGCATGTTAACTTCACAAGACGACACTAGCTTCTACCCAATGTTGGCCACCGTTAAGTAATTCCAAGTCTGGGTGAGCACCCCCACACCCCACGAGTCTCATCTGCTCCGACCATTCTTACTAAGCAGTGTCGTCTTGTAACACGAACGCCAGCAGTGCAATGACGGTGCCCTGAGTGTGCATACCCCCAGGAGAGACTGTGACGAGTGTGCACAGGAGCAGCGTACAGAGCGATCACTGATGCCAGGGTGACAGCCAAAGCCGGGAACAATCCAAGTGCCCGGCGACAAGAGAACAGAGAAGTGCAGGAACCAGTGGCGCACAGCTGTGCGATGACACGCTGTGATGTACAATGGGCTCCACTCAGCAACTCGGGCGAAATCCAGAAACTTCTTTCTGAGGAAGAAGCCCGGTCTCCGCACACCAGACGGCACCATCCTTTCAGAGAGCTCCCAACAGGCCCCGCTGAATGACACCCTGCGAAGGGCAGAGAGACGGTCAGACCAGACACAATGGAAAAGCAAGAGGATAAACAGACATTGATAACCGGGGGGTGGGGAGGACAGGGGAGGGCTCACAGAGATGAAGTCCATGGACTGCTGATGTGAATGGCTTACAGCAGTGCTAAGTGGACAGGGGTCCTGATTACCATGTTCATTTTATAATTTACCCAAAACTCACATCCTTTCGTGTGCATCAAACAACATGACTTTAAAAAAAGGAGAGAAAGAGAGAAAAAAAAGAAGAGAGAAGAAAAAGGAAAAACCGCCTAGGGAAGACCAAGTTGATACAGTAAATACCACAGAGGTGGCATTCCATAAGAACACTGACGTGGCCTGGACATATCATGTGACAACTAGCACACAGCAACGGGACTTGACCAGGGACAGAATCCTATGCCAAGAGAAACTTTCAGAACTTTAAGAAAACATCTGAGATTGCAAAAGGGGTTGCTCTCATCACCATACCATGTGTGGATACATGTAAACCAAGGCTTTGTGTGTCCTCAGCACCTCCAGAGTCGAGGCCACTGAGGGGATGTGGGCATTTCCACACAACGGAAGTCACACTGCTCATGGGGAAGCATTCGGCGACCAGCACGGCAGTTCTGGCCATCGGCACCCCTTACACACCCGTAGACACCCCTGAGAGCCATCCGCTGGACTATGGACACCATTCCTATTTCCTCAGGTGTGTGCATGGCGGTGGGATGTGTACACACCTATCATCCCCCCCAGAGCACCCCGGGAGGCACATGCGGTTCCCCATGGGCCATAAGAAGAAAAGACCGAGGTCCCCGTCTTTTAAAAGCTTCCCACCACTTCCGCCTCTCCCACCACTGGTACAAATTCTCCACAGAAGTCTGATTAAATCTCTGCAGACTTCCCCACAAAGCTCCATCACAGAATTTATCACTATTTCTGCTTAGGGTTGGAAACAAGAGAGAAAAAAACAAAGAACAAGTCAGTGTCTGAATCCAATTCCATATGAAAACATTTAAAATACATTAGATTTTTGGTCAAGATGAAAGACACACACACATACAAAAAAAAATCTAGCAATCTATTCTAATTGGGTTCCCATGGTAACTGTACAATTGGGTTTTTCAATATAACATCCCCAAGGCCCCATGCACACTTGTAAAATAGACTTCAAACAGCCTGGGTTGTTTTCCCATTACAGCACTCCCAGGAAGATCAATTACGACACTCCCCTGCCCCGGCCATTAGTGGCAGGAGGCGTTAGCACCACCGGCCGTATTAGCACCAGTCACCGAAGGAAACACCACATATCACGATAATTATATCAAACGAATCATACACTTCAGAGCCATCAAACCTGTTCTGGGTAATAAACTGGTCCTGCTGCTGTCACAGAACCACACGGAGGAGAGGGATGGGCTCCAGCCCCGCTGCACGCTACACCGGCGTGCCTGCCGCTCATCGATCTCAAGGATACACGGAATCAATCATTAATAATTACATTATGAGATGACCCTCAAGGTTAATCATATTCTTAGAGACTCTCGCTATGGAATTAAACAACAAACATAGCCGCGCTGGTAAATAAATAAGTAAAACGGAACTGAGAATGCAAATCCACCTTTTCAATATTAATGGCACGGCGGGGACCAAGGCGCATCCCCTCGCCAGGGACCTGAGCTTCTGCGCTGACCAGCCTCCCTGCCACAGGTGGGCCTGAGGCAGGTCCAGGGGCCCTAGGGCCATGGGCACAGAGGACGTCAGGAATAGCAGCATCCTTAGGTAAAGCTAACAACCTATGTGTCTGCAACAATCCTAGAAATCCCTGCATGCCTGCTGCGTGCCGCGGGCCTGCTGGCCTGGAGCCCGGTGCGGAGGTAAATATAGCCCCGCCTACTTCCACATGACGCCCATCAAGGCCACGGATGTAACTCAGGCCAGTGCGGGACAGATGCGGGCCAGCAGCGTCCTGTGAGAAATGTCTGGGTCCCCAACTCAACAGAGACCTCCCGAGCTTCCCAGACATCTTAGCAAGAAAAGCAGGAAACGGCATGCACTGGCCTTAGCGTTCTAGTTGGTGTCCACTAGGATGCCCACGTACTGCTCCTGGTCCAGGCAGGAGAGCGACTGAACTGACACACCTCGAGAGAGAAAAAATCAACCAATGAAAACATCCCAACCAAAACGTCCAGACCGGCTCCCTCCCCCTGCCTGAGCTTCAGGCCTCCGCTGGTCCCTCCTCTCACTCACCCCGCCTTTTCCCATCAGGCCTCGGTGCACTGGGGCACGTCCCCAGCTCCAGAAGAGCACCTGGCCTGGCCGCGCCCAGGGCCCTCTAGGAGGCTCCTGCCTGGCCCGCTGCCTCCCTTTCCCGCACCCCCGGGGCCAGGGGCTCAGAGGGTCCGCAGCTAGCTGTGTCTGCATCCTCCGCTGGGCCTCCCCTCAGTGCCAGCCACACCAGGCCCCGGAGAGCTTCTAGCGGGGACTTCCTGCGGCGAGAGATGGAGGCGCGCAAGCAGAGCGGAAACTCAGTGAGGTGGGGTGGGGCGCCGGGGAGGGGACATTCTGGGGCTGAAGAGGCTGCTGGAGGAGCTGAGAAGCGGGAGGACTGGGAGAGACACCAGGGCGGAGAGCTGGTGGGGCCCCCCACGGAGTGCGAGGGGCCCCGACAAGGCCTCCTCCCCACTCGCTCTCAGAGCACACTCCATGCGCAGGCTTCCAGAGAACGTGGCAGGCCGGAGGTGGGGGCTCTGGGCTGGAGTCAGGATGAGCCTCTGAGGCTCATTCCATCAGGGCCTGGCGGGAAGGAGGGCTTCCCTGGAGCAGGTCTGGACCCGGGCCTGCAATTCAATGGAAGGAGGGGGAGCGAGAAGTGACTCACCCGTGCACCGGGTGCCACGCGGCCGTGCCTGGGGCCTCCCGGTGATGCATCCTGTGCTGGCACGCAGCCCCGTTGGGTCTGGGGCAGGTGAGCATCCCCAGGAGGCTGGTCCGGTGCCCTCGGGGACAGAGGCGGGAAGCTGCTGCATGGTCACGCGAGGCCAAAGCCACGGAGGTCACCGAGGCTGCAGCCGGCAGCTCCCTCCCGGCGGCAGAGGGCTGAGACGGATGTGAAGACTCACAGTCTACATCTGGAGCCCACAGGCACTCTGCACCCCCAGGGCAGCCCCAGTCTGAGAGGTGAACGGAGGGCCTGGCCCAAGGCGGAGGACGTGCCCCTTCCCAGCGGCTTCCCGAAGGTGACCCTGCAGACAGGTAAAGGCCCGCCGCCTGGGGCCAGCGTCCTGTCCCAGAACAGAGGGCAGGTGCTAACCAGCACCGGGCAGCCAGCCCGGATCGGGAACGCGCAGCAGTGGCCCGGGTTCCCGGTGCGCCACCGGGAGTTTCCACGGGATCGCCAGGCACACGCTTCTGCTCCGAACCTGCTAGAACACTTGCTCAGGCCACAGAAAAGAGGATGCATTTAACGCTCCCGGAACCCATCCTGCGTTAGATGGGCAGCTGGGCCCGGAGGAGAAACCCCAACCCTCGGAGGAGGAGAGTCCCCGAGGGGACGAGAGGCGGGCCTCTGCGGGCCCCCCTGGGGGACAAGCAGAGCGGGAAGGCCGCGCCCGGCCACCTGACCTGGGTCCGCGGGGAACGAAACAGGACTCCGGGCGATGCTCTCATCGCACCAGCGGCAGAAGTAAACACATTTTTTTTTTTAAAGCTAAGAGGATGTCTTTGAGCCTATACTCTTGTA
The DNA here is from genome assembly GCF_014108245.1 of Pipistrellus kuhlii. Taxonomy (NCBI): domain Eukaryota; kingdom Metazoa; phylum Chordata; class Mammalia; order Chiroptera; family Vespertilionidae; genus Pipistrellus; species Pipistrellus kuhlii. Next base: position 45,115,166 of record NW_023425460.1, read on the forward strand.
GGAAAAAACACCCCTGAACTAATTATGGCTCCATCTCCTGTAGATTCAAGCTAACAGCCAGGGGACAGGGAGGCATCACGGAGGGCCCTGGAATCAGAATGTCTGGGTGACAAAGCACCCCAGCCGCCCGGACCCTGTTCTAGAAGCATCTAGAGTCCCACGTAAGGGAAAACTGCTGGCACCACGGCCGACAGGAACGGGCACGGGTGGTGTGGGAACGCGGCCGCCAGCACACACGCCCGGAACTCAGCGCATCCATCTGCCTGGAAGCCCCTCGGATGCTGACAGCCTGACAGAAACAGATTCCCCCGCACAATAACGAACAGCACGCCGGGCTGTCCCTGGGCGAGCTGGCGAAACTGAGTGACTCTGGGAAATACATCATCCCTCTTCTTCGCCAGCCTTCCCGGAGGTCCCGCTGGGGGGTGGCGCCTCACTCAGAGGAGCAGCTGCCAATGCTGCGACCCCTCCCTCCGATCAGGTGCCCAGCTCCGGACACCGTCCCTCCCTCTCCGACCCCCTCCTCCCGCATCCCGCACCCGCATGCCCTGGAGCTGGTGACCGGGGCACCCGGAAGCGCCACTTCTAGGAGCTTCTCTGCGCCTGGCTTTGACCACTGCCGGAGTGCACAAAGGTCTGCGATACTGGGGTGCAGGCACAGGCTCACAGACGTCCACGTTCCTTATCCCTGACTGCAGCCCAGGTCAGTGAGGACTCCTGCCAACACCAGACCATGACCACCCACACCCACGTGGCTGGCACTCGGGATGCCCCACCTCCTTCCTCTGGCACCCACCCTCACACGCGCCCCGCCCCCTCCAACAAGGAGGGGTGTGTACGGACACTCTCCATGAAGGGCAAGGCCACAGGGCCGGTCTCACTGCGCCCAGCCCCCCACTGGAGTGGCCTGCCCTCAGGGCCCTCAGCGGGGCCCATGTGGGGGCGCTGCTCTCCCCAGGATGCCAAGGGTAATGCCCGGTCACACTGGCATCAGAAAACGTAACTGAACACAGTGTGCGTTTATCTCCGCCGCATCCTGCCCCAAGGACCTCCAGGGCTCCTGGTGTCACATGACAAAGGCAGCCTGGCCTGCTGGGCCGTGAAAAGGCTGCACGAGGTTGGGAATCCACCTGGCTGGGTGCAGAGCCCTCCTCGTCCCTGTGGGCCATGCAGGTCACTCACCTGCCCAGGGCCAGTCTCCTCCCAGGCCGAACCGGGATGCTGATGGTGACTATGTCATGGCGGGGGCGGGGGGGGGGGGGGGGGGGGGGGGGCGGGGACGACACGCGCGCGCACGGAGCGTGAGGACGGGGTAAGTCAGTCTGTGAAGGCAGCCAGCACAGGAAGCCTTACATACCTGTCACTATGAGCAATATCATGATCACACCGGCCAGAACCTTCTGGAGCTTGAGTAACTCTATCAGGTCCATCCAGATATGAAGGTAAAGAGATGCCCCCAAATAAGACCCATTTACACACACACACCCACACACACACACACCCACACACCCACACACCCACACACACACCCCACACACACACACCCCCCCCCACACCCCACACACACACACCCACACACACACACACCCACACACACACACCCCCCCCCACACACACCCCCCACACACACCCACACACACACACACCCCACACACACACACACACACACCCCCACACACACACCCCCCCACACACACACCCCCACACACACACCCCCACACACACACACCCCCCACACACACACACACACCCACACACACACCCCCCCCACACACACACCCCACACACACACCCCCCCACACACACACCCCCACACACACACCCCCACACACACACACACCCACACACACACACACAGCTATCGTAGAGGTTCTAGTCTCCACAAAGCCTACTTGATGGGCCACGTGACCCCCACACTGTGGCGTGAGCGGTCACACATGGGGAAATCCTGTCACCATGCCGGTGTCACTGCTGGTTCCCGGCCACCGTCACAGTGTCAGGTTTTGTGTTTGGTCCTCTGGGAAGGCCTTCCGATTTAACAGACGATTAATGTCAAGCCTTCCAGAAGCAGGGGCTGGGGCTGGGGCTGTCAGACTGGCAGTGCCCGCTGGGAGACGCGCCGAAGCCTGCCTGTCAGCAGCCTGGCACACCTGAGCGCTCGGAACAGTGCCCCGAGCGGAAAGCGCCTGAGACCAGCGCTGGCAGCTCTCAGAACGTCCATTGTGGAAACAGACACAGCAGAGAAAACCACCTCCTTCGACACGAAAGGGTCTTAGAAACCCAGCCAATCAGCACCGAGCTACGCCACGCTCCGGACCAAACAGGGTCCGTGAATCCCTGGAACCACAGTAGCCGGGACCCCATTCCTGCCTCCACCCAACATGGTTTTGTGACTCTGAACTAACAAACGTCAACAATGATTATTCAGGACTCGCCCTGTGCCGAGTCTGGTATGAACCGCAAGTGTGACCCCTCCCAGTAGCCCACAGCAGCTTCATGGATGGCTGTGCCATCGGTCGTATTTTGGAGAAACCGAGGCTTGGAAGATTAAGTGACTTTACTCAAGGTCACAGACAGTGACGAGTGGAACCAGGTCCAAACCGAAACTCTGTTCCCAGAGGCTGCGCTCTTAACCCCGTGGACACTGTCCCAGATGAGAGGTTGGGTTATGTGTGAATCTGTAAAAGGATGCTGTCGGGACTGCAGGGAGACAAGGGTGCTCATTGGACCAGAGGGAGACAAGGATGCTGATTGGACCAGAGGGAGACAAGGATGCTGATTGGACCAGAGGGAGACAAGGATGCTGATTGGACTGGAGAGAGACAAGGATGCTGATTGGACCAGAGGGAGACAAGGGTGCTCATTGGACCAGAGGGAGACAAGGATGCTGATTGGACCAGAGGGAGACAAGGATGCTGATTGGACCAGAGGGAGACAAGGATGCTGATTGGACTGGAGAGAGACAAGGGTTCTGGTTGGTTCCTCACCCTTTTCCACTTACAGTTTCATCCTTTTTATAGGACTGTGGTTCCAAACTAAGATTTCTATCCAGACAGTAATTCATACATCAGAAATTTCTATTTCTTATTCCACGTACTTCTACTTGTCCAGGTGGACAGAAAAGCATGATCACCTCCATCCAACAGTGAGGCAGCTGGGGGTTAACAGTTGCCCCAAGTCACCCAACTAACAAACGGCATCGCCAGGCCCTCTCCATGCTCTTCCCTCACATCCCCAGCTCTTACACACTGAAAACACAAAAACGTATCCAGGTGTGTAGCTGGACGTGAACCCTCACCTCAGACCATGAAAGTATGTCTACCAAGCGGGAGAGAAAAGGGAAGATGGGGGCGGGGAAACATAACGTGGCTGTCCCTTCCTCACCTGTGTTTGCCAAACTCATGCCGAAGTTCTGGTAACATCTGCACCTTCTGTCAGAACCACAAGCCCGAAGACTGTGACGCTGTGCTCACATGCTCGGTTTGCAATCTGCCAAGATTCACCCGTTCCCGAGGAGTTACAAAACCACGCACCCAGATCCACGCGCACAGCCCCCTGAGCATGGATCCTTCTGGAAGGGGAGCTCGGAGCCTGTCGGCGGGGAGAGCCCTACCTCCGGGCCACACTAGGCAGGTGCTCCGAACCTCAGAGTCAGCTAGGCCGCCCTGGGGAGCAGGCAGAGGCTCAGGTTCCCAGCTCCTGACCCGGCAGGTCTGCCAATAACCTATGTTTCCCAGCAGCGCCCTGGGAATTCTGATGCCAGCAGGGCGCAGACGCCAATCCCCTATGCTCATGGACAGCCCACTCCACTCCAAGGAGAGCGACAGGCCCCCTGGTCCAGGGGTGGCTTCAGGAATGACACCAGAGACGGTCAACGTCTGAAAGTGGTCCCTGCGTTCTGGCCTTCTGACTGGGGAGTCAACTGTAGCTAAAAGTTTTCAAAGAAATGACAAGTAACTACCACTGATCGATTACACTTCAACACTGAAACGTCCAATCCCCTCCGTTGCCGGAGACGCAGCTCACCTTCTTCCCTGTCTCCAGGCCTCTGAGCAGGCGGTGCGGGAACAGCCCAATCTGTCCAAAAGGCGGGAGTTCCTTAAACTGCTATCCATACGACTCAATTTGTCAGTAAAAACTGCCACCAGCGCTGTGCTTGCAGAAAAATGCCCATAAATGCATTATTGCGACGGGCAGATCGATGTCTATCATAAAAACAAATAGATTTAACAAGTGCCTGCTTTCCCGAGCGACGCCATTGGTGGACGGCACATCGCGGCTGGCCCTGGACTTCTGGGAATGGGCCATAGCGCCAGGCTGGATACTCCGCTGACTTCACAAGCGATCCGGGCAGGAAATTATTCTAACAAGAAAATTTCCCAAGTAGCACAGTGAACACAGGCGGCGTGGAGAGCTCTCGCACAGTTCCTTCCGTGGTTACACAGGTACACGCACAGAAACAAATGTGACAGCCGTGAGGAAACGTGTCTGTCGGATGTGTAACTGGTTTGACCGCAGCTGCATCACAGACCAAATGAGCTTATTCCCTCCCTGGAGACACCCACTGCTTCCGCTGTCCCTCAGTCTGAAAGAAAACAACTCGTGATACAAACACACACACACACACACAAGTCTCAGTGTCTGCGGCCCCCGGGCCAGCCTCGTTAGCTGATTGGCTGGAGCAGACAGGAGGGGGGCCGCCCCAGACGGGATTCACTTCCAGGGACCGTGCTCTTTGGCAAGACACGGCTGTGACAGATTTACACGTGAGCCAGAGCATCCCGGACCGCTCAGATTCCTTCAAAGGTTACAAAAGGTCACAAACATGATTCAGTCCTCTTCTTAGACAGGTCACTTAGACAGCCACCGAAAGGCGCAGCTACTCACTGTAGTCTATATATTCAGGACATGGCTTTCCCAAACCTACCGCCTCCTACGGAAGCTTTCTATCACCGTTAACTTTCCTAAGTCAAAGGAAAGCTAGACCCTTTCCACTGACCAGCAGGCACGTGTGGCAGGACATACCTCCACAGGGTTTTGTCTACAACTCTGAGTCTCCCTGTGCCCAGGCAGGCCTCCAGCGCTAGCAGAATAGGTACAACATCAACCAAGGGCAGCGGCCTCCTGAACACACCCCCTTCAGATTAACCACTCACACTCACTTCACACCAAGAACGGGGCGTGGGTGGCTCACTTACCATGATTATGATCTCTGAACGCATAATAATCTGGCCACTCAGTGTGTGTGTGTGTGTGTGTGTGTGTGTATGTATATACCGTTTCCCCAAAAATAAGACAGTGTCTTATATTAATTTTTTTCTCCCAAAGTTGCGCTAGGTCTTATTTTCAGGGAATGTCTTATCTTTCCATGTGCTAGGTTTTATTTTCGGAGGATGTCTTATTTTCGGGGAAACACGGTGTATATATGAGACCCTGTGCATGAATTCGTGCATGGGTGGGGTTCAGCCAGTCTGGGGGAGGGGACATGGGCAGTTGGCTGGCCTGCCTGCTGGTCGGACTCCTGATGGAGGGGACAGTTGCATATTAGCCCTTTTTATAGAGGATATACACTGAGTGGCCAGATTATTATGCATGCAGAGATTATAATATTCTGGCCACTCAGTGTAGACAAATATGGCACACGGTCCCCTCCCACTCCATGGTGACTCTGTGGTTCATGTGTATGACTGTATCATCTTTCAGATTTTCTTTAAATCATATTCTATGATAACACCCCATCTCTTTCAGAAAGTAGCTGCGTCAGAAGCTCCCATCCCAGGAAACGGGGCTGTGACAGAGGCCCACAGAGCTCAGGCCTTCGGACCCCAGACCCAGCGTGCCCACCTGGAGTGAGCAGAGACACACACACAGAGGAAGCTGGGGCCCTCGGGGATCGTGGACTTAGAAGAGGAAGTCTACGCCAGGCAAGGGCCTCAGGCAGGGTCAGAGAGACGTGTGACAGGTGGTAACTGACGACCAGAGGAAAGAGTTCAGAAAATGTGTTCTGCTTCCTTTCCTTTTCACCAAGGAGAAAAGACCCGCGACTGGAAAAGGGCACCGATGCCTCTCACACAGGAAGCTGAAATAGGACAATCTGGGTGGTTGAACCACTGGCTTCTAAATATCCTCTGTCCAATGAAGATGTTCCCCATGTCCCCTGTGGTTCAGGGGTCAGGTTCAGGGTTCGGGCTCTGGAGGAGGCCGCACGAAAATGAAAGAGACTAGAAGGTATTAATTTGGGAATATCGGGGGCCAGGCGGGAGCCCAGCTCAAGAGGAAGGACTCCGATTTGCTCTGGCCTTAAGATTCCTTTTATTCCGGTTTGGGATCCACCCATAGCCCTTAGGCAGGCCATTCCAGTAACAGCTACGACAGCCCATCAGCCAGGATTTACGTGGGACTAAAAGGTGGAAGTAGCTTCAGCTCCCATTGTCTCCGCTGGACCTTTCAGAGCTCCAGGTCTCCAGCCTACGGGTTCCGTGTCCACACCTCTCAGCTGGTGAAGGCCATGGGCAGCTTCCCGCAGTACAATAAGAAACATAAAACCTAGTTTGGTAAGTGTATATTATTAAAAATACTGAGAAGGGTGAGCTGCGCTGGGTTCCGGAGAAAAGGCTGGAGGAGAAATGGCAGGAAGGCCCGCAGGCCGGTTCCTCCGTGTGCAGGAAGGACAGGCGCGGGGAACGTGGGGCCCAAGGGGCAGACCAGGCCCCGGGAGGCCCGTCAGGCCCCAGAGAGAACAAGGAAGGTCTGAGGGTCCCAGCAGCAGGACAGGAATGAGGCGCTACCGGAGGGTCAGCCGGCTCCGAGGGCGAAGCCTTTTAACACAGTGAGTAACGAGAGTGACATCTGGCTCCTTCGTCCACAGGGAAGGCGGGCGGGCGAGGAGGCTGTGCCGAGGCCTGGTTCACCCAGCCCCACGGTCACAGTGCAGCCTGCTGTCCCGTGCTAGCCAAGCGCAGAGCCAGGAAGCGAGGCGGCAGGGCAGCCCTCGGCAGCTGGCAAACCCTGGGCCTCAGCCCGAGTGGGCCTGCGGGGAACTGCCCCACGGCGATGCCATGGGCGTTAACCCAGGGCGCCCACCGCCTGGGCGCAGGTCTACCCTCCACGCCCCACGGTGCCACAGGCTGCTCGGTAACTTTCTCACCTCCGCCTGTGTAACCCAGGGGTGGGGGACGTCCGGCCTGCCCAGGCATTAGGGGGGAGGTGATGAAATGGCTGACCAAGAAGAGCCGGCTAACTTCTAAGCTGATCCTTTCGTGCGGCCCGTGGATGACACTATACATGGCCCCAGGCCCTTTGCAGATAAAAGGTTCCCACCCCCAGTTCAATCCACCGAGGATGCAGGAGAACCGGTCTTCTGTCCGGGGACGGGGCGGGGAGCCTCGCTCAGACTCCTGGGTTCCCTGGGGAGAACCAGGCGCTTTGCTTCAGCAGCTTCACCTTCCACCTCCCCCAGCGGTGGCCCTGGTGGATAACGGGGGCCCTCGCGGATAACGGGGGGCCCTCGCGGATAACGGGTGGCCCTCGCGGATAACGGGGGCCCCTCGCAGATAACGGGGGGCCCTCGCGGATAACGGGTGGCCCTCGTGGGTAACGGACGACCCAACCAAGCAGAGCTGTGCTCACACACACTGTGTTCCCAGGTCAGAGAGCAGCTCCTGGGCTGAGATTGGACAGTTAGAAGCCCGGCGTGAGGCGTGTGAGGGGTAGGATGCTGTCCTGCAGTATCCGGACTTGGGAATGATGGGGCCGGGGTGCACGGCTCTCAGAGGCCGCCTGTCTACGCCAGGTGTCCGTGGAGGCCATGGGGTGTGGCGTATACAAGCCCCAGCTCGGTAACCAGGAACTCACCTGGTCCTCTCCACCGGCCTCTAACAAGACAGAGCCTGGAATTCTGCACAAGGAGTGTGCTGGGGCCTTGAGGCAAGGAGAGGCCCGAGGAGGGGCTTCTGGAAGATTCTTGGGAACTAAAGGGGAGTGGAGGCCCCCTTGGCGCTGGTGGGCAGGGCAGGGCAGGGCGGGACGTGGGCAGTGATGGCGTGAAGGTGTTGGCCACCTGGAAGTAGTGCAGGGACCACCAGGCGCCCACACCAAGCCTCTGTCACTGCAGTGCGACTTGGTCCTGGACACAATACCCAGGGCAAGCCAGACACAGTGTGCGCACCTGTGCACACCTGAGCACACCTGAGCCTACCTGGGCCCCTGCGGGTGGGTGGGGGCAGGGCGGGCACCACCGGGCCAGTGAGATGAGAGAGCCTGCAGGGCCACTGGGGTCTGGACTGTCCCACGTGTCCACGGGCAGCAGACGCCGCCCTCCTCAGGGCGAGCCCTGCACTTGGGCAGGAGGGAAGCCACCCGGACACTCACCGCAAACCCAGGGCGCCGACCTCCAGCAGCTGGCAGTGCAGGGGGCAAGGAGTTCTGGGCGCCAGGGCTGCCTGGGCATGTCCGGGGCGCGGGGGCGGGGCCGGGGGCGGGGCCTGCACTCGCAGGAATTGGAGCGCGGGGGCGGGGCCTGGGCTCGCTGGAAATGGGATTGGTGCGCTCGGGGGCGGGGCCTGGACAGAGAAAACCAATGCTGCGCAGGCAGGGGCGGGGCCGAGCGCGGGCACCGCCTCCCGGCCCTGAGCACCTTGGGGTCGGAGCATGCGCAGTGCGGCGCCCGGGCTGACCAGGCTCTGTGCAGCCTCACAGAGGAAAATAACAGCAAAATGGAATCAGGATGCCTGCTGGGTGTCCTGACACGTGTGTGGTGGCGCAGTTTCACAGGGACTGCATAAATAGTACTTTTCTCTTTATCTGGACGGTGTTTTCACACGAACCCCTGAGCTATGAATAAGGAGAGGCTGGCTGGTGTTTGCCTCTGATCCCCAGGGCAGGACAGAGAGGCAGCTTGGTGACCCAAGGGCTGGGAGGTGGAGGATGTGATGTCCGGGCGGTGAGTGAGGAAGGGAAAGGGGACTGTGGCATCCAGGTGAGGAGGTGCCTGGGTCTGGCCCTGCTGCAGGGACCCAGTTGCCTGTTTGGGGGGATTGGACGCTGCAGATGCCTTCCCGAGGGGTTCCAGGTTCTGGAGCCAAAGTGAGGTCTCAGAGCCATCGTGGCCCAAGGACAAGACCTGTTAAAGCCTGAGACTCTGAGATGTGGTATCTCGGGCTCTCCAGCGAGCAGAACTAAAACCCACATTTCTGGCACTTCCTGGCAAATTCTCCCCTCCTTGGGAATAAATTTCAAAAACTCAAAAAGTTGTTTTCCCAAAGCTCCCCCATGCCTCGTCCCCTGTCCCATCACACCACACACTCCCCTTCCTGTTGTTAAAGCAACGTCAGCATTGTGCCACCCCAAGGAGCCCGCCAGGTGTGCAAGGAGCACAGGTGAGGAGCTGGGCTGGGCCAGCCAGCCTGGTACTGCGTGGGCACCTGCCTTCTCCACCTGCCGGACGACCACCTGGCAGCAGGTGGGCCAGGTGCCTCTGGGGTTCCCGTCGTGTATTAACAAATCCCATCCCATCCTCCAGACGCTGGCTCCCGGGAAGGACTTTGGCAGAAGTGGTGGACAGGCCCAGCCTGGTGTCCTCACCTCCCTCGGACTTCCCTGGCCTCCCAGTGTGTCCCGGAGACCAGCCCGCCTCCTCTGGGCACGGGAACACCGGTAATCATTTGCATCGCCCTTGGAACATCCAAACACTTACCTTCCATGTTCAACAGATGAGCACGACGTGGTTTTGCTTCCAGTGATTTGCAGCCCAAGAGATGCGTGTATATAAGCCTCCTTCCCGGCTACGTTTGTGACACGAGACCGTTTACAACAAAGCTGTCTGCAGCAGTCAAACCTAATCCCCCTGCCCTGCCTCGGGGAGAAGAGGGGATTTGGTAAGGATCCCGTAAAACCTTGTGCGGTTTAAAGCCCCCGGACTCCGGACAAACGGGCCGGGGCCACGGAACAGAAGAAACACGCTGGGAACTTGCCACGGTCAGTGTTTTACACACAGTCTTCTCTTCGGAGAGCATCTCCGTGGAGGGCTCCCCATTAACACAATTGATTTTCTCAGCCCCTGGTTCCTGGAAAGATCGGAGCCAAGAGGCGGCCTTGGCCCTGGCTGGTGCGGTCCCGGTGGGTGTGGACCGGTGAGGGCCTCTAGGGGGCGGTCTGGAGCAAGGAAGGGGGGCCCTCAGGACCAGGGGCCGGTGCCATGGGTCTCTGTGCGCTATTCTCAGCATTGCTGGCATCATCATCGCCCGGACGGCATCTCCAAGGAGGCAAGAGCTTGCTTACTTGGTGACAATTTTATTTTATTTTAATATATGTTATTGATTTTTAACAGAGAGGAAGAGAGAGTGGTAAATATCAATAGTTAGAAACATCGATCCGCTGCCTCCTGCACACCCCCTACTGGGGATGTGCCCGAAATCAAGGTACATACTCTTGACCGGAATTGAACCTGGGACTTTCCAGTCCACAGGCCGAAGCTCTGTCCACTGAGCCAAACCAGTTTTGGCACTGGGTGATAATTTTAGAAAACTCACCCGTGGAGCAGCCAGGACACCTGCTCGGGTGGAGGGGATGATGCAGAAAAGGCCTGAAAGAGAAAATGAACCGCACTGGCTTCAATCACCGGAAACGCCCGCACCATGGAAGGGCCATGTGGATCGTGGGATGTGACCGCTGGACAGAGACCACCGCGGGCCTGACCTTGCTCGTTCTTCCAAAATGTGGCGACTTTAGAGGACTGCCTACCGGGCCATGTATGCAACACTCAGACATGAGCGAATACGTGCAGCTGCGGGTGTGTGTCTGGGTCTGGGGGCTCTGAGAAGGCTGGTGCTGGGGGAGGCCGCTGGCCCGCCTCGGGCTGCCTGGCTGCGGATGGCTCGGGCAGGGGGGTTCCGGGGATGCTGGCCTTTCGGAAAGAGGCGCCCACACTCATTACCGGTGTGTCTGGTCCTTTTCGGGAAGGGCTGTGCTGGTGACGCGCTGCCTGCGGCTCGGGCAGAGGCTTTTAAGTGGTGTGAAGTGCACCGGGCGCCCCTAGGAAGGGCTCCCCGCAGCCTCCGCCTTCGCGGGGAGCAGAAGCACCTGGCTCGCTGCTGTGACTTGGAAATTAAGGCAGGAGGCGTGGGGACCGGGATGCTGAGCCGGCGCTCTGTCCTCACCGGCGCTGCCTGGGAAACGGCCAATGAGAACCGAGACAGGGCGGCCCCCACGCAGGAGCTCTGTCTCCACGCCAAGATGCTAGTCTGGGAAGCGCAAGCCGTGCGTCACTTCCGAGGGGACGGCCCCCGTCTCCCCCCGGGGCACTGATTTAAAATAACAGGAGGAGGCAGCATGGGGCAGCAGAACTATGGTGCCGACAGGGAGGGGCGGTGGCAGTCCCTCCCCGAGTCCCATTGTCTGCTCGGTGATCTGGGGAGTCAGGAGTGAGAGCGTGAGGTCCTAGGACTGGGCCCTCCATCTCTCTCCCCAGCAGCCACTGCAGAGGAAGCCCTGCTGGCCCCGCAGGGACCACGTGGCTCCAGGGCCATCATGGCCATCTTTGCCGGGAGGGGCTCCCATGGAGATAGAGAGGAAGGCCCCAGCCGACCCTGTGGAGCCCCTGACCTGAAGGTGGCCATCCCTGGGCTTCCCATGGCTGCCTGACAATGAATTATTTTGTTTGAATAAACCTGTTTGAGTTGTTTTTGTAATCAAGAGTCTTGAGTAATACAAGTATACCTGGGCACTGTGCTAGCTGCCTTTACTTGTGTGATTCTTTTAAAAACTTTGCCTGGCCAGTGTGGCTCAATGGTTGAGCATCAACCTATGAACCAGGAGGTCAGCGTTAAATTCCTGGTCCGGGCACACGCCTGGATTCTGGGTTTAATCCCCAGTAGGGGGTGTGCAAAAGGCAGCCGATCGATCCAGGATTCTTTCTCATTATTGATGTTTTTATTTCTCTTTCCCTCTTCCTCACCCTTTGAAATCAAGAAAAAAGTTTAAAACAACAACAACAACAACCTCACAGATTTGTGAGATTAGCATCATTATATCCATTTTACAGTGAGGAGGCTGAGGAGAAAGAGGTCAGGTTACTTGTGCACAGCTACTCGCCCACAAAATGGCAGCTCTAGGACTTACTTGTGTGGAGTTATTGATCTCCAAGGTCCAATGTTTTCTAAGAATATTCTCAATTCCTCAGAATATAGGGCTAGAGAGAGGAAAGGAAGAAAGAAAGGAGAGAGAAAGGGGGGGAGGAGATAGAGAGAGAGAGAGAGAGAGAGAGAGAGAGAGAGAGAGAGAGAGAGAGAGAGAGAAGCAGGGAAGCATGAAGGGGAGGGATTGAGAAAGAGAGACAGGAAAAAAAAGACTGTTAGCATTTTTGAATTGAGGAATTTAAAATCTTTTGGTGGCAAGTGATGATGGTGTATTTCTAGGGCTTAGGGATTTTATCTTGCTATTTGTTCTTCAAATAAAAGAATCAGAGTTGCTGACTTAGTTTAAACCAACTCCAAAGACTGCGGAGTTGACTGCTGATTAAAAACTTGACTTTCTCGGGTCTGAGATAGGAATAGCGGGTCTGACTTCCCTGCTTGCGTTGCTTCTTGCCAATTTGATTTTCATTTTGCAGAGCCCATGATTGGGGAGATGGAGCCTGATCATTAACAAGCCAGAAATACTGCCGCTTTGGCATCTTCCTGTGCGCGTGCAATAAAAATAGATCGGGAGAAGTCTGACTGGGAAAGTAAAGGTGATTGTGGGCCCATTAGTCTCCCGTTACTCCAGCCTCCGGCCTGGGGGCTAATTCCAGAGTAAACAGGCCCTGGATTAATAGAATCTCCGGGTGACAGTAATGGGAGAGGTCACTTTGGATTCCGCGTGCGTTGCCATTTGTGAATTGAGCCTGGATCTCTGCAGAAGCCTACACACTCCAGCCCCTGCAGCTCTGCTCTCGGGCCGAGACGAGCCGGCATTTTTAATGGTTCCACCCGCATTACCTTGCATTTTTCAGCTCCTCGATGTTTCATTTCCCCTCTGTTCTGCTGGCGAACACTTATTCTTCCAACTTATTTTCCCCCGATTACTTGTTCCTTCAGACACATCCTGCAGCCACAGCCCTGGGCTGGGGGGCCGCAGGGAGGGGGCCGGCGGGGAGGCAGGCTCTCCTAACCTCGTTCGCCACAAGGAGATTTTCAGATTTCCACCGAGTCAGAGACGAAGCCGCCGGGATCGGCTGGAGCCTGCCTTTTGCATCGGCAGGAATGGGCTCTGTGATGGCTGTGCGCAATCGTGGGCTCCAAGGCGCGGGGAGTGGGAGGCAATTTTTCAGACTTCCCACGGAGATAATGCGGGGACGTTTCTGAAATGGGATCCTATATCCTCAGGATGCGCCCAGGCAACGGGCCGGGCCTCGTAGATGATTTCCATTTTCATTCCCGGAGCCAACTCCACGGTCCTCTCCGGCTTCGGGCCGCTCTCAGGAACCAGCCCTGCCCCCGACGGAGCTGTGGACAAAGTGTCTTCTCTGAACCCCTCAAAAAGCCCAAAAGGAGGCAAACTTGGACAGTTTAAGACAAGGGAGCCAGGGGCCGGGTGAACTCACAGCCAGGGGCCCAGGGAGGCTCTGCGGTGGCCAATGCAATGTCTCCTCCTGACTCTCCCCAGGCCCCGGGAGGCGACGGCCGTTTGGAAAAGGATTTCTTCACGGAGTAGCGGCTGGCAAAGGTCATCTGACGAGTATGTTTCCGGGGTGATAACATTTTGATTAGATAGGCCAGGATCTCCCAGCCTGACCCGGGAATGTCACCGTCTACCATTTTCCATTATTTTAAGGAAATCACGGGCGCAGATGCTGTTGGGCAATCAGACTCGAATGCCGCGACTTATTTTCTGGGCTGCTGTGTGCCAGCACCGTGGGCATCGTTGCGGGGAATAAACGATTCCTCCCCTATAAACCCAATGCCTCAAGAAGCCCCCCGAGGAGGCGGGATGTCCATAAAAGTTGAAATGGATTTCATAATATGGCATTCAATTTAGTGGAATAAGTGGGATTCAAAAATAATCCAATCTTCCTAAGGAAAGTGCCTCTCTCCTCACCTAAGGGGGCCGGTGTAGGGCCCAGGGCAAACACAGGTGGTTTAATTTGAGCTTAAATGTATTTATTAAATTTCCTATTCCCCCACCCCCCATTGAAATTTCCCTCTCTCTCTCTCTCTCTCTCTCTCTCTCTCTCTCTCTCTCTCTCTCTCTCTCTCTCTCTCTCTCTCCCTCTCTCCCTCTCTCTCTGTCTCTCTGTCTCTCCCCACCCCAACCTTGAAAAATTGGCTCCTTAGAAACGCCAACCAGAAAGTATTGACCAAAGGCCAGCCCTGACTCGGCAGCTTACAGAAAAGAGGTTGGTGTGTATGCTTGCTTGCGTAGTTCTGCCTCGAAGACTCTCAGGAGCAGAAAACATTTCAAAAATGGTAGCAGGATGCTGACGCCATTAATTGTTCTCTGATACGGGATTGATATAAAATAGCAAAGCCCAGGCTCAGCACCAGAAGGCGAGGCGAGAGGCCGCTTGGCCTTCTGATGGGTGGCATCGATTGGGGTGCACAGAAGGAGAGAGGGGCCCTGGGAGGGGCTGGAAACACCCAGGGAACGATCGCAGCGGGGCCTGGGTGCCTGTGCCACTGGGTCTCGTGACAAATCGGTACCAAGACGAGAGAGCAGAAATGAAGAACGATGACGGGCGCAGCCCGCAGAGGGGTCAGCGGTGGTGCAGGGACAGGTGTCCCGGGACCTCCAGGGGGTCTAACCCAGTGGTGGGCAAACTCATGAGTCACCAAAGCCAACTATCAACAGGACAACCATTGAAATTTCTTTTGAGAGCCAAATTCTTTAAACTTCAACTTCTTCTAATGCCACTTCTTCAAAATAGACTTGCCCAGGCCGTGGTATTTTGTGGAAGAGCCATACTCAGGGGGCCAAAGAGCCGCATGTGGCTCGCAAGCCACAGTTTGCCGACCACGGCTCTAATCAGCAAGCACCGTGAGGTGCGCATTTACCAACATAAAACCGATACAGCTCACTCTGGAAACTGAAGGTTTGGGAGTTCACATTGAATTCTTCTTTTAATCACAGAAATGAAAAATAATTGGTGTGTGACCCGGTGCCATTTAATGATGACACTTTCTCGAATACGTCCACCCGCAAAACCATCGCCCCTCTCCAGCCGCCACGTCCTCAGATGGGTTTTGTGAATGTGCAAAAACCCTGAGCGAGTCTATTAAAGAGCAGGCAGGCGCCATGGCAGCTGGGAACAGGCTGGGGACAGGCAGAGGGGGTGGGAGAGGGAAGAGAGCGGCCCTGCCCGGCTTCCCTCCCGCAGCCCGTTCTCCTGGCTCACCCGCCGGCGCCCACACACTCTCAGTCATTCGCACCTTCCCGGGCGGCTGTGTGCCCGCCAATTGGTGAGGGGCGGCGTGGGTAATGTGACTGCGACACTCCACAGTGCAAAGCCAAACAGCAACGATTTCCTCTGCCAGCCTCACACCCGCCGCCCTGACCGTGGCGGTGCAAGCCCCAGCCCTGGGCCTGGGAGGGGGCCCACTGATGGTGCTCCCAGCCCCAGCCCCAGCCCCAGCCCCGTGGGGTGGCCTCCATCCGCGTTTCTGTCCCTATGAATTCGACGATCCTAAGTCCCTCGTAGGAGCGGGATCACGTGGTATTTACCCTCTGGTGGCTGGCTTATCTCAGGCACCATGACGTCCCCAAGGCTTATTACACCACCCCCTCCACTCCCACCATGCCCTGCCCCTGCCCTCCAGCCACCCTGACCACATCCCCCACTTCCCCTCCCCCCTAAACCACCCGCACAGGCTGGTGCCTCTGTCTGCACGCTGTTCCCTCCAGCACCGTGGCCAACCCTCGCCTCCTTCAAGTGTCCAACACCACCCCGCCCAGCCGCCAGGCTTTCTTTCACTGGCCCCTTCTCTCTGCATGCCCCTGGCTCCCCGCCCGAGTCCGGCTCTCAGTCTCCCCACAGCCCATCCACCTTCTAAAGGGCTCAACTTAGCCCAGACTGGTTTGGCTCAGTGGATAGGGCATCGGCCTGCTGACAGAAGGGTCCTGGGTACCATTCCGGTCAAAGGCACGTACCTTGGTTGCGGGGACATCCCCAGTATTGGGTGTGTAGGAGGCAGTTGGTCGATGTTTCTAACTCTCTATCCCTCTCCCTTACTCTCTGTAAAAAAACAATAATATATATATATATATTTTTTTAAAGATATGGGCTATTTTGCCAATGACTGACCCATCGCACTAAGTTCTAGAGAATCGGAACATCTCAGAACACACAATAGCGTGAAGTTCACGTGGAACACCAGTCTTTGATGGCTGACCAGCACCCGCCCCCCCCCCCATCCACCTGGTCTCAGGCAGGTGGCAGGGTGGGACCGCAGGTTGGAGGGGGGGTGGGGCAGGGCGGCCGCTGCCTCATCGTACCCATCGGGCCGGCACCTGCAGTCCAGCGAGGGGACCAGTGACTCTGTGTCTTCCTTGAGCAAGAAAAGAAATGCGTTTTGCGAGTGACAAAGAGCACGGGTGGCACCGCGGAAGGACTGTTTGTCCTGGTCCCGAGGTCGCCAGGGCCCTGGGGCAGGGCCAGGACCCACCCAGCCTGGCCGTTCCTCCGGGCGTGGTCCCCTCAACCCGCCGAGGGAGCGAACATCCCGTCTCTAATCAGAGGGACATGCAGAACGAGAGGCCTCTTTAGGGAACATCTCCGGGTCCTGGTCCTCACAGGCTCCGTTGCCATGGAAGCCAGCCCGCCCCAGCTCCCCAAATGGAGAGCGTGAGCCGCCCTCGCCAGCCCTCTCATCGTGACGGCTCCTTTAAATAAAGTTGCCTTTTGCCTCGGGTTTTCTGCATCCACAGAAACCTGGGTTTTTCGGTGCAAGATCTTGATTTCAAGGTTATTGATGCCTCACAAAATTAATACAGCCAGCGCCGCCGCACCCTGCAAAGCCGGGGCCACGCCTGTGTCCCGAAAGCCTGACATTTGTTTTTCATCATGAACTCAAAGGTCAAGAGCGGCCGGCGGATCAGGGTACCTGCCCTCGTGCACATTTACATGCGTTTTATTCTCTTCCCGCACGCGGGCGCCCCTCACGGGCTCCCCGTCCCCCCGGCCGGCTGCCCTAGCAGAGTTGTCAAGCTGCTCTCTCCACACAATTTGAATTAAAATAAGAAACATGGGCCGATCGGATATTTCAGAAGCCAATGCTTTACAGTACGGGCTAGCACTGGCCAAGGTGGAGAGAGTACACATTTCTGACCTGGGAGTGTAGCTCAGGGGACAGGGGGACTTTCGGACAGAATCGAGTCTTATTATGCCATGTTAGGGGGAAGCCATGGGCATCTTGCTCTCCGCATAACCCAAACACGATTAGCTAATAATCGATCTGCAATCGATGGGGATGCGTGCTTGCTTTTTTCTTTCACAAAGGATACAAGAATTTCCCCCCCCTATATTTCTGTTCAGGGTAAGCATGCGGCTGATACTCTGCACCCCCTTTGTGTGTGTGTGATCCCAAATAGCATTTTATATTTTTATCCAAATACCTGTGGCGCTGACAGGGCACGATGCATTCATTTCCCTTGATTTTGTAGTGGAGGGAAAAGGCTAGCATGAATAATTCAAAAATAATGCTGAGACGGTTAAGATTTAGTATGGGAGAGGTCATCACAGTTGGGAGAAATGAGCTGGGAGACTATTACTATTCCGCGATCTTTGAATCTCAAGGTGACATCATTATTATTTCTCTATATCTGTAATGCGGGGCCGCAACCAGCTTATTGCTGTGTTCCTCGTGTCGGGGAGAAAGATCAATTACATACAGACCTCAGCCTGTGAACCGAGGCAGCGCGCCCAATAAAACTGTCATTAACCGTCCCCACCATCTTAGCGGCGCGCTTCCGGGTCAAGCTGCTCTAAAAGTGATAACTGACATTGAGAGGTTGAATAAAGAGCGCCCCTCCTAAAGGAAGCCATTTCTTACCCAAAAACATGGGGACGCTTTCCTAACACTTGCTAATTTCAGCCAAGAGCTGCAGCGAGAACCCTCATCATCAGCTCAGCACTGAGGACCCTTCTGTCCAGGGTCCCAACACCTCCCCCTTCCTTCTCCCCAAAGAACTAGGTTGTTGCAGGATCCACACGGACTGCAAGCTCTCTGGAGTAAGCACAAAGCCGTCCCGGGGAATCGCAGCATTTAATTTATTCCCGTTTCCAACCGGGAGCGGGAAGATATCACCCCAAAATCAGATGCGTGCTCGGGCGGCGTGTACGGCGCTTCCTCCGCCATTTGTTACCCCTGTGTAATCAGCCATACATCTTGCTTTCTCTGGAACGAGATTAAAAAAGCACCTCCGCATTCAAAAATATTAAAATGGAATAGAGCTATTACTTCTGCAAAGTCCCCTCCCCCCTTTTTCCCCCTTCCCTACCCCCAAAGGGTCCCTACATGTTTAAAACATTGTTCTTACTTCACAGAGTCTTACCAGCCTTCCCACCAGCTTACTTTTTAATTAAAACGTTCCTGGTGGTGTCAGACCTCGGAAACGTCGCGCCGGCTTTTCAAGGTTTCACAGTTCGGAGCGCCTGCGATTTGGGGAGGAGGGTCCCGGGGCCGGAGCTGTCTCTTTGTAAGTGGGGCCAGCGCCGTTGGTGGCCACGGGGTCACTGCAGGCTCTCCCAGTGGCCCCTGGTCCCCTCGCCGGGGGCAGGTACCCTCGGACATGGCTGGTTGGGGGGTGGAGGGGGAGGTGTCTGTAACATAAGACACCACCCCTGAGCCTGTCCCTGTTTTTTTTACAAGGTGATTTTTGGATAATGATGAGTTATTTCTGCAGCAGCCACCTGGGATAATTCTGTGCTGTGGTCTTAATAATAATAATAATTCCCTGCTTTATGTCCCCGAATTATACCTTAACATGTTATCCTTTGGTATTTCTTGTGAATGATAATTTAGAAGTTGACAGTCACTGTTGTAACTCTTCCCCTTCCTCCTCCTCCTCCTCCTCCTCCTCCTCCTCTTCCTCTTCCTCCTCCTCCTCCTGCTCTTATCTCCTTTTCTATCTCCATCTCGTTCCCTCGGTTCTTGTTCATTTTTTCCATCCCCATTTCCCCCTCCCCCTGTGCTCACCTCCACCTAACCCCCCCTCCCCTTACCCTCTGGCTGTCACCATACATTGTCTGTGTCTATCTATGTGTTATTTATATTTTTATAATTTTTTTTTCTTAATCTCCTTAGCCTCCTTTCATCCAGCCCCCACCCGCTCCTCGCTGACAGCTGTCAGTCTCTTCTCTGCATCCAGGCCTCTGCTTCTGTTTTGTCCGTCAGTGTATTGTGTTCACTAGATTCCACCTACAGGGGGATCACGTGGCACTGTCTTCCTCTGGCCGGCGTCCTTCCTGTAGCGGCCACCGGGACTCACCAAGGGAGGATGGTGAAGGGAAGCCTGGAGGACCGGTCCCGGTGCGCATCCCAGCGCCTGCCTCACCTCCGCCAGGCCTGCTGCTCACCCGCGTCTGCCTGTGGGGACAGTTGGGGTCACCACCAGCTGTGAGAGGGAGTTCCACCTGCTCAGGAGGGGCCCGGCCAGGTGAGTTGAAGGCATATCTACCGGTCAGTCCTGTTTAGCTCAGAGAAGCACAGAATCCATTCTTTCAGAGCATCGGAGGAAGTGAATGGCCTGGGTGTGGAGGACAAAGGTGTGGCACATGACCACGTGAGCACAGAAGCACAGCATTGCGGGGTGCTGGGCTCACCCACAAAGACAATGTATTCGCCCCTGAGTCCTGTCACCCATCTTCTCAGCAGTTTCCCTCTGAGAGGAGCCCCAGTGACCCATGAGGGCAGAGATGGCAGCTCACATTCCCTCCCAGCCAAAGGCTTCCCTGGCAATCTGTCCAGCGCCTGCACACTCACCAGTCCCTATTCTTGTCTCCTGGGGCTGCTAGGCTCAGTGTATTGCCAACCAGGGGGCCTCAAACAGAGGTTGGCAAACTTGTCAACAGAGTCAAATATCAATAGCACAACGATTGAAATTTCTTTGGAGAGTCAAATTATTTAAACTTAAACTTCTTCTAATGCCACGTCTTCAAAATAGACTTGCCCAGGCCGTGGTATTTTACGGAAGAGCCACACTCAAGGGGCCAAAGAGCCGCATGTGGCTTGCGAGACTTAGTTTGCTGACTACGGGCCTACAACAACAGAACTGTATTCTCTCCAAGTTCGGGAGGCCGGACGTCCCACGCCCAGGTGTCTGCAGGGCCGGCTCCTCCCGCGGGTCCCAGGGAGAGACTTTGGGGCCTGTTTCAGCTGTGAAGGCTCCAGCAGCGCCTGGTCCCCTGAGGCCCCTCCAAGCGTCCCTTCACGCTCTGCCCCCTGGGTTCCTCTGGTGCCTCAGTCTCCCTCTTCTTACAGAAGCCGGTGGGTGCACAAGGCCCATCCAGCCCAGAGTGACCTCCTCTGACCTCGATTGCATGAATCCACAAAGACCCTGTTTCCACATAGGGTCCCCTCGGGGATACTGGAGCTGGGACTGGAGCCTGTGCTTGGAGGGCACAGGTCTCCCCACTCTCGTCACCGCTCGTCCAATGAATACTTGGCTCCTCGGGGTGGCATCCGAGGGCTGGGACGGTGCCTGGAGGTTTGAGTGTACACAGCTGTCCCAGGCGTCAGCCTCTTAGCGAAGATCCCACCACAGCTACCCACAAACCCTGAGCTTCCCCCACCCCCTCCTAGAGCAGTCGAGATGCAGGCTCTTCTCCTCCTTGCCATTTCCATTTCCCCAGGGGCCAGGCCGGGGCTGCGGGCCGGGCGGAGGCACTGGGCAGGCCCTGTCTCAACCTGGGGCAGCCCTCGAAGTAGGAGAAGCATCTCTCACCGCAGGGACCGAACCCAGGACGGAGACCCAGGTGGACATAATCTGGGCAGAGCCCAGCAGATAACGGACGAGCAGCCAGGCTGGCCCAGCCCACGGGAGACGGGCCTGGCCTCCGTGTGCTCTGCGGCTGGCCTGGGCCCTGCGGGGCTGGGGATCGCGCCTGAGGGGGAGGGAGGCAGCCCTGCCTCTGGTTTTGTGTTTGTCCTGTTTCCCTGTGGGTCCTGCTGCCAGGAGGCTCAGCACTGCCTGGTGGCCCGGCCATGGCCGGCCGGCCGGTGGCTTCTGCCTGGTGGCCCGGCCAGGGCCCTCCCGCCTGTGGCTTCTGCCTGGTGGCGCTGGGCAGTGGAGCCGGCCTCTCCCTCCAGGCTCCGCAGCGCCGGCGGCATCCCTCTGGTCCATAATCACAGCTAATGGGCTGGCCGCAGAGCCGCCAGGGACACGAGATGGTCTAGCACCACATTGACTGTAAACAGCGCAGCCATAAGTGACATTACTTTGCAGATAAGAAACAATCGCATCATTAAGCGGAGGTGTTTAGTGTATCCGTCACCCTAACGTTGATTTATGGCGCGGCATTTGTCTGTCACGGAGTGGGCGCGGGGGAAGCGGGAAGGCAGCTCCAGGGCTTCCGCGGAAAATGAAGATGAAGCTGCGGGTCCTCAGGGTGCAGAGGCAGCAGGGCTTCCTGCCCGGGCCTGGCCTGCGCCCCCTTCCCGGCCCAGAAGCCAAAGGGGAGGCAGGAAATAGCCCTGGGGCCTCCCGGGGAGGGGAACTTGGGGGGGGGGGGGCCCAGGGAGAGGGTGGCAAGGAACTGGAGGCCAGGGCAACGCCCTAACCAGCTCCTCCAAATGGCCAGGGCTCCCCTTTTATTTGAGACACTACCTCCGAAACAGGAGTGGAAACCCCCCACGTTTAGGGTTATTGTGCCAAACATTGTGGCTTTCCGTCTTGTTAATCCTCACCTGAGGGTATTTTCCCTCGGGGCTTTCAGAGAGGGAGTATGAAAGAGAGAGAAAGGCAGAGAGAAACATCCCGCTGGCCGCCTCCCTGGGGTCCCTGACCAGGGACGAGAGGAACCTGCAACCACAGTAGGCGCCCTGGACTGGAATGGAACCTGGGACCCTCTATCCACTGAGCTAAACTGGCTAGGGTGTGAACATTGTGTTTTAAAATGCCAACTTGTGAAGCACTGCTGTTACCATAATGCATTCAATTTCAATCCGGAGAACAGTTTTGGGAACCTGACCCTGAGCAGAGGGATAGGTGAGTCTGACAACAATTCTATGAGGCGTGGGTCAGGTGAGTCTGACGTCACCTCCATCAGGGGCGGGACAGGTGAGTCTGACGTCATTGTCACGAGTGGCCCATATGCAGAATTGTTTTCTCGAGATGGTTATAGAACCTGAGGAGACAATAGAATCCATCTCTCCAGATGTGTGGTGATCAAATGTCTCCTCGGAAACAAATGAAATGATATCTAGTCATGAAATTATTAATCTAGTGATTACTACTCATGATCAGTCATCATGAACAGTCATTAAGTCCCTACTGTGTGCTTCCCTGTGCTGGGCCTGCAGTGGGGGAGGCAGCAGTGGGTCTCAGGGCTCCCCACCCATGAAGCAGCCCCCATCCCTATGTCCTAAAGGGCCCTGCTCCCTCCCACCCCAGACCCATCCGATGCCAAGACAGTTTGCAGATCCTCAGCAAGAACACCCGGTCTTACCCTCAGGAGAGACCTCTGTACTTCACACATGGTGGGCATGAAAGCTTAATTTAAATGTTTTTATTGACTTCAGAGAGGAAGGAAGAAGGAGAGAGAGACAGAGACACCAATGATGAGAGAGAATCATGGATCGGTTGCTCCTGCGTGTCCCACCCGGGGATGGAGCCCACAACCCGGGCCTGTGCTCTGACTGGGAATCGGACCGTGACCTCCTGGGTCACAGGCTGACGCTCAGCCACAGGGCCACTGGCTGGGCAGCGACCACACAGTTTCAATGGAGGAATGACACCATCTCGGGAAAATGAAAGAATCACTGTCCTCCCTGGTGCTTCCTGAAGGTTGGGGTTGGCCAGAAGTGATCTCAACGGTGCAACCAAGTCTTGTAACCATTTGCTCCGAAATTCTATGGAAACCCCAGCAGCCTCTGCGGCTGGTTTCCCGGGAGCAGCTACAGCAAAACGGCCAGGCCCTCCTCGCACTCCCTGCCCAAGGCCTGGTCCACCGGGAACTCCTGAGGGGGCTTCTGGATGTGAGGCCTGGAGTCCGCCTGTGAACGACTCCCAGCGGGCCCTGATCTGGGGCGTCCGGATCACACTGGCTGCAAGAAACAGGACCCCCGACCGATGACCTGACTCGAACAAATGGGATTCCGGTTTTCACGTGGACACGGGGAGGAAGGCAGACCAGGGCTTGCTGTTCCCGCCACAGACACTGGCCACACCAGGCCCCTCCGTCTTTTCGATCCCCGTGCTTAGCATCGGCGTTTGTCCCAAAGCTCCTTGCCTCGTGGTTGCCCGGTGCGTGCCTCTGCTCCAGACAGAGTGGAGGGTTCAGGCTGGAGAGAGGAGAAAGGGGAGGGGCGGGCAAGGACACTTGACCCCCTTGGACAGGAAAGCCCACACTGTCCCAGAGGCAACCTCCCCCCCACCCCGCAGTCCACGTTTGCTTGCAGCTCATTGGCCAGAATCAATGTCATTGAGGACTTGTCACCGCAAAGGAGTCTGGGAAAACGGGGCAGGACCTTGGCAGGGTCCTTCACCGGGCACTGGACACATGCCAGGGTGTGTCAGCAGGGAAGTCGGGGACTGGAAACCCACCGTGTCTGCACACAGGTGCCCCCTGAAACGCAGGTCACCCTGCCGAGCCGAACCGGCCCAGGGTCCCATGATGCTCCATTCACACTCCCCTCCCTGAATTCAAGGCACCTGTGTTCTCATCCTAACAAGCCATGAACCACACCTGCGAACCAACGCCTCGCAAAAGAAAGCATGGAAACGTAGTGAGTAAGCCTGGCCGCTGTGGCTCGGTGGCTGAGCCTTGACCTCTGAGCCAGGAGTCACGGTTGGAATTCCAATGAATTCACAAGCCCGGGTGGCGGGCACCGTCCCCAGCAGGAGACAACCAATCAATGCTTCTCTCTCATCACTGCCGTTTCTCTCTCTGTCCCTCTCCCTGCCTCTCTGTCATCAGTAAACACATACTTAAAAAACAAGTAAACAAAAAACGCGCTAGTGATTACGAGGACCATTTCTTTGGGGGGAAATGGAGATGGAGGGGAAATGAAAGCATCGGGAGAAGCTGGCTGTTCTCTCGTTGGGTCCAGGGGGGGCTCCTGGCACACTGTGGGCCCTCGAGCTTTCTGGAGCGGTCCTGGCAGGGGTGTCGAGTGACGCTGGCCTGATACGCCTGGCTGATGACAACAGCCACCACAACCGCACACGGAGAAGGCCGGGAAGGGGGGCGGGCACGGTGCGCCTTCTCCACGGACGGCGTGACGGCGACACCGGGTTCCAGCACAGAGACACGCTCTCGGAGGGCTTCCTGGGAAACGTGGACGGAATGGAGTGTCCTTGCGCCACGGCGGCTGAAGGCAGGTGAGGGGACAGGCCGTCCGCGGTGCTCGGTGGCAATGGCAATGCCGACACCACCCGCCTCCTTTGCCCGAGTCCCTCTCGATGCTGCCGGCGCGCCTTCCCGAACGCGCGAACTTACATTTATTTGTAATCTCGCTGCTTACACTCCACTGAACAATAAAAGAACAATAAACTTAATAAAAAGCCCAAGTGATTGGAAACTGCTCAGGGAATGGCAGGCCGGTATGAAAGCTATAAATTTCCTCGCGTGCCTGTGACAGTGTCAGCTAATTTTTATGAAAAGCCCATCACGGAACCCGGCTCTGGTGGTTCGGCGATCGCGGGGGCCCCGGCCACTGGCTTCCCCTGCAGGCAGGCGGCGGGATGGAGAAGGCGCCACAAAGCGACGCTGCGAGCCACAGGTCCATCGCGGAACGCTCCCTCTGCCCGGGAACGCTTCTCTCCTGACCCTGCCTCGCTCCTGAACTTGGAATTAATCACTCCCTCCCCGTGCTGTTACTCAATACCCACTGGCCCCATTGCGGGGAAACCCAGGAAAACATCCACCAGAAACACTCTCCCCGGGGCCCCGGGGCTGGCCCGGCAGGGCTCCGGGCAGACGTCATTAGTCCGGGGCCCGGCGGCGGCCCAGGCCCACAGACTTCATCCTGAGCCGTTATCCTCCAGGATACAGCTGTGAGTGAACCTCGGGGCCCGAGTCTCCTCGCCGAGGGCCCAGGGGGAGTACCCGGTTCCTCCGTCCTCCCCTGGGACCGCCATGGGCTCCCCTTACCTGTTGACAGTTTCCTCTTTGCCTAATCATTTCTTTTCTCTCTCTCTCTCTCTCTCTCTCTCTCTCTCTCTCTCTCTCTCTCTCTCTCTCTCTCTTTTTAAAGAAGATCTTCCTTCCTTTATTTTATTTTATTTTTTATAATAAATTTTATTGACTTCTTACAGAGAGGAAGGGAGAAAGATAGAGAGCTAGAAACATTGATGAGAGAGAAACATCGACCATGCCAGTAGGGGATGTACCACAACCAAGGTACATGCCCTTGACCAGAATTGAACCTGGGACCTTTCAGTCCACAGACTGATGCTCTATCCACTGAGCCAAACCAGTTTCGGCTGAGAGAGCTAGATTTTTTAAACTTAAACTTCTTCTAACGCCACTTCTTCAAAATAGACTCGCCCAGGCTGTGGTATTTTGTGGAAGAGCCACACTCAAGAGGCCAAAGAGCCACATGTAGCTCTCGAGCCGCAGTTTGCCGACCACGGTCCTAAGCCATCAGCTGAGCACCTTGTGCATCATCCCATCAGCCCACCGTCACATTATCACTGCATATGAGGCGTGGGCGTGGCTGTGCTTTGTCTTCCAGGCTGTATCGATCGGCAAGCCTTCATTTTAACCAGTGAGAGGCACGCTGGTCTTCTGAGTACCGAGGAAGGCTCGGCGCTGCCATCGTTAACACGTGAGAACACAGAGGGAGACGGGCGACTGGATGCACCCCCCACCCCCTGTAATTAAGACACAGCTTTTGATTTCAATGAAATGACAATCGCATAAAGGATTTGGGAAGCAAGATAAATATGAAGGCGAAGCCACATGTACCACGTGCACAGGGAGGGGAGTGGGGAGATGGATGTTCCCAGCGAGAAAGCATCCTCCACTCCCAATGTTCACCTGCGTGGCTACAATTTTTTCAACGATCTTAGTCTTGTTCATTAAGAAAAGGGGGCGGGGGCCGAAACCGGTGTGGCTCAGTGGATAGAGTGTTGGCCTACGGACTGAAAGGTCCCAGGTTCAATTCCGTCAAGGGCATGTACCTTGGTTGCGGGCACATCTCAGTGGGGGGTGTGCAGGAGGCAGCTGATTGCTGTTGCTCTCTCATCGATGTTTCTAACTCTCTATCCCTCTCCCTTCCTCTCTGTAAAAAAAAATCAATAAAATATATTTAAAAGAAAAGAAAAGAAAAGGGGACGGAGGGCTTGGCTAAGAGCAGCAGAAGTCTCTGTGCTTCCAGATGGAGACACATCCCCTGGCATCCTTAGGGCTAATCACCCAGAGAACAGCGTTGCTCAGAAATAGTTAACCAGCACGTCTGCTCACACTTACTGATGCTCCCGTGTATACCTCCAGTTATTAAAACTTGATTTATAATAGATGATCAAAATGTATGAGACGTCTTCCTTTTTTCTAAAAAAAAAAAACTTTCATGCTCTCAGTATTTGATTTCTAGCGAAGGGAAACAATGGGCCAGTGTGAAGTAATAGGATTTTTTTTTCTTTTCATGACCAGTGCAGTTTAGGGAGTCTCTCTGCCTCTCCCCCAGCACTTGGCTGAGTTTGGAAAGGGGAGGGCTTTTATCTCGCCCACAATAGGTGGAAGGGTAGGATGGGAATGAGACATCTCCTTGGGCTCCGAGCCAGCCCACATTGGCCCGGAGACAAGCGTCCTGCAATCTGAAGGCCTTCGGTAAAAAATGAACCTATTGTTTTGGCCAGCCTTTATTTAGCTGTTTGCAACTTAAAAAAAAAAAAAAAAAAAGGAATTTCTATATTGCTCCAAAGAAAACCATTCTTATGACTTCCGATTCCACGGGACAGGAAATCAGTCACGGCGGGTGAACGCACCAGGTTTCCGCGGGCGGACTCTGCGTTCCTCGGCGGCCCAGCGGCCCGCCGCTGCACCAGGAAAGCAATGAGAGGGAGACAGTAAGGAGCGGGAAGGGCTGGGCGAGGTGCCTGCCGGGGGAAGCTCCGTGGACCGTGGGGCACGTGGAAGGGTGTCTTAGGGACGTGCCCGAGTCTTTAATGCGTAAAACTTTTTTTTTTAATTGCATATTTCAAATTCTATTCAAATAACCCGTGCACAACTTCATTCTGGTTTCTAAATGGAACTGTCCAAAACGCCTCCATGATCCAGATTCTCCCATGTCCGGGAAAATAGCCAGTAAACATTATATTTCTTCTTCTTTTTTTAAAATATATTTTATTGATTTTTTACAGGGAGGAAGAGAGAGGGATAGAGAGTTAGAAACATCAATGAGAGAGAATCATCGATCAGCTGCCTCTTGCACACCAACCAAGATACATGCCCTTGACTGGAATCGAACCCGGGACCTTTCAGTCCACAGGCCGACGCTCTATCCACTGAGCCACACTGGTTTCGGCTGGATTTCTATGTACAGCTCTGTGTTACCACTTTAGGGCCTCTATCACCCTCAGTGCCTTACCAATTCCTGGGCTAATAATGACCCTAGACATTTTCTTTTCTGTTTTGACTCTTCCTTTTGCTTTCCGGAATTGTCATTCACTTATGTAAACGAGGAAGGGGAAGTGGAAGGGAGGAGGCGGTGTGGCGTTGGCACCCTGTGGTGCTGGGCCTGGCAGAGCCCGGGTTTGAGGAGCAGGATTTCCCTGGGGAAGTGCTTTGTAACAGTTGGGGACCAAAGGAGTGGTGTGTGTCCAGCAGCTCGTCCTTCTCTGGTCCATGGTGGCCCCATGGGTGCAGACCCGGCCTCTGGCTGTGGGGGTGAGCCCTGGGCGGTCCTCTCAGGCAGCCAGGGAAGGCAGCGCTGCTGTCACTGCAGGTGCCCGTCGGTGGCCCCACCTGTGCACACGTGGATGATGCCCTGGCTGAGGGGCGGGGCTGAGAGCCTGGCAGAGGTGCCTGGGGGTGGGGAGGAGGCTCAGGTGCCCGGACGGGAGACCCAGGTGCGTGGGTGGGGGAGGGCGTAGGCTCAGGTGCACAGGCTCAGGTGTGCAGGCCTAGCGTGTGGCCCACGCCCACCGCCAGGAGCACGCATGGGAGCCAGAGCCCAGCCCCTGGCCTTGCCGCCACGCCCGGCGTCCTAGCTCTGCGGACGAGAGAATAAATGGCCATAGCCAGGCCCTGCCAGCCGCATGCCGCCCAGGCCCGCGGATGTTGTAATGCCGATTGGTCAGCACGGACAGTATTCTCTCGTGCCATGTGTGCACACAAGACAGGAGCACAGTGGGGACCAATGTTAGGTAAGTCCGGAAAGAGGGATGTCGTGCTGACCAAGGACCCCAAGGCCTCAGACAGGGAAGCCTCTGCCTGTATCGGAGAGCTGCACCCGCGGGGAGGCCGCTGGCGTGGGGTGGAGCCCCTGGCTGGAGGAGTTAGGGTGACTCCCGGAGGTCAAGGGCGCTCGGCCAGAAGGCCTTCCTGCAGCCTGGGCCTCGAGGGATCCCAGCGGCACATGACGGGGGACCCTGCTTTGGCACAAAACGTAATGGGCTCCAGAACACTCAGCCCCCGGGGTCTGTGACACACCAACGCGCTGCTTAAAGTCAAAACGATCGCACAGAAGCCCCAGCGAATCGAGCGCCACAGCGTCTCCGGGACTCAGGGTCGGGGTCCCTGGCGTTTCCTCGGGCCTCAGGGCGCAGCGTGCACCCCAGTGTTTTTGTGGGCTCATGTGTATTCGTTTTGCTATTAAAGACATGCTTAAGCGTTGTGCATCGATGACGGAGTTCTTTGGCACCCCTCAAAGTTTGTCCCTCACTCCCCCCACCCTCGACCTGGCCGGGCGGGGACCATCACTAGGAATGTCCCAGACGGGTCCCAGACGCCAGGGTGGGCAGCGCCTATAACCCGGTGGGAGTTTCAGGGCGACCTTGAGTAGTCACATGATTTGTTATTTCATTGTCAACACATGTCACACAGGAATAGACCCTTTCATTCTCCGAAACCTGGGCAATGAGCGAGAGGCAGATGAGCAAGAGGCAGAGCGAGGCGGGCCACACAGCAGAGCGGCGGGGAGAAGCCGGATCTCTGCTCTGGCCGCCCACCCCCTGGTGCGATCCCTCCTCCGGACCAGGGAGCCGGAGGTCCAGGCCTGAGGGGGGCGCTGGGCCATCCCTGCAGCGGGACGCGGCCTTCCTTGACCTTGGGCTGCAGACCAGGTGGGAGGCCCTCGGGCAGGGCAGGGCAGGGCGGCGGGCGGCTGAGCTGTCCCCGTGGGGAAGGGCCACGCTGAAGGAGGGACGGACGGGGAGGGGGCCCCATGAGAAGGGAGGGCCCGCCTGAGGAAGGGGGGCCCAGCACAGGCAGCGGCTCTGGCTGGCGCTCGGTGAGGAATGGGCCATCTCTCACCTCCCGCCCGGAGGACGCGGCGAGCACTCAGGCCCGGCTCCCCGGCTGGCCGGGCGGGGAATTGGCCGTTTCTTAATGATAAAACCTGCCTTTTCTGGTCATTGTGCCCCGTTATTTACAGCCTGTCTGCGGGGGCCCTTGATCAATAGGTCCGGGCCGACAGTATATTTCCTCCTCTCCGTTGTTCCTGGTCATATTTCTAAATTACACGCAGCTGCTAATGACCGTGCAGCCGGCCTCGCGTGGACGGGGCCCGGGGCGGCCGGCGGCCAGGCCTTAAGGCAGCGATCGATCGATCGATCCAGGCAGCCGGCTGAGCCGGGCCCCGCAGACCCGCCTGCCTCTGGGCCGGCTTCTGCCCCGGAGAAGGGCCCCCAGAAAGGAGGGGGCAGGTGGCCCGGTGGCGGGCAAGGACGGGGGGAGCCTGTCCTCACGCTTGGGTCCTGGCCTCTGTCCTGGGGGCAGAGCGGAGTGTGGACGGTTTGTCACAAAGGCCATGTGTCCCCTCGCAGCCTCAGCCGCGTGTTCCTTCCACCACCCACAGCCCGGGACCCCGAGTATCTCCCCCACAGACGTCTGTCTGTCTGTCTGTCTCCAGGGATATCCCCTGGCGAGGGCCACGTGGGAGCCCGGGGCGGGGGCGGGAAGCATCCCGCAGGGGCCACGGCCCGGGGTCCCGATTCCTGCCTCATTTGAGCACAGACAGGGGAGCATGGCAACGTAGGAAGATGCAGATTCCCAGGATCCAGTGAAATGACGGTTTGCATTTCCATGCAAACGAAGGTCCGTGCTTCGGGCGCGTGAGAGAGCGTGTGCCTTTCCTGACGCAGCAGCTCTGGGGCCTGAGCGGGACGTGTTCACTCGAGTTTCGGGGAGGGGTTGCAGGCCATCCCCACCGACCCCGTGCTTCCCGGCGAGGTGTCCTCACGCCTCCACTCACTCTCCTCCCCGTGTTCCAGGTCAGCCTCGTCTCCGCCTGTCCACTACGCCGCACCAATCCAGTCTCTGTCCCCGTGCTGTGCGGGGCAGACTCACTGCGGAAAAAACTAAAAGAAAAGAAACATACATGTCTTTTCCCCTCGCCGGAGGCTTTGGTGAAACCAGGCTCACCCTGGGCCCCGGGAATTTCAGCCGCTGCATCTCACACCCTGTGGGTGAGCGAACGACCAGAAACGGGAGGGCAGAGAACCTGGAAAGCCAGCAGCTGGCGCAGAGCCTGCAAACAGGAAACGGGCTGATGGTGTGCGAGGGAGGGGGCGACATCAGTCAAAGAATTCCAAACTGTCCTGTGCGAGGAGGGGCCATTGTTTCCAGAGAAGAATTCCGTCTATTTTAACATTTTCAAGTGCTGCTCCGTGGCGAGGGCTCTTCCTCCGATTGTGAGGGCGCTGATGGGAAGGTGTGGCCGCGGGTCTGTTCTGGCAGCAGGACCAGACCCCTCCCCGTCTTTGTTTGGGAGCCCCCAGAGCGGGCCTTCCTGCCGGCCTGGCCCCCCTCCTAGGCCCCCCCGCCCCCCCCCCCGCCTCTGTGCTGGCGGAGTGATGACAGACTTACAGCGTTGCCTTGTGTGTATGGTAACAGATGTTTATGTGAATAACAGACTTCTTTATGAAGGCACACACTTTATAGCCAAATACTAATTAAAAATAATTGCATGTAAGCATTTTTGTTTATTCCCCGTGGTGCGTCTTTAATCACTGGGAATCACCTGCAGTCGGGAGCGGGGACAAAGCTTCGGTGCTGCGATCAGGAGGGGCCGTCTGACTGCGGAGGCGGCGGGCCGGCCCCAGCGCGGAGGGGAAGAATATCAGCGTGGAGCGGCGGGCCCTCGTCCGCCACTCTGTTCGGCTAATAGGGTTTCTGAGCTCCCTCCTCGCACGGCCCCGCGGATCATGTCCACTCCCTGACACGCGCCGGGCCCTAACAAGCTCATTACAAGCGGGTTTTAATTAGCGGCGTCACAGATGGCTCCCAGGACATATGGGCAGTGGCGACTCCCTGGCCTTTTACAACATATATATATATTTTTTCCCCTCGGACGGACAAAAAGCATCGCAGGGAAGCCCGGGACCCGGAACCCGAGCTTGGGTGTGGCCGTAGGTGTGCAACGGACACCACGGGCGGGGCGCCGGGAACGTGGCTCCGACCTCCGGACGGCGTGGACAGAACACAGGGTTAGACACGCCTTTCCTGTTTGCAGGCGAGCATCCCCCGTGGCCGTGGCCGTGGCCGGGCCGGCCGCCCGGGGCCCGTGACTCACTGCAGCCGCCTGCTTGTCCGGGCTTTGTTCCCCCAGCGCTGCCTGCCACGGCGCTGGGAAGAATGAACAGGACACTTCTGGTGTTCTTGAACCCCAGCCCCTCCTCCCCCCCAAAGCTCTCCACCGTGACATTTAACAAAACCGTCTCCGCAGGATAACAGGAGCGGCTCTGCCAGCCGCCGGGGCCCTGCGAGCCAGCATCCCTCTCCCGTCTGGGCAGGAGGAGAGAGGGGGCAGCCATTCAGGGACCAGCGCTACGCGGAGGCTCATTGGAAATGAGCCGCACTTGACCTTTGTGTGGGAGTGTGTGTGTGTGTGGGAGCATGTGTGTGTGTGTGTGTGTGTGTGTGTGTGTGGGTGTGTGTGTATGTGTGTGTGTGTGTGTGTGTGTGTGTGTGTATGTGTGCTGAGGGATGTGGTGAATCCTGCATGATGTTTTTATGTGAATTTACGTATTTTTTTTTGGAAAAGAAAAACTACAACACACGCTTGCCTTGGATGGACAGAAAATTCTCACTGAAACGAACGAGTTCCAACAGAAAAATTAGGAGACGGTTAGAGGTAAAGTGCGAGAAATAAATCATCATCGTTTCATCCACTTTTCTTTGCGGTGGGATTTTTCCATGCCTGCAGCTGGCTCTCTAGCATGGTTTTCAGGAGACGGTGCCGTCCCCCCTCCTCCCCCCCCCCCAAAACCTCTCCGGTCCTGGAAGCAGGTGCTCACAGCCACCAAGACTGGCCAGGCGCCCCCCACACTCTACGCCCGCCCGCCCGGCCCTTCCCCGGGCATCTCCGCCCGCGCGGTCCACGCCCCCCACCCGGGTTTGAGCGGCCTCTGCACACCCCGCGCCCGCCCGCCTCTGCCGGGAAACAAGGCCACTCGGTGTAGAATGTTCCGCCGCGTCCCCCGGGGCCCGCTGACACGCAGCCTCTGACGGAGCCGCCGGCCCGCCGGCAGCCACGGGGACGCGCCTCCTCCGCAGCACCCGCGCCACAGCCAGAAATAGCAGAGCCGCCGAGCGGGGCTCCACTTTCATGGAGGATTTTTCTGACAGGCTGACACCCCAGAGCCGTGTTCCAGTTGTTTCCGATCACGGGCGGCGGCGGCGAGGGAGCCGGGAGGCGGGCTCCGGGCCGGACCTGCAGGAGGGAGATTCCCTCTCCGGGGAAGGAGGCCCGCTGGGCGCCGGCTCCCGCTGCGCGGGCGCTGACCTCCCCGTCCGTGGGCACCTCCCACGGGCACCGGGGCGCGGAGGGCGTGCTGCGGAGAGCCTGGCTTCCCGAGCCACCGGGACGGCATGCTGGCCAGGTTACAGGAAGGCAGGGATGCGTTACGGGTGTGACCTCAGAAGGAAACAGGCAGGGCTTCCACCCAGCAGGTGCCCTGAAGCGGTGCCGCCCTGTGGCCAGGTGAGAGACGGCGCAGGCAGGACAGAGCCAGCCGGGCCCTGAGAGGGCACCCCTCCTCTCGAGGATGGTGCCAGGTTGTAGTTCAGCTGCCCAGGTCCCCTCCCTTCCAGATCCCCCCCATCCCCACCCCCCCATTCGCTTAAGGTAGCTGGCAAAGGCTGCAACCCTAAGGCTAAGGCTTGATAGTCAAAGTCCAGTCCCTACCGCCCAGGCCCAGGCCGGCTGCCCTGCCTCCAGTGACGGGGTAGGGTAAGGTGACCAGACGTCCCGATTTCCCACAATTTATCCCGCGTCCCACGGCGTTTTTAAAAAGTCCCGATTTGCCGAAACCGGTTTGGCTCAGTGGATAGAGCGTCGGCCTGAGGACTGAAAGGTCCCAGGTTCGATTCCAGTCAGGGGCATATATTATACTTTGATTGTGGGCACATCCGTAGTAGGGGGTGTGCAAGAGGCAGCTGATCGATGATTCTCTCTCATAGATGTTTCTAACTCTCTATCCCTCTCTCTTCCTCTCTGTGAAAAATCAATAAAATATATTTTTAAAAAAATGAAATAAAAACCGCGGGATGCGGGACAAATTGTTAAAAATCGGGACTGTCCCGCCAAAAGTGGGACGTCTGGTCACCTTACGGTAGGGGTCCCCAAAAGAGCAACAGTCACTTCCAACTCTGGATCCCCAGATCACAGAGCCCCAGGACCTTCCTTGTCCAGGCCCCCCCGGGGCTCAGGCTGTCCCCCTCCTGCTCAGCGAGCGCAGGACGGCGTGAGGACGGGCGGGCCGAGGCCACGGCCTGCTGTGCCGTCAGCTCAGAGCGGAACCCAGCTCCGCACTGACACGGTGGCGGCCTGGTGACCACAGAGCGTGGGCATGGAGTTCGGGAGGCCCGTGGCCGGCCGTGCCCGCGTCGCCACGGGCTGGCTCGCCTGAGGAATGGCTGATCTCCGCCTGCACGGCCTGTCCCCCCTCCCTGCTGTGGAAGGGGGCAGGTCGGCTGGGTTTTCCCGCTGCTAACAGGAGGCATCGGCGTGGGAAACACGTGGTGTGTGGGGAGTGGATGAGAGGCTGTCTTCTCCTCTCTCCAGGGGGCTCCGGGGTGTCCGAGACCTGGCCAGCCCCACGTCGCGTGGTACGGGGGACGGGCTGTCTTTGTCCATCCAGGCTGCTCTCACCAGTTCCCAGAGACCCGGGGGCTTAAACAATGGCGTTTATTTCTCACAGAGCTGGAGGCAGGAGGCCAAGATCCAGGGGCGGGAAGTCAGTGTCCGGGGACTGGGGGTGGGGGTGTCCGCCCCCGGCCTGCGGATGGCTGGCCGCCTTCTCACCGGGTCTTCTCATGGTGGACACAAGGAGAGGGCGAGCCAGTCAGAGCATCTCCTCGTACAAGGCCACTAATTCAGCTCACCAGGGCCCCACCCTGAGGACCTCATCATCTCCAGGGGCACCCGCCTTCGTCCGCATCACAGGCACTTTCTCTCGGGGTGTGGCCTGGCCTTTGACCCGCAGATCTGGCACCCGTGTGCAAGGTCCCCAGTCCAGAAACAACAGGTCTGCTGAAGGCTTACCGTAGTCATATTCATTCATTCATTCATTCATTCATTCATGCCAGGAAGGACCACCTCCCATGAAACCTGGGGGTATGTGTGAGGGGATCTCTCCATGTTGCCCGAGCTCCCCCTGGCACCCCCCCACCCCCCATTCCGCAAGCAGAGCCAAGCCCCCTGTTCCTCTCCAGTCAACGCATCCAACAGAGGGAGCGGCGGCCTCACTTCAATTAACTCGGAATTAATTCCTTCACAAAAACACCCAGGTTTTAATTGTTTCACCTAATTACTGGACGGGCGGCGACCCAGATCTGAGCCCTGACGCAGGTGCTGGGACGCGGTGGGCGGGCTCCGAGATCCCGTTCGCGGGTCGTCCCGAGGTTTCCAGCCGCACACGCCTCCGCTCCCCGCCGCCTTAGTTACGTGGCCGGCCTCGCGGCCTCTGAGCCTGGACGGAATGCCTCCGAGCAAACACGGAACCTGGAAAGGCCGCGTCTTGGCATTTTAAGCCGAACGTGGCTGCCGTTCCCCTCAGAGCAAGAGGAGGGTGGTATCCGGTCAGATGAGAGATAACTGCCCTTTGATTCCGTGTGGCCACCTGGACCGTGCCGCGGGCAGGGGGGTGGGGTGGGGAGCAGGCCTGCGGTTCGGGCGCTAATTACAGCCTTCCTCTCTCGCTGCAGGTCTGCATGCACCTCTCAGCCGGGCAGGGCTGGCGCGGAGAGCACCCCAGACCCTGCGGGCAGCTGGGCGCCGGATCACAGGGACACTGGCAGCGCCTGGGCTCTGGGGCCAAGCGGGCTCTGCGCACCGGGGAGCCTCCGGCTTCCGGTGGGGACGGAGCGGGCTTTGGACGGGGCTCGGCCAGAAAATGGGGAGGAGGTGGTTTGGAAAAACACCTCGGGCTGGTCGCCAGGCCCCTTCATGCAGCACAGACAGCCCGTGGATCCTGGAAAGTGGGCCATCTTTACACGGTGCTAGTTCCCGTTTTCCTTCAAGTGGAGGAGGGTTGGAGGGAGAGGAGAGGAGAGCAGCCAGCTCCGGGCTGGGCCTGGCGGGCGGGAGGCAGGTGCTGCAGGCTGGCTGGCTGCGTAGACCGGGATCAAGTTCCCATCTTTTCTTTTCTTTTCTTTTTCCCCACAGGGAGTGTTGCAAGGCGTTCTGGGCCTTATCCTTTCCTGTTCTGCAAAAGACACACGCTCCTGGGCGGGGGGAGTGAAATCGGTGCTTTTCGAAGATGGAGGGGTTTTTGAGAGGCCTGTGGGCAGACAGGCAGCCCTCACACCCAGGGAGGGTGGGGTTGGGGATGTGGCACCAATAATTCTTTAAAAAAAAAAAAAAAAATATATATATATATATATATATATAGATAGATATACATACATATATATATATATATATATATATATATATATTGATTTCAGAGAGGAAGGGAGAGGGAGAGGGAGATAGAAACATCAATGATGGGAGAGAATCATGGATCGGCTGCCTCCTACACCCCACACAGGGGATGGAGACCACAACCCAGGCCTGTGCCCTGACTGGGAATCGAACTGTGACCTCCTGGTTCGTAGGTCGACACTCAACCACTGAGCCATGTG
The DNA here is from genome assembly GCF_014108245.1 of Pipistrellus kuhlii. Taxonomy (NCBI): domain Eukaryota; kingdom Metazoa; phylum Chordata; class Mammalia; order Chiroptera; family Vespertilionidae; genus Pipistrellus; species Pipistrellus kuhlii. The sequence continues at coordinate 45,151,587 of NW_023425460.1, forward strand.
GTGCTGGGCCTTTTTCCCCCCTTTATTCAACTGTGTGGAGTAGGGGTGTCGAACTCAATCAGAGAAGGGGCCAAAATCTAAAATCCAGCCTAAATCGCGGGCCGAATGGTTTACTGAACAGTCATAAACTGTCATTGTGATGGAAACGCAGCGGAATGCAGTGATGACAGCACTGTGCGGGCCACATTGCAAGGCCTGGCGGGACGGATTTGGCCCGCGGGCCTTGTGTTTGACACATGTGGTGTGGAGTAAGTGGACAAGTGCATGCATGCAATTAAAATCAGAATACCTGAGAACAAAACCCACAAAAACGCACAAGCCAGGGACAAAGGAAGAAGGAGTGTGGAGAGAAGGCTCCTTCCCGCCCCCCACAGACGTTTCCGGAGCCGGAGGCACGGGGCCTCCCCCAGGGGAGGGCGGTAGGAGGAGGGGCGTTTCCTGCAGCTGTAACTCCCACAGGCACGTTCTGGAAAGATTTCAAGACCTCTCCCCCCCCCCCCCCCCACCTGGGCTTAAAGAGTTCTCTGAACCATGGGCGCTGCCGGCTGGGTTTCCGAACGGCGATTCTTTGAGGCAGAAGAATGCACGCAGGAACCTGAGACCCTGCGGGTTCTGAGCTGTCCGAGGACGTACGTGTGCTCCTCCGGCTTTGACACGGCACCACTTCCCGAACACCGCCTTGAACTTGGTAAAGCAAACATTCCTGGTTTTCCCAAAGCCGTAGGCAAATGCTTGGAACGGGGGGAAATGTCCAGCCTGCGTATCCCAAAGCTTTGCGGCTCCCGGGATATTTAGAATCAAGGGGATGTCCCACCGGGCCCTGGTGGCCTGCATGGCCCTGCGTCCCCCGCCGCCTTTCCACACACCCCCCCCCCCCGCCGGCCTCCCCCGCCCCCCTGGCCATGCTGGCTTCTGCTCCTGGTCTCTGCAGGATGCTGAGCCTCTGCTGGGGGAGCGGCTCCCTCCCTCCTTCCCTCCCCAGCCCCCTCCCTCCCCAGTCTGCAACTCCTCCAACCAGAGTCAATGCACAGGTCAGGACTCAGATGGAATGAATGGGTGAGCTGGGTCCCAGCCCGTGGGGCCGCCCTCCCAGCTGTGTGGGCCCCTCTGTCGCCCTCCTAGGCCCCAGGCTCCGTGAGGCAGGGCTGGCCAGCCCGGCGCCCTGCAGGGGTCGGGATCCAGTGACTGGCTGTGGGAGGAAGGGGTGCCGCTGCAAGCACCTCCAGGTTCGCCGGAGAGCAGGGCGGCTCACTTGAGAGTGGTTTCCAAGTTTCAATTGGAAAAAAAAAAAATAATAATTGACACCTTCTTTACAGAATTTTAGTTAATCAAGAGAATGATTTCTTTTCTTTTTTTCATATATATATATATATATATATATATATATATATATATATAATTGATTTTCCACAGAGAGGAAGGGAGAGGGATAAGAGAGCTAGAAACGTCAATGAGAGAGAATGATGGATTGGCTGCCTCCTACACACCCCCTACTGGGGATGTGCCCGCAACCAAGGTACATGCCCCTGACCGGAATCAAACCTGGGATCTTTCAGTCCGCAGGCCGTTGCTCTATCCAGTGAGCCACACCGGTTTCAGCAAGAGAACGATTTCTAAGAATCTTAAATTTGTTCCTTACCTCTACCCTCCCCCTCCCCCTCCCCCCATCCCAGTCTCCACTCCAAACGCAGCCCGCCCCTCCTGGTCAGAGCAGGACACAGGGTAACAGCATAACACCCCCTGGCACGTGTGTGGCCATCCCTGCCCGGGGAGGCCCTCCGCCTTCCCCCATTCTACAGACGGGGTGCCCGAGGCCCCGGAGGTGGCCCGAGCTGCGTTCAAGGTCACCCAGGCAGGTCGTGTGAGCACGGTGTCGGAGGCAGGAGGACGCAGGAGAGCGGCTTCTGAAGCGGGGAATAATTGTGCCCGGGGCCATTGACCCCGCCTCACATTCCCTTCCTAATGATGCTCCCGGCTCCTCAGTCCGCGGGAGCCGGGCTGGGAGGGATCGGATCCGGAGGACGTGGGGAAGATGGCACCATGACAACAGAAGTGACGGCTGACAGTCTGACACGGGGATGGAGACAGAGCTCAAAGGCGCTCTCCCAGCCGCGCGGGGTAGGCCCAGAATAGACGGTCCTGTGTCATTAAGGAACATCCAGGCTTTCCCAGGGCCTCGCTTGTGGAGGGCTAAAAAAAGCGGTGATTTAAAATAATGACTTTTCTTTAAAGGCATAAGCAACCGTCACACAGGGCGAATTAATTTCTCTGTCTCCTGTGGAGGGGGGGGGAGAGGCATGGGTGCCTGCCAAAGCGTGCCACCTCGGGGTGCTCGTCCCAGGCCCCCCACCCTGCAGGGGTGTCACCTGTCTGTCCTCGCGCCGAGGGACGGGGAGCATCTCACATCTGTCCTCCCCCCGAGTGTCACTCCCTCATTCCCACTGTCTCGCCTCCCTCAGCCACCGCGTACGCCCCGCGCCCACCTGCACCTCCCTCCGCCTTGCCAGCACGTTTATTTTTAGCCTTCTTAATTAAAAAATAAATAAATGATATTTTATTCATGCCCGGGTTTTCAAGAGGATCACAGAACGCAGGACTGCTACAATATCGCCCAAGGAGGAAATTCTTGAGAAGGGTTTGCAAGCTGCTGCTGCTCTTTGAAAGACTGGCAAGAAGTTTCATTATTTTTTTTAGATTTCTCTAATTAGAGCAGGTTTCAGCTACTGCCCACGTTGTATCCAGTTTCCACTCCCCGAGCTCACTGTGCACACCGGAAAGGCTCCATGCGGTGTGGAGCCACTTACACGAGATGATGCACTGTCACAGGTTCCCTCCATGGTGCGTGCACATTGGACCCCTTGCTGCAGGTGCTGTCTTTGGGAACCACAGAGACTCCGTAGATTTTACACCCGGATGTAAAAGGTCAACATGACACTTTCAGAGGCTCCAAGTGGCCCTCTGGTCCCCACAGTGCGGGACGAAGGTGCCGGGGGCTGCTGGGATTGCCCACGGACACGGGTCCGTCCTGGGACCCCAATCCGGACTCCCCTGCTTCTCGCTGGCCTTGAACCCCCTCTCTGATAAACTGATACCTCGGCCTCACACTCTCGGGAAAAAAGAGTCAACAAATCGTCTCGTTGGCACATATGACCATATGCAAAGTCATACACATACAAGTTTCATGCGTGTTTCCAATGTTTATCAGGAACCCGCGTTATAGAAAGAGTGAGGCTCTGTGTAGCTCCATCCTCAGGGAGCTGCTGGCTGGTCCTCCTCTCCCCAGACGGCCCCGCCCACTCCCTCCCTCTCTCCCAGAAGCCAGTTTCCACTGGGACCCCCCCACAGGGGAAGGGAGCATCAGCTGGCCTCAGGAAGGGGGGACCTCATCCATCTGGCCCCAGCTGTTGCCATAGAGACAGGCGGCGACCTGATCATCGCAGAATGACTCAGAGACCGTTTGCTGGGAATTGTGGGCCGTGGACAGGACGCTGGGAAGATGGGAGGCCTGGGTCCTCCGAGTTATTTGCAGATTCACAGAGGACGGGCGGGGGACATGCCAGCCTTTTAGGTGAGCGAGCCCAGAACGCCCTCTTCAAAACCAGGGCGATGGAGTCAGATTTCCGTTTGCAGCAGTCAGGGTCCTGAATGACACACACACACACACACACACATTCGCGCGCTTATTTTCCTTGCCTGCCCCAGAGGGGAGCTCTCAGACCGCCTCCCCAGTTTTTTGTTTTGTTTTGTTAATCCTCACCCAAGAATATATTTTTCCATTGATTTTTTTTTTTTTTTTGAGAGAAAGAATAGAAGGGTGGGGGTGAGACAGAAAGAAACAATGTGAGAGAGAACCACACTCCTGCATGTGCCCTTGACCGGAATTGAACCCGGGACCTTTCAGTCCGCAGGCTGACGCTCTAACCACTGAGCAAAACCAGCCAGGGCAGAACTTTTTACTTTTTTATGTAGCCGAGACGCAGCATTCTTCTTCTTCTTAAAAAAAAAAAAAAAAAAAAAAAAAAAAAAAAAAAAAAAAAAAAGGCAAAACAGCAATGTGTGGGTTTATTCAGGTCAACAAAAGTTAAACAAAATATTAGAATCGATGACATGTTTTTAATTTTGGAAACTTAAAAAAATGTGGAGACGTGCAAAGGATGGCTGAAGAAATATTGAGAAATAAGATCTTTCACATATTTACTTTAAGCTTAAAAATGTACGTAAAGTAAAAACATAAACATGGTGTGGTCCCTTTGTTACCCACACCCAGGCCAGTTCCCTTCCCTCCCCATGTCATCACCGTCGTGAATTCTGTACGATCTTACGAGGTCGTCAAAAATGTTTTCCTTGGAAATGTAGATAGCTATAAAAAGTATCTGGCACCGTTTTGTGCGCATTTAAACATTCATAAATGGTACAGTTTCATTTGGTAACTTATTTAAACTCAGCGCAGTTCCCAAATGTACCCGTGTGGATCCATAAATATACAGCGGGTAACTTGTTATTGGAAAGTCAAGCATTGTTTCAAGATGTGTCCATGCTGATACATAAATACACATCGTTCATTTGCAAAACTTGTGCCTCCATGAGCACTCGGACTTTTCCTCGGTGTAGCTGTTGCACTGACGATGCGAGAAACTCACCCTGGACTTTGGGAGTTCCCGGGGAATCGCCTGCCTGTGGGCGGGATGTGGGTTCGTGGTTCTCTCGGGAATCCATCGCTTTGTGTGCTAAGTGGCTGGGCCGCAGGTACTTGTTCCCGGGGGTGTGTACAGAATGTCCTGCTTCCCTAAAGTGACCAGACGTCCCGCTTCTGGCGGGACAGTCCCGATTTTTAACCATCTGTCCCGCGTCCCGCTGCGTTTTTGGAAAAGATCGGGACTTTTTTAAAACGTCTCAGGACAGGACTATTTAAAAATGCCGCGGGACGCGGGACAAATGGTTCAAAAGCTGGACGTCTGGTCACCTTGTGCTTCCCAGACTTCTCTCTGAGCGATCATTACCGGCTCCGTGTGCCAGACCCCGCGGTGCGGGCCTGGAGTGGAGGGAGGGGCTCGGTGGCCCTGGGGCGGCGCCCGCCTGGCGTGGGGGCCCCGGCGTGGGGGCCTGAGAAGGCCTGGCCCCCCTGCCGGGGCGGGATCCGTTGGTTCGCGTTTGTTTGTGGGCTGGACGGAGCGCAGATAAATGCATTCCCCAGAGCGAGTCCCCCTCGAATTGTGATAAAGTCAAAATAGAAATGGAGCTGGTTCTGTAGTTAATGGCAGTTGAGTAGTTTTTTTGTTGCTAACACAAATGTTATGATATTTGAAAAATGAAGAAAATTGGCCTTTGTCCCAGAAAAGGCAATGCTGGGAGAAATCAACAGATCTGTTGAAACATACATGTAAAATAACAACCACCTCCCTGTTCTCAGACTCTACACAAACACACACATACATAAACACACACACACACACACACACACACACATACACACATACACACATACATACACACATACACACACCACACCACACACATAGACATAAACACACACACACACACACACACACCCCGCACACATACACACACGCATATCTCTGTGGAATGCGGAGGCCTGGAGAAGACACCCTCTCTTTCCTGAAATCCCTGAAGTTCAGTTCACCAGGATTTCTTAAGTTGTAGCCAACGCCAATCTGGAAATAACAAGCGTGAGTGGGAGGACCGTCACTGGGTGGTCCCAGGCCCTGCTCTGGCTGGTTTCTTTCCTAAACATGCCGCAGAGCCCCGGAGCATGAGTGTGTGTGTGTGAGAGTGTGTGTGTGTGTGAGTACGTGAGTGTGTGAGTGTGTGTGTGTGAGTGTGTGTGTGTGTGAGTGTGTGTGTGAGTGTGTGTGTGTGAGTGTGTGTGTGTGTGTGTGAGTATGTGAGTGTGTGAGTGTGTGTGTGAGTGTGTGTGTGTGTGAGTGTGTGTGTGTGAGTGTGTGTGTGAGTATGTGAGTGTGTGAGTGTGTGTGTGAGTGTGTGTGTGTGAGTATGTGAGTGTGTGAGTGTGTGTGAGTGTGTGTGTGAGTGTGTGTGAGTGTGTGTGTGTGAGTGTGTGTGTGTGAGTATGTGAGTGTGTGAGTGTGTGTGTGTGAGTGTGTGTGTGAGTGTGTGTGTGTGTGTGTGTGTGAGTGTGTGTGTGTGTGTGTGTGTGTGAGTGTGTGCGTTTTGTATTTTCAATCATTCCCACGCTGATTGTCCTGAACATTCAGACTCAGTGCACAGCCCTCAGAAGTCGGGAAGCCATCTCTCCACACCCACAGTGGCGTGACCGTGGGCCGCTGTAGCTGTAGCACAGGCCTCACAGCTGTTGGTACAGCAGCCATGTTGTTACTGTAGCCATGTTACCGCAGTGATGTTGGTACGGCAGTGATGTTGGTATAGCAGTGATGTTGGTACGGCAGTGATGTTGGTACGGCAGTGATGTTGGTACGGCAGTGATGTTGGTACTGTAGTGATGTTGGTACGGCAGTGATGTTGGTACGGCAGTGATGTTGGTACGGCAGTGATGTTACTGTAGTGATGTTGGTATGGCAGTGATGTTGTGGCAGTGATGTTGGTACGGCAGTGATGTTGGTACGGCAGTGATGTTGGTACGGCAGTGATGTTGTGGCAGTGATGTTGGTACGGCAGTGATGTTGGTACGGCAGTGATGTTGGTACGGCAGTGATGTTGGTACGGCAGTGATATTGTGGCAGTGATGTTGGTACGGCAGTGATGTTGGTACGGCAGTGATGTTTTAAAATGTATTTAGACAATTCTGGGGGGAAAGAGGAGAGGAGGGTGCGGGAAGACACTGAACATAAACTGTGCACCTATGGATGAGGACAATGGGGGTGGGGAAAGGGCAGAGGGTGGGGTGGGAACCTGGTGGAGGGGAGCAATGGAGGGGGGAAAAAGAGGAACATTTGTAGTAATAAAGATTTAGTTAAAAAAATAAAATGTATTTAGGCAGGCAGGGAGTTCAGTCTCTACCTGTTCATTTGCACGTGAGGACAGGCTTTGTGAGCACGTTTGGTAAAAGCAGTAAGAATCGGAAACTTTGCTCTCTTACCCTGGTATAACCCAGGTATCGGGCACCCGTGGACCCTTTGAGAGCCCGAGACGAACAAGAGGGACTCTGTGCCGCGGTTTGTGGGAGGGTCTTCTCGCGCCTCCGTCCCCGCGGCTGCAGGAGGCTCGCCCCGGACGCTGTGTGCGCCGGGCCTCAGGGAAATCGCGTTCCAGTGTTTGTGTCTGCGTTTCCCTGTTCGCAGGCGAATGAGACAGGAAGTATTTGAAGCCGGACGCGTTTCCTTTCCCTGTCGGAGACCCAGTCCCAGCCCCGGGTCCACGTGGCGCCCAGCTCCCAGTCATCAGTCACCCTTTGTCTGGGCCCGGCTCATTGTCCCGACTGTCCGGCCCGCCCCGGGGCAGAGACCGGCCCTGGTCCCCGTGGATCTCAGTGCCCCGCGGCCCCTCGGAGCTCAGGATGCCCAGGCCTGTGTCCCTGGGGGTGGGTTTCCTTCCCGCACTCTGGTCCCTTCCCCTTCCCCAGCCCCGCCTGCGGGAGGAGAGGGCGGTGCTCCTTGCTGAGCGCTCCCTGGGGTTCCAGACAGACTCAGGGTGCACCCCCCTACCGCCCCCGTCCGCCCACGATGAGGCACCCCGCCCTGAACCCAGGCTCCCTCCTGCGGGGGCTCCTCCTGGTTCACAGGTTACGCAGGGACCCGGACAGGATTTCAGAGACGATTTCTTAGCACGCGTCTCCGCATTCCTTGCCCTGAAAGGATGGCTCAGCGGGTGGGAGTGCCGTCCTGGACACCAAAAGGTTGTGGGTTCCGTTCCGGGCCAGGGCACATACCTAGGATGGGGGTTCAATCCCTGGTCAGAGTGAGAGTACGGGAGGCAACGGGTCGATGTTTCTCTCTCACACCCTCTCTCTCCCTTCCTCCCTCTCTCTAGCGAGGATTTTAAAAAAATTATTGATATTTCTTAAAAAAAACACACATCTTTTGTGGTGTTTTTGAAATTCGGTGCCACGCCAGGAGTTTTAGCACCTGGCCCGGAACGCCAAGCTAACATTTTCATTTTTATTTATTTATTTATTTTTACAAACGCAGTGTCACAGGGAAACCGTGTTCCCACACCTTCTGCTTCGAATCGGTGCTTTTCGGGGCTCAGCGGGGTCCTCCGGGCCGTGTTGGGGCCGCTCGGCCTGCGGGGACCACAGGGCTACCCCGAGATGCACCCTGAGCACCATCCACACCCCGCACCACCGACAGCCCTGCGTGCGGAGGAGGGTCTCGCCCGAGAGGCTGAGGTGCGGGTCAGGGGAGAAAGATGTGCAGCTGCTGCGTCTCGCGGGCCCTCAGTTTAAAAATAACCTGCATATAAAAAATATGCTGCAGATTAAAAATCCATATTCTCTGCTTTTAGCCCACGACCCCGTGACCTCCCGATAAAAGGGTTTGTTGGGTTTCTTTGTTGTTGTTAATCCTCACCTGAGGATGTTTTTCCACTGCGTTTTCTCAGAGTGGAAGAAAGGGGAGAGGAGCATGGAAGTGAGAGACACATGATCGGTGGTTGCCTCCTGCATGCACCCTGGCCGGGCCTACAGCCTAGGTATGTGCCCTTGACCTGCCCTTGACCGGCTGTGAACCTGGGACCCTTCAGTCTGCAGAGTAATGCTCTCCTCACTGAGCCCAACAGACGAGGATCCAATAACAGAATGTTATTTGTATTTATTTTTAAAAATACATTTTATTCATTTTTTTTTTTTTTTACAGAGAGGAAGGGAGAGGGATAGAGAGCTAGAAACATCGACCAGCTGCCTCTTGCACACCCTCTACTGGGGATGTGCCCGCAACCAAGGTACGCGCCCTTGACCGGAACCGAACCTGGAACCCTTCAGTCCGCAGGCGGACGCTCTATCCACTGAGCCACACCGGTTTCGGCGATGGCATCCTGCTTGTAAATTACATTTCGGCGCGCGAGCCCAGGAAGTCCCCGCACTGTGCGTTTTGCTGGTAGCGGCTTCGACGCACAGGATTCAGGCGGACCTCGTTCCCCTGATCCCCATCCTGGTTTAACAGCTGCTGTGAAGGCTGAGGCCGTGGATGCGCTGTTTCCTGCCGGGAGCCTGCCTGTCAGCCTACTGATGACAAATTAAAGTTAATAACGACGATCATCGTGGACTGGGAGGGGCCTGAGCGCCGGGCGCCCACGTGATGTTGCCAGGAGGCCCGCGTTGCCCCTGCCTCGGCCCGGACGCTCACCCCCCACAGCCTGCCCCGCGGAGCCTCCTCTCGTGTAACGTATCCCTCGGAGAGCTGTTCCCCGCACCCTCAGCTCCGGCGGGGGTAACAGCGTTTCCAGGCGCCTGCGGTTTTTGCCCCAGGAGGAGCCATCCCAAGAACCATCGCCTGCACATTGGGGCGCAGAGAACACGCAAAGAGCCAAGTTCAGGCCTGGTTCCTGCCCAGCCGACCGGCCTCCGTGTCCAGGGGCCGGCCGCGCGGTGCGGGAGCCGGGCCGCCGTGGGCCGGAGAGGCACTGAGCTCCGTGGGGTCGGGCCTTCCTTCCTTTCGGAAAACGAGGTCTAACCACGGAGCATGCACCTCCGCAGCGGCTCCCGTTTGGCCTCGCTGTGCTAAGCAGTGCGTTCCCATGGCTTCTGTGTGCTCCGTGTCTATTTATAAACAGCACGGTCACCCGGAGGAAGGCAACGGTCCCCATGGGGGCAGAGGGAGCCGGGAAGGCCCCGCCGCCTGGGACCCCGGTGCAGCCGCTCCGAGGCCTGGAGTTAAATGGCCGTGGCGAGGGGGTGTCACTGCAGCCCGGGAAGGCCGCGGCCGGCTCCCGGGATCAGAGACACCGTGCTGTCCACCCAGGAGACCCCGCAGGAATGGAGTTCTCTCCCCCGGAGAAGCGCACGGGCCAACGAGAGAGGGCGGGGGTGGGTTGGCTGGGTGAGCGCTAAGCCTCCCGTATGCCCTGGAGAGAGGAAGCAGAGAACCCCTGTCCCCAAACCCGCCTGGACATCTAGGGGAACCCAGGGCCCAATCTAGATGTCCCCAGGGCCCAAGGATAAAACGAGGTGTCCCAGAGCATGGCCCGGGGTCCCCGCACTGCAGGCTGTCACCTCGGTTCTGTCCCCCCATTGGTGAGCCTCGGAGTTCTCAAGGGAATCCTGTCTCTGAGTCGGCAGCTCCAGATTCTGTGGGATATGGAATAGCGGGGAGAGGTCCCGTCCTGGGGTTCAAGGCCCCGGAATGAGTATTTCTGCGTTGGAGGCCTCTGGGCCAACAACAGTCCTGGGTGGGTCTCTCTTCTCTCTCTCTCTCTTTAAATATTTTTTATTGATTTCAGAGAGAAAGGGAGAGGGAGAGAAACATCAATGATAAGAGAGAATCATGGATTGGCTGCCTCCTGCACACCTCCCACTGGGGATTGAGCCCACAACCTGGGCATGTGCCCTACCTGGGAATTAAACCATGACCTCCTGGTTCATAGGTTGATGCTTAACCCCTGAGCCATGCAGGCCAGTCTCAACAACGCATTGAGACTTGGAGGACAGACATCCTATATAACAAAACCCTAATATGCAAATCGACTGAACAGCAGAACGACCGGTTGCTATGACTCGCACTGAGCACCAGGGGGCAGATGCTCAATGCAGGAGCTGCCCCATGGTGGTTCCTGCATTCCCACAGGGGGAGCACCGCTCAGCCAAAAGCCGGCTCACAGCTGGCAAGTGCAGAGGCGGCGGTGGGAACCTTGCCAGCTTAGGCCAGCTCCCTGCGGGGAGTAGGTAGGCAGATATCCCCCAAGGGGTCCCGGATTTTGAGAGGACATAGGTCTGGCTGAGGGATCCCCCAACCCCAAGTGCACAAATTTCGTGCACTGGGTCTGTAGTCAATAAGAAAAATGAGAGAGGAATGTAGACATTCAGGTAACAGTCCTCCCAGTGACTAAGTCTTTGTCTCTCTCCGGTAAGAGGTCGTGTCCAGACTTTATTAGAAGCTGACATCGCTTATTAGAATCTAATGCCAGCTAACACCGTCTCCGTTTGCCCAGCGTTGGGTGACATGGCGGCACGGAGCAGGCATGGCGGTTGTGAACTCCGCCTGTGGCGTGAACCTGTCCATGGAACAGGTGTGTGAGGGACGGTGCACGTCCATCTGGGGCCTGGGAAGGGGTGGGGGGCTGTTTCACTATAGGATTGAGCAGGCTGACACCTTGACGGATTGAGAGGAGTCCTTAGCAATTCACAGGGTTGACATATACCAGTCCAATCGCTCTGTCCCCGGGTTGTAAGATAAAAATACAGAAAATGAGGAATTAATTCAATTAACCATTTTCCCACCCACATTTTACCTTTCCCCGCCACTCCGGGGGAATGCTTTATGAAACGTATATCACCCGGAGACTTCGTTTTGCCGTTATTTTTAACTTAATGAGTACACCTTGCACATCGGAGGGAAAGAACAAAGGTTAGATTTTACATTAATGGCACACACGGCAACACGGTATGCAAATATCCATATGCAAATACGCGGCCCCCAGAAGATGGATGTGCTGTATTTTTAACCAGTTAACTATGACTGTGAAGTATGGTGCGAGATATTCGGTGGTTTCATTTTTATATCTCTCTTGTAAATAATGCATAAAGTATGCAGATGGTGTCAAAACATGATTAAGCTATTAGCTTTATAGTTTTCATAGTTAAGAATGTGCTCTGCATGGAGGCCTAATAACTCATTTCTAAAGGCAGGGGCCATTATGAAATATTTCTTGTTCAAGTGAATGTTATCATGTGACATAATGATTTTGCTTAAAACCAAGTTAAATGAGGAGTAAAATTAAACAATATTGCATGAATTGTGTTTGACTAATTTTGTGTCACATTATATTAGCCAAGCTTTCAGAATGTGTGTTAATGACAAATAGCGTAAGCCCCCAACATGCTTTATGTGTCTGCACAGCCACCCTTAAGTCATTAGCTTGTTAGAGGTTCATTTTGTTTGCAGTTTTTTTGTGGGTATTTTTTTTTTTTTGTAGCCAGTGGCTTTTTCTGATAATTTTTTCCACCCCAATAAAAGTAGACACACTTCGGAAATAAATTTTACACACATCGTGGGGACTTCATTTCTGTAACAAGGGTGTGATGTTTATGAGAAAAGCAAATCACTTGAATCCTGGAGACGGTGAAGGAGAGGAGTGCCATTTCCAAAGTAGACATCGCCAGCACTTCCTGCAACCTGAGTGACGGCCTTGTGAGAGTGTGTGTGTGGGGGGGTGGGGGGGTGGGGTCTGGCATCTCCACCAAGAACCTACTTGGCCACCCCTGATCCCCAGGGACCGGCCTGCCTTGGAGACGTGGCTAGGCGGCCCCAGGGGCTGTGACATCTGTCTGGCGTCCCCCGCGTGCTCTCCGTAAGCCATCTGTGCGTGGCTGGAGGGCCGGCGGGCATCTCACTGCAGAGCTCGGGGAGGGCATTGCCCTGGTCAGGGTGGCGGGAGCCTGGCTGGGCCCAGGGTCACCAGGTCAGCCGCGAGGAGCCGCCTTGCTTACACCGGGGGCTGGGCGGCCGCTCGGCCTTCCCCGCTACAGGGGCGGCCTCCGCATCGCCATCAGCACGGTCTTCGCTGATCACACAAGGAGGTTTCACGTGTTGGGGAACACCCGTGTGGAGTGGTGACACTGACCACGGGTGAACCAAACATCACATGGGTCTCCACGTCGTTTCCCTGAACGTGTGCCGTCCACAGCGCTTCCCGGAGGAGCAGGCTCCGGCCCTGAGCGCAGGCCCTCCAGGGTGCAGTGCGGGAGCCCAGTGCCTCCTGGGCGCCTGTGGGGTGGGAGGGGACATGGCCACAGGTCAGGCACCCAGTGCTCCAGGACCTGCAGGAAAGCTTGAGAGACGCCAGCAGAATCCAACGAGCTGGGCCCTGGGCGGAGTCACATAGTGGGCGGAACTCCTGTTAGCTCAATGGGCTCCATGTTTAGTTTCCAGCAAAACACTAGTCATTGAAGGGCAGAGGGCCTGCTCTGGCCACGGCAGAATGTTTGAAGGGGGCGGGGGAGGAGGGCAGTGAGGGGCGGGAGGCCCAGGTTGACAGTGTTATGGTGATGCTGGCAGAACACTCTTGCATCAGTAATGGATACGCATGCCCAGGACTGGGTGCTGGGAACAGAAACAAGGCTAAACAGCCTGGCCGGTGTGGCTCAGTGGTTGAGCATGAACCCAGGAACCAGGAGGTCTTGGTTTGATTCCTGTTGCCCCGTTGCCGGCTTGATCCCCAGTAGGGGGCGTGCAAGAGGCAACCCAGCCATGATTCTCTCATCACTGATGTTTCTATCCCTCTCTTCCTTCCCCTTTCTCTCTCTGAAATCAATAGAACCATTTAAACGGAAACAGTAGGAGCTGTTTTGAAGAGCCCAGGGTGTAAGGGTTCAGACTCTGTGCCTGTAGGTACAGGTACCCCCCCCCCCCATCCTCTAAGCCTGTGTGAGGCACCCCCATCTTGTTCCTGGCTTGAGCTTCATTCCTGGGTGTCCCACCTCTCTGTGCTGTGGCCTCACAGGCCACCGGGCCCTAGACCAATGGTTCTCAGCCTTCCCAACGCCGCGGCCCTTTAATACAGCTCCTCATGTTGTGGGGACCCCCAACCATACAATTATTTTTGTTGCTATTTCATAACTATAATTCAGTTTTAAATCATTCTTATGCCTCATAGGAAACCTGCGAACGTAGAGATTCGCCAAAAGGCATAAAAGCCGTGTGCCTGCCGCCCAGAGGCGGTGCCTGCCGGCTCAGAGCCCCTCCCCGCACCCCTGCCCCCCACCCCCCGCTCCCGCCCCCTGCTCCTCCTCAGATCTCCACCCAGCACTCCTTGCCTCTTCTTACCACTTGCTCTCTTTTCTCTTTCCTTTCTGTTGTTTCTGGTTTTTTTTTGTTGGCTTGTTAATCCTCACCCGAGGATATCTTTCCATTGACTTTTTTAAGGGGGAGTGGGAGAGGGAAAGAGAGAGAAACATCCATGTGAGAGAAACACATCGATTGGTTGCCTCCTGCACAAGCCCCGAGTCCAGGCCGGGGAGGAGCCTGCAGCCCATGTGCCCCTGACCGGAATCGGACCCAGGACCCTTAGGTCTGCAGGCCGACGCTCCATCCACAGAGGCATCGCTAGGGCTCACCACTTGCTGTCACAGCAGAGAAGAGAAGGGAACAGAGCAGAAGCTGGCTCTTGTTTTCTTTTTCTTTTTCCTGCAGCTCAAAACCCAGAAGAATGCTCAAGCCAGTAGTTCCCAGGCCTGTTTGGGGGATCCCCGGGTCCCCAGGACCCTTCTGGGGGCCCCTGAGGTCAGCACAGTTCTCTTAGCGCCGAGTGAATACTAGTTTCCAGAGAACTGAGCCGCGATGGCCTTTTCTATGTCCCCCCTCCCCTGAGCACGCCCCAGGGTCTCACGGAGGTGACATCTCAGCAAAGTGACACAGAAGCCAAAGGGAGCCGCTGTTCTCCGGTGAGCGGGCTGACGGAGACCTGCAGACACGGAAAGCAACGCCACCCTCTCCCTCTCCGTGGGCTCTTTGTCAACGTGCTGTGGGTTTCGTCTTTAAGAGACGGATTGACGCCCACATATTTCTAAAATGCTCGGCGTGAGTTTTTCTGTGGAAAACGCAGCTGATAGAACCCAGATGTGGTTCTGGATAATTCTGAGAGTATGAAGGGGTCTTGAGATCAAAAAGTCTGAAAACCGCTGGCGTGCAAAATATTTGTTTGGAGAAAAGGAACGGACGGTTCCGGGGAGGCCACCGATGTCATTTCCAGTCTCCTTTGTTTAACATTCTCACCGTGGCGTGTTTTGCTTTTTAGAAATTTTATGTGCACGCTGCAGGGCCAGGCCCCAGGCGTGAAAATAGCGTGGGGCACGTCTGGCCTGGGCAAGAGCCGTTTGATGAAAGGATGACCTCCCTCATGCTTACGCCGCTGCCCCCAAATGTAGGGTGAGCCGCAGCAGTCACACGGCGGGATGACCGCCTGGGGACAGAGGACCCCGGAGGCTTCATCCTTGGGGGTAGCTCACGCGTTTGGTGAGATTTTCCACTCGATGAAGCTTGGGAGGAAACAAACCATTGGGCCGTCTGCATCTCAGTCTTCCTTTTCCCTCCTGATACCCCCGGAGCCCGGCTGGCGTGGCTCCGTGGCTGAGCGTCGACCTATGACCCAGGAGGTCACAGTTCCATTCATGGTCAGGGCACATGTCCAGGTTGAGGGCTTGATCCCCAGTGTGGGGTTTGCAGAAGGCAGCTGATCAATGATTCTCTCTCATCATTGATGTTTTTTTTCTTTCCTTTTAAAAAATGTATTTTATTGATTTTTTTTACAGAGAGGAAGGGAGAGGGATAGAGAGCTAGAAACATCGATGAGAGAGAAACATCGATCAGCTGCCTCCTGCACACTCCCCACTGGGGATGTGCCCGCAACCAAGGCACATGCCCTTGACTGGAATCGAACCTGGGACCCTTGAGTCTGCAGGCCGATGCTCTATCCACTGAGCCAAACCAGTCAGGGCTCGTCATTGATGTTTCTATCTCTCCCCTCTCTCTTTCTCTTCCTCTCTGACATCAATAACAATATATTTAATAAATAAAAAAGCCCCCCTCCCCCCCTGAATCAAGCTGCAGAACGTTCTCTCTCCTGGCCTGTCTACCATCAGGGTGTTGACAGCTTCCTCTGGGAAACCATATTAGGGACTCCGATTTCACCAGGGAGGAAACCTCTAAGTATTTTAGCAGGAAGCCCTGATTCAATTGATCTGGGCACACCACAGCCCCGTTTCTCTGGTCCGTCCCCCCCCCACCCCCGCCCCAGGCTAAGCCACAGGGAGAGGCCATGGGTTGGCTGTGCGATCTGCGGATGCCTACGTGCTTTGCTCAGCCACCCAGACGTAGCTATTTAGGCTTCCCTCATAAATCAGCCGCTCGGAGCATCTTAATCATCTCCTCCCAGTTTGTCTATAGCGCTCTGCCCTCCACGAAATAAATTACCCGCAATTACTTAAAGTTAGTAATTGAATTTACTTTAGTGGTAGGGAGAAAATTTATCCATTTTGCTTGTAATTTGTAGTCATTTTTAGTAATTGATAGTAATTTTCTAGTAAATACTAATTAAATGTTCCGCTAACTAAAAAGAAGTGCCGAGTAATGTATTCGCTAAGCATTAGTATCTCCAATTTATCTTTATACCGGCAAGTGGTTTAGGCCGGGCTGATGGGATCTAGCGGGATTATTCTCGTCCCGCTAAGCTTTAAGAAAGCCGCAGGAGCGCGGAGCTAAAGAGTGCGTGCGCCGTGATCTGCCGTCGTGACTCCACAGGTGGGGAAACCGAGGCAGAGGAAGATGGCGGGACCAGCTGCTCAGCCAGGGGAAGGATGAAGGCCCTGGACTGGAGACTTCCCATCTGGGGGCTCTTATCTTTGTTTCCATCCGGCCTCCGAGAGGGTGGGCAGACGGGAGGAAATGGCCCGAGTCCAGGTTCCTGGCTTCCTGTAAGGACCCGGGGTGGCCCCACCACAGTGGCCTTCCTCCAGGCTCCGGGCTCCTCCCGCATCGGGCGACCTGGGCACCGGGCCTTCACGCCGAGGTACACAGAGCTGGTGTGTTCTGCGCCATTTGAAGATGGAGCTTCTTTGCAGGGTGTCCCCAAGTGAATTTTTTTTCCTTCTCGTTGTTAATTTCACCAGAGGGTGTTTTTTCCATTGATTTTTATTTTTTTTTAATTTTTAAAAAAATATATTTTTATTGATTTTTTACAGAGAGGAAGAGAGAGGGATAGAGAGTTAGAAACATCGATCTGCTGCCTCTTGTACACCCCCTACTAGGGATGTGCCCGAAACCAAGGTACATGCCCTTGACCGGAATCGAACCCGAGACCCTTCAGTCCGCAGGCCGACGCTCCATCCACTGAGCCAAACCGGTTTCGGCTGCATTGATTTTTAGAGAGAGCGGAAAGAAGGGAGAGAGACAGAGAGAGAAGCATCCATGTGAGAGAGATGCATTGATTGGTTGCCTCCCACACCTGCCCTGGCCTGGGCTGGGGAGTGAGCCTGCAGCCGAGCCCTTGCCTGGAATCGAACCCGTGACCCTTCGGTCCTTGGGCCGAGGCTCTAACCTTCTGAGCCAAACTGGCAAGGGCCCCGAGTGAGGCTCAGAAGAACAGAAGATGGTTTCCACCAAATGAACCCTTAACCCCTGTTCCCATTAACCCCTGTGCGTGGCAGGCCCTGGGTTTTACCCCGTAAGTTATGTTTACCCCGTAAGTTACGATTCTCCGGGAAGGCTGGGCGTGCGGGGGTTTCACGTGGCTGCAGAGTCGCCTCCTTACTGGTCCGTCTCTCCGGCCGGGCCCGCAGCAGGTGCGCGGGGAGGGAGGGAGGAGGGGCGGCTGCCCCGGGACACGCTCCTGGTTAGGAAGTGATCTCCCTCTAGAATTAATTAATTAATGGGAGCTGATACAATTAACAAACACGGAGCGACAAACTCTACAGAGGGCCCGCGTCTAATGAGGGCTGCGGCTTGGCGCCCGTGGGCCTCCCGCCTCCCTCTCCTGACCTCAGAGCGGGGGGCTGGTCCTCACCCCCCGCAGGGCGGGGCCTGTCCCTCCGGACTTCCGAAGCGGAAAAACACAACTGCAATAGGTTTTCACATTTACAGTGTTGAGGAATATTGTGAAAACTAATAAAAAAAAAAGACATCGAAATCATCCATGTTTCCCCCACGTGTGACGGATCTATCAGACTCATTTTTCCTTGAAGAGTAGATTTTTTTTAGTTGTAATCCAGCAGACTATAACCCTTCAGTGTGTTGTATTTTTCTGTCGATGATAATATACATTTTGTTTTATTTTTTGAATATGTTTTTGTTGATTTCAGAGAGGAAGGGAGAGGGACAGAGACCTAGATGATGAGAGCGAATCGCCGATCGGCTACCTCTTCCACACCCCACCCTGGGGACTGAGCCCACCACCCACCAGGACTCGAATCCTGGCCTTCTGGTTTGTGGGCCGACACTCAATCTTTGAGCCATGCCAGTGGAGCTGTATAATAATTTTTAAAAAATATATATACTTTACTGATTTTTTACAGAGAGAAAGGGAAAGGAATAGAGAGCCAGAAACATCAATGAGAGAGAAACATCAACCAGCTGCCTCCTGCACACCCCCCATCGGGGATGTGCCCGCAACCAATTTCCATGCCCTTGACCGGAATCGAACCTGGAACCTTTCAGTCCGCAGACCAACGCTCTATCCATTGAACTGTATATGAATTTTTAAAAAATCTTATAAATTTACAAACTTTTAGCAATGGTGGAAGGTCGAATCCCCTCTGAGCCTGGATGCATGCCCTGAGGGCCTATGGCCAGGCGTGAGGGGGAGGCCGGTGGGCACTGAAGAGCTGCTGGCCTTTAGAACTGCTGGGGGGCAGGGGGGGAGGAGGGGCAGGCCCAGCAGCCCTCCCTGCCACACCCCTGGGCTCCCACGTGTCTGTCTGAGGGTGGATCTGCCCGTCCCGCCACGGAACCGGGGCCAGGGCGGTCGGCATTGGCTGCCTGGAGCTTGTCACATGGGTGCCCTCTGGTTCCGTGCCCGCTTCCTGCTCTCAGCGTCCCCTTGTGGTCGCTGCTGAGGGGCAATAAGGTGGGTGTCCTATCCAGCTGTTCTTCAAAGGGTTCTGTTATATTTAAGGGAAGTCAAGTCTGACGATGGCATGAGCTGACATGGTTTTAAGAAGAGACTCTGTTGTTGGCCAGCGTGGCTCAGTGCTCGAGTGTCAGCCTATGAACCAGGAGGTCACGGTTCAGTTCCTGTTTGGGGCACTTGCCTGGGTTTCAGGCTCCATCCTCAGTGTGGGGCGTGCAGGAGGCAGCAACCGATCCATACTTCTTTCTCATCACTGATGTTTCTGTCTCTCTCTCTCTCCCTCTCCTGTCCTCTCTGAAATCAATAAAAAATATATTTTACAAAGGAGATTATGTTGAATAGGTATACAAATAACTTATTTTTAAAAGCGGGTTCAGTCCCCAAAAGGAGCTGGAATGCAATGCATTGTTGGACGTTTAGCTCATAACCGTGCAACCTGGCTCTCCGAAATAACTAATTCTTTTATTCAGGAAAACAAACAACACACACACACACACACACACACACACACAAACAAAGGAACGCCTCCCCACTGCAGGCGATCCTGCGCCTGACCCAGAGTGTGATGGCTAACCTTCAGCCCGGGAGGACGCGCGTTTCCAAAGAGCCCATCTTAGAGAGAGCTCCCACTTAATTAAGAGAGACTAATATCAAAGCCGCTTCTCGCATTTAATATTCGTGCTTAAACTTCTCCCGGATTAAGTGAGCTTACCCACGGGCGCGCCTCCCGACTCTGACAGCATTACAGACCGAGTCAGCGTTTGCGGGGAATCACGCTCTGCCGTGTTAGGTGGTGACCTAACCGCTGTCTGCCGCTGTCGGGCGCGCCGGGGGCAGCGGCGAGATTCATGGTCCTGGAGACGTTCCCGCTGCTGAGCGCCAGCCTCGTGTCCCATTAATAACGGCTGCTTAGGGGCCGCCGGCCCTCCCTGGTGTCCTGAAAACTTAAAACGCAGGGCACAATTCTTTACGATGTTTCCCATCGCCCCCTCTGGGCTTTCCTGACCGTCATCCCATTTGGTTATATTCAAAACGGCCGCCCCCGGAGGGAGCAGTAGGCCGCCCTCTCACCCCCAATCTCCTGGTTCAGACGGCGTGATAACAGGCGGTGAATATTTACAGGCGCACTCCCGCCGTCACAGGGCGCTGCTGGGAGCATCAGCACGGCTTTCTGCTCGATCAGGCTGTGATGGAGGGCTTGTCGCGCACCCAGGAGAACACGCCGTCCCTGGTACGCTGTGCGAGGGAACACCCTTGAACCCGGACAGCTTACAGAGCGCACACGGACGAGATGCAGATGAGTTTCTGGGATGCCCGGGCTCCTCCGAGCCCTCCCTCCCTGCCGAGACTCTGGGCGGGAGCCGGGAGCCCTCACCACCTGGAATTTGAATGGATCCGCTGTGGGGCTGATCCAGAGAAAGGTGCCAGGAGGCCCAAGGGATACTCCCCAGGGCTTTCAAATTTTCTAATTTACATTTTTTATTTCATTTTTATTTCTTTTAAAAGATATTTTCTTGCCGAAGCCGGTTTGGCTCAGTGGTAGAGCGTTGGTCTGAGGACTGAAAGGTCCCAGGTTCGATTCTGATCAAGGGCATGTACATTGGTTGTGGGCACATCCCTGGTAGGGGGTGTGCAAGAGGCATCTGGTCGATGTTTTTCTCTCATCGACGTTTCTAGCTCTCTATCCCTCTCTCCTCCTATCTGTAAAAAATCAATAAAATATATTTAAAAAAAAAGATATTTTCTTGATTTTTTTTTTTTTAACAGAGGATGGGAGAGTAATAGTGAGTTAGAAACATCGATGACAGAGAAACATCAGCTGCCTCCTGCACACCTCCCACTGGGAATATGCCTGCAACCAAGGTACATACCCTTGACTGGAATCGAACCTGAGACCCTTCAATCCGCAGGCCGACGCTCTATCCACTGAGCCAAATTGGCTAGGGCTAAATTATTTATTTTTTTAATTAAAAACAAAAAGACATTTAAACCCCCCATCCCTTCATAGCATGAATTGTAAACTACTTCCTTTGCCCTGACCATCCTCCCTATGTCCATGGCTCCCTTTCTTTGCTCCAGCCCCACCTCCTCTCTGGAGTTCTGTCACTAGTTCCGCCCCATCGTATTTGCCACACCCATTGCCTTAGCCCCACCCCTTTTCACCAATGGTTCTGGTAGCCCTAGGCCTAGGGTGTTTCTAGCCCCGCCCCTCCACACTGGCTCCACCTCCTCCTCTAGCCCCGCCCCTTCCTTAAGCCCAGGCTACTCTTTCTGGCCCCTCTTCTCCCGCAGAGGTGGCCTCCCCAGGCCCATGGAGCAGAGCGGGTGTGGAATTGTACACCTGAGACCCACGTGATTTTATTAGCCAATGGCACCCCGAGAGATCCAGTAAAAAAAGAAGACACATCAGCATCTCACCAGTGAATAAACTCACAGGATAGAGTCAAACTTAAAAAAAAAAGAACAGAATTGCAGCTGAGTCTCCCTGTCGGCCCACCTTCTCGTTTACATGCCTCCCGCCTCAGGAATTAACCAGGACTAGAACGTTCTCTGCGGAGCCTGCACCATGAACCCTCGGGAGGTGGCTCTGTGCTCTCAAGTCCTGGTGTCAAAGGCCCTCCCGGTGCGAAGGGGGTACATCTCTCCCGTGTGTGTGTCTGTCTGTCCGTCTGCTGGTCTGCAGGCGGACCTTCGGCGGAGCTGGCATAAATACGGCTACTAGATTCCCAGGCCATTTCTGCCTCGAAAATGCAGGAGGTCAGAGGCTTCTAATAAGATTCCTATAATTCACAGGAACCTGGCTGGAAGGTCGGCCATCAGCGGTAATTGCACAGCTGTCCCGGGGCTGGTCTGTCCTGAGTTTCTGGGAGATTTACACCTCACCCCTCACATTCCCGGCGCTGTGGGGGTCCAGCCACCTCCTCCGGATCCGGGAGCAGGGCCAGGGGAGGTGATGGTCCTTCAGGGCTGGCCGAGGTCTCAGCAGACCCACAGCCCAGAAGAGGCTTGCAGGTGGTGATGTGCTGGGCGAGCGGGGGCCTAGATGGAGGGAAATCTGCTCGATGGCAGAGGTCCGAGCCCCCGGCATCCTGCTGCTGGGTGCTCAGCACCGCAGAAGCACACGTGTGTTTGATGAATGCCCCGATGATCCGGTCCATTTCACCGGGGCTGCGCCTTATCGTCATGAATGACACCGTCATGGGACGAGCAGCTCCCCCTCCTGCGGGGACTCTTATTTATGGTGGGAGCCAGTTACCACACACGCCATTACACCGACGTAAATGTGCCGCAGGCTAAGCCGCGGGTCCCCCGGAACACACCAGCGAATGACAGCCTGCTAGGACATGCTTAGGCCATCCCATGGCATGAGTGTGTCTCCGGTTTTATGGCTGTGGGTCGGTGTGAAGGTGCGGGAAGCCTCCGCTGCTTAGAGGGTATGAAAGCCTTGGGGCGGGTCCTATGTCTGTCCTTGTCTGGATGGACAGCTGGGCTTTTGCTGAATTCCCGCCCCCCACCTCCCCTCTTCCTCTTTATTTTACTTTTCCGGGAGAATGCGTTGGCGCCATCGCTTATTTCATCATGTGTCACATGATGCCCTGAGCACTTGACATGGAATATATGACTTAGTTTTCACAAAATCCCCCTTGGAGGAGAGGGGAATTGGTTTGAAGAACCCAAAGGTCAGACATGCTAAGACACTTTGCCAGAGTCGCACAGCAAGGGAGATGCGGAGCCATGATGCCAAGAAATGGAAGCATCCCATACTTATCCCCGTGGCCTGAACTGTCAGGGTTACTGTTTGTTACAAATGCTTTGAGGTGTTTTTCTTTTTAAATATATTTTATTGATTTTTTACAGAGAGGAAGGAAGAGAGAGTTAGAAACATCAATGAGAGAGAAACACTGATTAGTTGCCTCCTGCATGCCCCCTACTGGGGATGTGCCCGCAACCCAGGTACATGGCCTTGACTGGAATCCAACATGGGATCTCTCAGTCCACAGGCCGACACTCTGTCCACTGAGCCAAACCGGTCCTGGCTGCCTTTCTCTGCACGAGGTCACCCACTGGCTGTTCTGGTCTCTGCGGGCACTGGTCTGGGTTACAGCGCAGGTGACCCGGAGCACACAGGCTGGAAGTGCGTAGATGCACTTGCGTGTGGTTGGTTTATTTTTTTATTTAACAAGCAGCATCCTGTTTTCGGTCGGCAGGTGGGAGTCCTTGGATGCCGGGATTTATGCCATGTCACGGGGGGCCCGGGGCAGGGGCGCCTGGGGCCCGCCCTCGCGTCTATCTCGGGAGGACTTCAGTGTTTGAGGAGTCAGAACGGACACGCACATTTCTGGCCGCCCGCCGGGGTGCTGGGCACGGCCCCGCCCTGGTGCTCACACGGCCGGCCCCGCGCCGTTCAGGGCCGCGGGGCTCAGTCTGCCCTGCGGCCGCCGAAGCCAGGAGCACAGGTCAGCCCAGCGGGCGGCTGTGTCCCACCCCCTCCCGCCGGACACGGACAGGTGAACTGCATGGACGTTTCACATCACCGTATCTTCCTCTCCTCCGGATATTTTCCCAACTGTTTCAAAATGTCCAAACCGCTCTCCGCTCACACGTCCAGCAGGCAGGCCGGCAGGCGCTGGCTGTGCCCATGGGCCTCTGCCGCAGCCCCAGGCACTGTTCCCCGGGGAGAGGGTGTGGGCCTGGCCCCCGGGGGAGCTGGGAGGAAGGTGGGGAAGGAGGTGGGGGCCAGGGAGGGAGGAGGGGAGGGCGAGGGGGGGGGTAGGGAGGGAGGAGGGGAGGGGGCAGAGAGGGAGGAGGAGAGGGTGGGGGAGCTGGGAGGGAGGTGGGGAAGGAGGTGGGGGCCAGGGAGGGAGGAGGGGAGGGCGGAGGGGGCGGGGGCTGTGTCAGAGGCTGTGCTTCAGTGAGAGGATGCCGGTGGTGAAATACCCGCAGGATGTAACAGAAATCCCCTGGTCTGCCCTGAGGGTGCCCTGAGGGGCCAGGTGTGTCCCCAGAGCCGTGATGTCACTGTCACTGTCCGCTGAGAACCTAGGCGGCTTCGAGGTAAAAACTGGTTCTGAGTAACCGGCGTCAGCACTGGCCCCACTTGGACCTGTGCCCCCGCAGGCACAGGCTCGCTCAGCGCTGTCTGAACTCTGCCTGCTCCTCTGCCAGGGGTCAGGCACCGCACACCGCTCCCCGGCTCTGCAGACAGACACTTTACTGTTCTACAATGCATTTTATTGACTTCAGAGAGGAAGGGAGAGGGAGAGAGAGATAGGAACATCAGCGATGAGGGGAATCATGGACCAACTGCCCCCACTGGGGATGGAGCCTGCAGCCCGGGCCTGAGCCCTGACCCGGAATTGAACCCTGACCTCCTGGTTCATAGGTCGACGCTGAACCGAAGAGCCAGGCCGGCCTGGCGATGGCTACTTCATTTAAGTGCTTTGGGTTCTCCCGGAGCAGGCAGCTCACATGTGGGGTGGGCTCGGGGACCCCAGGTGGCCACGCTCCCCCCACACTCAGCGGTGCCCCCGGAGTGGGGCTGGCGAGCGCCCCCGTTGCCCAGCGTTTCCTTCCGGGCAGAGCCAGCCGCGGGGCCTCCACCTGTGTCCCCGAAGGGCGAGAACCGGGACTCCCTCGGCCTCCTTCCCAGGCCGCTGAATGAGGAAATGCTGGTCACGTGAGTGCTGTTTTTGTAGTACATTTTTTATGTTAAGTATAACGTGTTCATACTAACAAGTGACTCCTTGCTCACCTGAAATGCAAATGTATCTGGGCACCTGTGTTTTGATTTGCTAAATGTGGCCACCCTTCGGGGGTCAGAGGCCCCCCACCTATGGGGGTCAGAGTCCATCCATTGGGGCCAGAGTCCCTCCTGGATACCCGGCCCTGCCAAGCACCCCTCACCCAGATCTGCATCCTTCCCCCAACTGTCCTGGTTCCACCTGTGCTCCCTCAGTGGGGCTGCCTCCTCTGCTCCGCCCCCGGGGGTTTTGGCGGGAAGAAGTCTCCAGGTGCTGAGGGTGGCCATGCGGGAATCCCGTGGGGCGGCTTACGCCTTCCCCCATCTTACCAATCCTGTCTCCCAGGGCCCCGAGGCGGGCAGCTCAACCCTCCTGTGGGGGCTGGGAGGACGGAGCCTCCGAGGAGACCATTCACCCCGCAAGGCGCTTGGGGGGACAGTGGGGCGGCTGCCCCCTGGGAGCAGGAGGGTCTCTGGTGTGGCCAGGGGGCTGGGAGGCTGGCGTTGGGGGCCCCTGTGAGGAGGGGGTCCCACGGGGAAGGAATGGGCTGAGTTTGCTGTCCCAGCACCTGGAGAAGGACCATGGGGGGGGGGGGCAGAGGGGAGAGAGCGGCCGGCAGGCATTTGAAGGTAAATTAGCCACACGTGTGTGAGCATGTGGCCAGCTTCCAGGTGGGCGGCTGTGGGACGGGCTCAGAGAAACCCCTCTGCAGGGTGCCCCACACCAGAGCCGCTCCCACACGGACCCCCTGAGCCGCTGCGGCCGGGCAGCTGCAGACGTGAGCGGTGAGCCAGGCCTGTCCACCTCTCCGAGGGCCGGGAGGTGACACTGGGCTTCCGGGAAGCAGAGGCTGCCCTGGGCATGAGGGGTCGGGTCCATCTATCTCCCTCCTGGCTCACGGGATCCCCCCGAGAAGTTGCTGGACACAGATCATCGTGGATATATGGGAAGTGTCTTCAGGCACAACCGACGGGGGTGGGGGGCCAGGACGCCACCGGGCGGATGTGTCCTCGCGGGCTATCTCCGTGATGGATGCCCGGCCGCTGCCAAGGCAGACGCTCGCCGTGCCCATCCATCTCGGCCTAAATATGGATGGATATCGACGGACCCATTAAACCGCCCGGGCTGCGGAGACCGGAGATCAGATTAGATAAGCCCCTAAATTTCTCCCGTTAAAATATGCAGAGAAGGGGGACTCTCAGACGCCGAGCGCGGGTGAGGCAGGCCTGGGAGGAATTGACAAACCCCTCGGAATCCAGAATTAATGCCTTAAACTTTAGGCCTCCTTGGCGATCAATACCTGCCCACGACGCCCCTGACGGCTCGCACGGGTTAACACATGCATCTCGACGGCAGACCATTTATTTCCGAGCGGCCGGCGCTGGGTGGCCAGCAGGAGGCGGGAGGAGGGCCGGCTGCCATGGAGGTTTATTCCAGGACACGCTGAAGGGCAGATCTGGTACCTGGACCACCTGAGTATACCCTCCGTCCGTCTGCGTTTTCCAGCTCCCCGTGACCCAGAGCTGGGAGCTCCCCACCCGGCCCCCGGCGGACCCCGGACCAGGGTAGGTGGCTGCACCCTCTTTGCTGCCGCCGTCCGAGCCTGCCATGCTCAAGGGGGGCTCCTTCGGGGGGAGGGGGGAGGGGACCACGCGCCAGCCTCTGCCAGCGGGACCGCTGACACGCCGCCCGACATTTATCATAAAAGGTTACGGGTTCAGCGGGCCGCTCGTGATTAATCAGGCCCTTTGGCAGGCCGGGCTTCCTTCCCGATGAATATTCACTGCGTGTGGGCCGCCTGCTTCCTAACCGGTAACATCTCCTGCTGTTTTCAGGGAAACATCACTATTGGCGGCTCGCAGATGCCTCAGTCCTGGCGTTGGCGTCCCGTCCAGTGGATGTCTTGTCAGAAGTGCGGGCGGCAGCCTCAGCGGGGGGATGTGTCTCAGGTTCCAGGACGGGGACCCTGCTGCAGACGGGATGCAGCTTTCTTTACAAAAATACATAGATTTTAAAAAAACAATTGGGAAGTATTTCAAACATCCTGAAGGAATAAGGAATAGACACATCCCGGCACACCCACTATCTTGATCCAATCTTAATATCACAGAGGAGATGGAGGAGCCCCCCGCCCTCCCAGAGATGGCCCATAATATGAATTTAGTGTTTCTCACTCGGATGCATATTTTTATACTTTGGTGGCATATTTATGCATCAATAAATGTTATCTATGCTGGCGGCTGGCAGATTAAAGCTATCTCGATGGCATCACACTCCAGACCCTTGTTTGTGTGCACTCACTCTGATGTCTTTGAGGTTGCGTGTATAACTCCAGTTCATTCCTTTTATCTGCCAGGCTCTCAGCTGGAGGCATTGACAGCATTTATCCGTCCTCCTGTTCCTTGAGAGCGCACGTGTCTCCCGTTGTTGCCTATAAGCAGTAATGCGGCTGGAGGCGTTCCTATGCGCGTCTCATTCTCGCTAACGTAAGTCCGGTGCGAGTGTTTTCAGCTTGGCTAGCTTTTCCCACATTACTTTCCGGTGTGTCCGCTCTTTCTGGGTTTCCGTCACGCCTGACCCACGGTGGGACCGGCTGCATCGGAGCCTGTTTGCCACCGGCTGGGTGTGAGTTGGTCGCTCCCCGTTTTGAATTTGCACTTTCCAGGCTATTCACGAGGCTGAGCCAGCCTCTCGGTCCTCCTTTATCATTGACTAGTTTCCTCTCTGCGAACTTTGCGTTCACAGGGCGTGGTCATATTTCTGTCGGAGTGTCTATTTTTTTCTTATTATTTAAAAAAAAATTTAAAAATATGTATATTTGGGTAGAGTTTTCTTTTCCTGGAAGCTTTTGGGACTATTGATTAATCTCAATACCCCACATGTCATTATACTATCTGGACATGCATTGTTTTTATTTATTCTGATGTAATCAGATGTAATCGGAGGACTTAACGTCTTTCTCCGATTCTGTAACATTCTTGGCGGTGATTTCTTTTAAACTCTTAAATATCCTTTCTTTCCTATTCTAAGCTTCAAGAACTCCAATTTAACAAATCCTGGAGCCTCCCAACCCAGACTCCCTGCCTCTTAACAGATCTTCATACACAAAAACAGAAATGGTCACGTTCTTCCACTCAGTCTCACCCTCAGCCCTGTCTTCCCTGTTAGGCTGTGCGCTGGGCTCTGCTCCCGTAGGGTTCTCCCCGTCCTGTGCACTTAGCGGCTAGATAGGTCATTTGTAAGATGTGATCCTTGTTTTTCTTTCACGTACACCTATTCTTTCATAGTTCTATTTGTATTCCTTTTTGGTTTATAATTCATCGTTATTTGTGGAGATATCACAGGCTTTATTCCTTCTACTCGGCTAAGTGCATCTCTGAACTTGGTTGTGTCTGGAACGAATTCACACTATTGTCTTTGTTCTGTGTCCTTTTCCTGTAAGCTTTGTTCTGCATGTTTTGGAATTTTGGTATGTGGGTTTCTTCTGAGTGGGAGGATGTCTGGCCTTGTGGCTTGCATTCACATTCTCTCTCTCTCTCTCCCCCCCCCTCGCTCTCACCCTTCATATGTCTCTCTCTCTCTCCCCCCTCGCTCTCTCCCTTCATATGTCTCTCTCTCTCCCTCCCTCCCTCCATCCCTCTCTTTCTTCTCTCCTCCCTCCCCAGTGTCTCGGCCGTGGCCTGCACACGCTTAAGGCATCTCCATTGCAGACTGGGAAGCCGGGCTCTGCTCCGAACCTGGGCCTGTTGCTGAGACAGCCACCGAGCCACGGAGAGCCAGGCTGGCCTAGACAGCTTCCTTCCTGCCTCCTGTGAGGTGAGGGGGGGTGGCGTCCCAGCCCAGCCCTACCTCCCAGGACGGTGGCTTACCTGGTTCTGATGAGGCCCTCCAGTCCCTTTCCCCTGGAGTCTGGCTTCTGGACACAGAGTCTGGAGCCGCTGCCGCCACCACCGTCCCCGCCGCCCGCAGTCCTGGCGTTTCCCCTTTGCGTCCCTCCCGCGGGGCCTGCTGGGAGCCCGGCTGTGCCTCCTGGTTTCGCAGGAGCATCCAGGTGCCCTTGGACTCCGTTCTCTGCAGGGAGCTCACCGCCGGCAGGTGCTGTCTCTGTGCCCACAGGCAGCCGCTGATTCCTCTCGGGCTGTTTCCTACTCACTTGTCTCTTCTGGGTGAGACAGCTGGTTGGGGCCGCTTTCACTGCTGCATTTCTGCTGCTTATTACTGCCCGTCCCCGTCTTCCTTCTCGGGATGGCCTCTGGGAAAAGATGGGAGAATGTGCACCTGTTTGCTCACCCCTCCCCCATAGAGCACCCCGATAGTGTGGGGGTTCACAACGGCTCTTCCCTGGGAAGATTTCACTCACCCCGCAAACATGTGTGTCCTGGTCCACGCCGTGTGCACGTGAGCGAGTGTCCTGTGGCTCCCCGTGTGGACATGGGGCCTGCGTTGGACATGCAGAAATGGCCTCACCAGGATGTGCGGAGCCAGAGCCTGCGTTTCTTAAAAATACTTTTTTATTGATTTTGGAGAAGAAGGGAGAGGGAGAGAGAGAGAGAGAAACATCAATGATGAGAGAGAATCATTGATCCGCTGCCTCCTGAACTATTGGGGATTGAGCCCACAGCTGAGCCTGTGCCCTTGACTGGAATCGAACCCGAGAGAGACCCTTCATTCCACAGGCCAACAGGCTAATGCTCTGTTCACTGAGCCACACTGGCTAGGCCGGAGCCTGTGTTTTTAACAAGATTTCCAGGCAAAAGCTGCCTGTTGGGCCACTGTGGGGAGGGGGGGGGGAAGCACCAGTATTCAGAGGGGAAGCCAGCACAGAAGCAGGGATGGGCTCTCAGGCGCCCGCTGGGCAGGGACCGGTGTGGGGCCTTGTTCGGGTCCTGTCTTTCTGTTTGGGCGCTGACACCTCTGAGCTGGAGGCTTCGCCTGTGCACTGTCTGGAAGCACCTTGGGGTGTGCGGAGCAGATACCTGGGCAGCCCCTGGGCAGTGGGGCCCTGAGGGCCTGGCCCCCCTGGTGGCTGTGCCCAGACCCACAGGTGCCCCTTCTCACCTGCTGCCCGCGTGGAGCCCGCCTTTCTGTCCCAACGCTGGCCCTTGGTCCTCTGGCCTCCGCGGCTGCTGGGGTTTGACAAGTTCCCGTTTCCAACGCGCCTGCCGTTTAGGATGGAAGGACTTTGGGTAAGGTGACCCGACGTCCCGCTTTTGGCGGGACAGTCCCGATTTTTAACAATTTGTCCCGCGTCTTGGCGCTTTAAAAAGCGGGACGTCTGGTCACCTTAACTTTGGGGGAAGCTCTGCTCCTGTTCACTGCTCATGCGGATGGTCTGCCCCCTCCCTGCCCCCATCCCCCCGGAGAGCAGGCGGGCAGGCTCCCTGGGGAGGGCCCTGCAGGACGCCCTGCAGGAGGGGTGGGTGCCCCTGGGGGCAGAGGCAGGGGTGCTGCCCGGGAAATTCACGGCCGCCTTCCTATTCCAGGTGCCAGACGAAGATCCAGGCTCCACCCCGTGGTGGAACTCAACTCAGAAAACCCGGGTGCGGCCTGGGCTCGGGCCCCCCGTTTGAATTCAGATCCCGGGATCCGGCGAGATTATCAGGCGGCGTGGGCCCTGGGGGAAAGTCGGGGGTATTCTCTCAGGACGGGGGGTGGCAGGCCCCCTTTGGGACCCCCTCTGAGACGCCAGCCCGGGTGCTCCCCAGTGCTGCCTCCTTTCTGGGGGAGCACACCTTGCACTGGCTGCTCCCTGAGCTCCAGAGGCCCCCTCTTCCAGTCCCCACTCCAGGCAGGCGTCCACCAGGCTCAGTGCTGAGCAGGCGGGGGCGCAGCAGGGTGCAGGGCAGCACCCAGGGGCGCCATGGCCGCCGGCCTCCCTCCCCCTCCCCGGAGGCCTGGCGCCCGGAGGTGGGTGCTGTGACCGGGTGTCAGCCGCAGAGGAGTCCGCCTGGCCGGGCTGACACCCCCCGCAGCACACGCGTTACTTAGTTAACCCGCCCGTCCAGGGAGCGGAGGGCAGGCCCACGCGCACGCGTCTCCCGCCTTCAGTCATCACGGACTTAACTTGCAAATTCCCGGGAACTGTAACCCGGCGTCTCCGGGCTCCTGATTCTACGTCTCCCGTAGGTCTCCAAGCCCACGTGTCAGCGGGAGCGTGGGCGGCGAGGGCGAGGGCAGCTCCATTACACACGGAAACCGCCCCTGGAATCCGGTCCGGACGCGGCTCCGTGTTCCCACCACGGCCATCCCAGCCCGGGCGGGTCACAGCCTCCTGTCTACCCAACGCCACGTGCCCGGGCGGGGCAGGGGGGGGGAGGGGACCCGTGCGGGTCACAGGAAGCAGAGGGACAAACTCACCATCAGTGCACGTTCTTAACAGGGGGACAGGCTTTTTTTCCAATGTCGCCTTATTTTATAAAGTCCCCTCCTTCCTCTCCACCGCCTGCCTCTCTCTCTCTCTCTCTCCCTCTCCCTCTCCCTCTCCCTCTCCCTCTCCCTCTCCCTCTCCCTCTCCCTCTCCCTCTCCCTCTCCCTCTCTCCCTTCCCCTCTCTCTCCTCTCTCTCTTCCCTCTCTTCTCTCCTTTCTTTCTCCTCTCTCTCTTCTCTTCCTTCTCTCTCCTCTCTCTCTCTCTCTCTCTCTCTCTCTCTCTCTATCTCTCTCTCTCTCCTCTCTCTCTCCCTCATCTCCATCTCCGCAAGACCCTCTACCCATCATCTTAGAAAAGATCTTATTACTGAGCACTTTTTAAAGGTGGAGCAGTAAAGTGAGGATAGGGAACCACCGGATTATGATCAGAACCAGGGATGGCTCATTTGTGAGTGATGTTTTCCCTTAAAACGTATTAAGAAGGCATTTGAAAGCCCCTCTTCCATAAGGAAAGAAAAGAGAAAAAACCCAAACCCTCGATTCTTTTGAGCTCCAAAAGTTGCATCCTAAGCAAATTCTTTACGGCCGAAGATGGGGGCTCGCGAAGCGGGGCTGACAGGCCTGTAATTGGCGGGCTCGGGCTGAAGTTTAAGGGGTAATTGCACTGCGGGGAAGCATCCCAGGCATTCGAGAGGCCGCGGGAGGGCCGGGCTGTGGGAAACCTCCCCGCACAGCCACCTGGCTTCAGATTCCCCCGAAAAACGGAACCACATGGACTTCAGTCCCAGCGTGCTGGGGCCCAGGACACGTCCGCCCGACGGGCGATGAAATCTGAAGTGCAAACACTTGGCAGCTGACAGCTCCGAATATATTCACCATCCCAGTTTACGTTTCTTCTCGGTCTCCATCCCGAGTCCCTAATGAGGCCCGTGTCGCGCCAGGCTCCTCGGGATTCCTGGGCGGGATGTCCTTGGGGCTCAGCACGGTCTGAACACAGAGGCAGCGACGTACAATTAACCGTGGCTTACACCTACCCCTGGGCGGAGTGACCAGGCCTGGCCCATGTCTGCTGTCCTCTCAACGTGTCCTCTCTCATTCTCTCTATCTCTGTTTCTCTCTCTCCTGTCTCCTCAACCATATCCTCTCTCATTCTCTCTCTCTCTCTCTTTCTCTGCCATTCCCTCAACCATATCCTCTCATTCTCTCTCTCGGTCTCTCTCTGTCTCTGTTTCTGTCTGTTTCTGTCTGTTTCTCTCTCCTTCTCTCTCCTGTTCCCTCAACCATATCCTCTCTCATTCTCTGTCTCTCTGTCTCTGTTTCTCTTTCTCTTTCCCTCTGCTGTTCCCTCAACTGTATCTACTCTCACTCTCGCTCTCACCTTGGTTTATCACTACAACGTGCCCTACACGGAACACGCCCCCCCCCTTGCTAGTGAGGACAGGCGTGGGGTCTTGGGTCTGGCTGCAGTGCCTTTCCTGCTGGCTGTGTGCCCAGAGGAAAGTTCTCTCCTCACAGACACTGCGGCATGAGAAGGAAAAGCTTACTCCTGACTGAGAAGTGGCCGCTCCCCATGAGGGGGAGACCCATCCACAGGCGAGGCGATGGGATTAGCGGGCCCATGAGAGCAGGTTCCGTTCACAGGAGCCATAAGTAAAGGGGACGGGATGGCTGAGGGCCTGGTGCCGGGAGAGGGAACTTCCACCTCTGGTCACTGCTCCGCACAGACACCGGGGCGGAGACACTGAGCTCCTGAGTGCGGGGAGGGGCGGGAGGTGTGGGGGCTCTGGACCACGGCTGAGGGCTCACGGTTGCATCCGCAAGAGGAGCAAGGAGGTGGGGCATTTACATGGAACCTGTTTCTTTGAAAATGAGCAGGTGGCTCTTTGTCTGGGGTCAGGATCTGCGCAAGGTCAGGGGGAAACCAGAGGGCTGGGGTTCGATTCAGACACAAAGGGAGCTTGGGAGCTTGGCAGGGGGTGGGCTCGGGGGGAGCACGGGAAATCTATTAATCCCTGGGAAACCGGACCCTTCAGTGAACAGAGTCACACTGCCTGGCGGACCCTCCCCCACCCCCCCCCCCCCCGTTAGTAATGAGCACTTAGGGGCAGTGTGGGTTCACTCCCCTCAGTGTCTGCGGCATTTATCACCGGGAGCAGGACTTCCTGGTTAGTGCGGCCTTCACGCGTGATTCATGTGGCAGGTTCACACAGGCCCGGTTAGAACAACACTCATGACGTATGATGTATGTAGTATAACGTTCTTTCCCCTCCCCGAGCTTCGTCCTAGGCACACGTGTTTTCAATACCGAGGAGCCTCTCCTGTGGGGAGGGACCCCCTGACACGCGGAGCTGAGAACGTTTGATAAATCAGGGAGCCACCTGCGCGGAGCGTGTTTTCTGTGGGAGGCGATCGTCCTGCGGGGAGGCGGGATGATGGACGCGTGTTCCCGCGGGGGGAGCGGCGGGGGGAGGTGCTCCGGGGCCCCCGGGGGTGGCGGAGGAGGACGGGCTTGGCGTGGACAGACGTGGGCCGCAGTCAGCTGGGCGGCCTGAGAAGAGACGGTGATGGACTCTCCGGCCAGAGCAGCCCAAACACCGCGTCCGATCTCCTCGCCCATCGGTCGGCAAACTCCTGTGTCCACAGAGCCAAACAGCAACCGCACAACGATGGACATTCCTTTGGAGAGCCACATTTTTTTGACTAAAACTTCTTCTAACGCCACTTCTTCCAAACAGACTCGCCCAGGCCGTGGTATGTTGTGGAAGAGCCACACTCCAGGGGCCCAAGAGCTGCATGTGGCTCGGGAGCCGCAGTTTGCCTAGCCTCACACCAGGAGGAAAGGGAGGCCCCGCGAGGCCACCTCCCCTTCTCACTCATCTGCCCGTACGGGGGTGGCATCAGGGCGCGTGGGAGGGTGGAGCACCACAGAGGGAGCAGGCAGAGAGAGTTTGGATATGAACTCGGATGCCATCCCGCTGAGGGGCGCCGTCCGCTGGGGACGCGGTGGGAGGTGTCTGAGGGGGAGCCCCCGTGTTTGTGGCTTTGTCAGGAATTCCCGAAGCCGAGGGATCAGCGGGGAAGTGATAAGGGTCCGTTGGAAAGACTCCGTTGGCAGACAGCAGTGGGGATTGTCGATGGGGAGAGAAAAGGGGACCACGTATGTGAAGGCTGAGGGTTCCTGGGGACATATGTCCTCACCCTTGCACAGCCGGACCCACCTGGAGGGGCCGTCTCCAGGAAGGGGAGTCCAATTCTGTGGATGCCACCTTTTCCTGGGCAGGGCAGTGTGTGTGTGTGTGTGTGGGGGGGCGGGCTTCTAGAAACGAAATGGAGAATAAGCTAACAGATCCCCCAGAAATAAGATCAACAATGCAGAACGTAAGCCCACCCTGAGCATCTATTTAGACTTGGGTGTGCAGAAATGGTACACCTCACTCTACACCCTCGCTCCATCCCAGCCTCTCTGCCCTCCTTCCCTCCCTTGGGTTGGGGTCCAGTCCCCACAAATGACGCCCCCACCCCCTCTCTCCTGGTGGGCAGCTCAGGCCCAGAGGCCAGTGACTAATTTCCCCAGCCACTTAGCTATGAAATATTCTCTTATTTAAAGCATTTTTCTTGATAAATTATCTGTCAGCAGTAGATGAAGTTAACATTTCTTTCGGTCGATGCAGTAGATATTGAGGCTCTGAGCTAAAGCTGTCTACGTCCCGGAGGCCTGCTGGCCACGTGGGTGGAACACACTGTGGGGAGCACGCGTGGACCCCATTCACGCCTACCTTCCCACGCCGGAGCCGTTATAAACAGTGTGCCCGGATGTGGGACACGGCACTTTATTCCTTTGTCTTCCCTGTCAGGGCCACAGTTACATTTTTTTTTTTTTTTTTTTAGCGTCTGTGCATAGTTTTGCAAAAGTTGGACCCCAATGTCGTCCATCCAAGGGAGAGGGCTCTTTGTCCCGCTTTATGCAAATGAGACACCTTCAGCCCCTCTGTAGTCACGTCCAATAGGGCGTGCACAGCGCTTGCAGACGGCACGTATTTGGTGTGGACGTTCGTGGGCGGCCCTCCCCGCCCTCCGGGAGGCCAGGGTCCACTCTGGAATGCACGTCTGATGAACCCCCCGGCTCTCCGGGTAACTTAGCCGTCTACGGGGCTGCTGATCCTCCGAGTGCATCGGGGAACCGCAGGGACCGACCGGTGTACCCACTTCCGCACACCCAGGTTCAAACGTATGCTCACGGTGGGCTCACTGTTACGTTGTGGATCTTATATTTCTGGGGGATCTCTTAGCTTACCTCCGTTTTGCTTCTAAAACCGGCCCCCGATCTTCAAATCATCTCTTCTGGAACACATCTTTGCTAAAGTCACCGGTTGTGTTAGGAAAATGCATACCGAGCAGCCGGGTGGCGAGTGGGTGGCCCCGTGGAGCCCGCTGGAGCCTTCCCTCCCTTCAAGGCCCAGACGCCGGGCCGCTGGCCCGCCTGCCCGCCCGCCAATGAGCGTCTTATAATTGGTTCCCCCTCTCGGGCAGACCGGTGGTCCTCACGCCGGTTCCAGTATCCCATCGGTTCTAATACATTTTTTAAACCAGTTTCCATGCTACTGTTGCACGTACAATGCAAGCCCAGCCTATTAAACATTTCTTTTTGTTCCTCCTTAGAATTTTTGACACTTAGCTGGTAACACAACTATTGTTTTTCCAAATGACGTTTCTAACTCATTGTTACTGATGAATGTAAGCAAATAGCTTGTTTTTCCTCATCCCTTTAAAAAATATCTACAATATTTTGTACTGCTTTCAGAGTGAGGGAGAGAGAGAAACATCAGCGATGAGAATCATGGATCAGCCGCCTCCCGCATTCCACCCCCGACACAGGGGGTCTAGCCCACCATCTGGACATGTGCCCGGACCAGGAATTGAACTGTGACCTCTTGGTTCACAGGTTGACACTGAACCACCCAGCCACCCTGGCCAGGTTTCCCTGTCCCACGTGCAAAGGAAATTTCTAGCATCAGCAGTAAGTCCGTGAGTTCCTCGAGCCGTGAATTTGAAACACTTGCTGTGTCCAGGAGCTGCGTTCTCCGGGGCGTGTCCAGACGCCCAAGCACTGGAGCGACTCCTCTTTTACAACCGTGACCCTCTGGGCCACCTTGGACCGTGATCTGCATGTGGTGGGGCAGGCGACCCACTCCAGTGGAGAGTGGCTGCCTGAGGTAGAGAAGGTTCTAGAATCGGGTATGTCACACCCAAAAGACATTTGTTTCTCCCCACACCGGATGCCTTTCTTGTGTTCGTCTATCCTAACACAGCTCTTCCAAGGGAACACCTTTCAACCCCAAATCTCAGCCCGCCTCCCTCCCGGGCCTGAGGGCGGTCCCCGTCAGAGCAGACCCCCTGCCCTGGCCCGATGGCGGGGCAAGCATCTCCTCCACGGCTGCAGCTCATTCCTCCTCATTAGTGGGCTCCGAGGGCCGAGGCCTCTCTTGCTCTTTATATTTTCCTTCTCCGGGAGGACATTCGTCAGGAGGAAAGAGCCAGCCTCCTGGGTGGCCCGTTCGGTGAGGCGTAGGCACTCCTTCCTCTCCCAGTCCAGGCCCTACCTGCCGGCGGAGCCCGGATTCCAGTTCCCCGTCCCCGGGGCCACATTTTAATAGAGTTTTTGCCGGTGTTAACGCTTAACTCCAGTGTTATATTCACACTCCACCACGGAGGTTTAACCACCCCATTTTATTAGCAGCAAAATAAAAGCAGCGGGAAGATGAGATCTCAGTGTTTGTGTCCTGGGAGGGACCCGCGCCCCCGCGTCCCCGCGGTAATTTATATCTGCGTGGATCGCGGGGCACGCACACTCCGAGCGCGGCGCAGGAAGAGGCCATCGGAGGACGCTTCTGACTTAAATGAATTGTGTGCCGGAGAAGAATACCCAGCCCGCATTATCTCCGCCTTTTAAGGAATCGGAGCTCGGAGAGCAGGTGGATCTGGTGCAGTTACGCGCCCTGGACAAAGATTACTTCGGAGGCTAAATTAATAGATCTGGAACGCGGAAATGAGCATAATGAATCTGACTCATTAACACAAAAAATTTCCCCCCCCCAAAATTATTTCTATTCTAAGCATTTCGGAAGCTTCGGGCTCAGAGTTCTGTCTTCGGTCTCACGCTGCCCTTTGCTACGATGATGCTCTCGGGCGTCCTAGGCGTTGTGTTGGCTGAGGACGCTGGGATCAGGTGGACGGGCAGATTCAGGACGTGAGGAGGATGCGGCAGCTGAGGCTGCGAGTAAGGAGCTGGGCAGCATGCATGCAATGGCTGCAGCCTGGTCAGGGGTAACGCCTCATTTTAAACAAAGCACTTGCCTGGTCAGCATGGCTGAACGGTTGAGCATCAACCCAGGAACCGAGATGTCATGGTTCGATTCCTGATCAGGGCACATGCCAGGGGTTATGGGCACAATCCCCAGCAAGGGGGGTGCATGAGGCAGCCGATCAATGATTCTCTCTCACCATTGATGTTTCTCTCTCTCCCTCTCCCTTCCTCTCTGAAATCAATGTGCATGAGCACACGCAAACACACACACACACACACACACACACACACAGCCCTGGGCTCACACTTGTACCCTGACTCTGTCAGGCACTACCTGAAGTCTCTTCAAGCTCAGTGACACGGTCCTTTGTCCCCGGTGGGGGACAGCGATGCCCAGGTCCTGGCTCGTAGCGCGGGGAGGATGCGATGACAGGAGATGACGGGAGGACCTGCCTCCAGGGCCGGCCTCGGGGAGGGATGTCGCTGTATTTTCCTCCCGTGCCCAGCGCTGTCTCCGGGTTGGAAGAAAGCTTGGAGGAACTGACATTTATTTCCACCAGAGCTGCCGGATTCGAGACCAAACACTGCTGGCCGTGCCTCTCAGGTGGACGATGCATACTGGTGTCTGCGTACGTAGGGCCCAGATGGTGAGGGACATACCTACCCTGAAGTTGCTTGCTGCGATTCAGCGGGTGAAACCTGGCAACTCCAGCTTTCCCGCCTTTGCTCCAGGAAGACTCCCCTCCGTTCTCCCCGTGTCCCTGCCAAAAGGACCACATGGGCGGTGGCCCTGGCACCCGGGGCGAGCCCGTGGGAGCTCTGTGCCCGGCTGTCACAGGGCCTGATTTCTGCGCATCAGCAATGAAGCACGCCATCCTCCCCTCCAGAGGGTGGCGACAGGGGACCTGGGGGTGGAGAGAGCCAGCCCCGCTGTGCATTCCGCTGCCGTCCCGGAGGCTGATGGGACAGGTGCCAACCGGGCAAGATGGCAGTGGCGATGAGGATGGGGGGGGCGCAGATGTGACCGCTGGGGCGGCCTCCTGCCTGGGGCAGAGCTGGCTGCAGAGCAAGCTGCTGGGGGTGGCTGGAATGTCCCACCTGGGGATGCTGCACGGAGAGTGTGGGGCAGTGAACTCTGCCCTCTGCCCTCTCTCCTCTCATCACTGCATTGCCCAGTGCCTGCCTAGCTCCGGTCTTCTCCTGGCTTCTTGAGAGAGCCAGAGCCATTCCTTTCTTTTCCTCCCACCATGGCCTGTGTTTGCTCAGCCTCCCCTCTTCCCCCCACCCCGCACCCCACACCCCACACCTCCCTCTCCTCTCCTGGGAAGGCGCTGGGTCTGCCTCCCTGACCTGCAGCCCACCCCGTCCAGCTGCAGGCCTCGGTCCCTGCCTCCCATCCATCCGGCCCGGCCCCCTGTGCCTCCACCCCGGCTCCTCCGGCTGCACTGGCCTTCTGAGCGGGGACAGCCTCTGCCTGGCGGAGCTGTTTGTCCGGGGTCCGGGGCCCCTGGAGCGTCTGTGCTGCTCCCGTCCTCCACCCCTTCCCGTTCGCTCTTTGTTTCCCGTTGTCCCCCGCTGTCCTGGGGAGGAAACCGTTTTCCCCCTTTTGGCTGAACTGTGCTGTGTTCTCACAAAGTCTGGCCGGCCACCCCCGGGATGGATGGAAAAGAATACGGCACCCAGAGACGGAGAGCAAGAATGAGTGCTTGCCCCAGGGAAGCTCAATGAGCCCTCGGAGGTAGGTGCTGCGAGGTGTCAGAGGTTCCTGACGCATCCCCGAGATGGGAGACCTCGTGAATGCACCGCGCCGTGGGCGGGGGCGTGGCCGCGGGT
Organism: Pipistrellus kuhlii; assembly: GCF_014108245.1. Classification (NCBI taxonomy): domain Eukaryota; kingdom Metazoa; phylum Chordata; class Mammalia; order Chiroptera; family Vespertilionidae; genus Pipistrellus; species Pipistrellus kuhlii. The sequence goes on from NW_023425460.1 coordinate 45,190,540, forward strand.
GGTTACCTGTCTGGCTTTCACCCTCCGTGGGTTCCTGGCCTGCTCCTCCTAATGTGGAGAAGGACCTGCCGATCGGAGGTGTCTCCTGTTGGGGGACCGGCTCCTGCCTGTGTGTTTTCTAGAACGCAGGCCCCGGATCTCAGGGACCGACTGAGGCCCAAAGACTCCGAATAGGGTTTTTAGTCAAAATACATCCCGGGATGGAAACCGCACGGCCGGAGGAGGCCCAGTCTGTCCCAGACAGGTGCCACTCAGCACCTGGAGGTGACAGCTCAGCAGTCCGTCCGTCACCCAGGCAGCGGGAGGGAATCCCGATTTAACGGAGTGCCGAGAGCCAGTAATTACTCACCAGCAGCCTTTCTGACAGAGACTCGTTTGTCCTCATTGTAAAGACATAAAAACGGGCTCTGAAGCCCTGTTGTCACCTGCCCGGCCCTCACTGCCTCCTGGAGGCCCGCGTTTCAGTGCCGCCCACGCTGCTCTCCCCCGAGTCATCGCCGCGGCGGCTGGCTCCCCGGGCCTCACAGCCGGCCAGGGAGTGCCATCCTGGCGACCCCCTGGCATGTGTATGTGAAAAACAAGGACTCTGTACGCTGCATCCGTTTGTTGATAGAAAGCAATGGAACATGTGAGCGTGTGAATGAGCCCACAGAGGCCCTGGGGCCCTAGTCCCACTGACCAGGGCAGTGTGATGGTGCCAGGGCACAATCATCTGGCCACTCAGTGTCTGACTTATCTAATAAATGGCTAATATCCAAATGGTCCCTTTGACCAGGAGTTCAACCAGCAGGCAGGCTGGCCAACCGCCCATGTGCCCTCCACCTGGCCAGGCTGGCTGGACCCCACCCAGGCATGGATTCATGCACCAGGCCTGTAATACACACTCATGCGTGCGCGTGTGCACACCCACCCGTGTACAGAAACCATCACGTTTCATTCAAAACGCAGGCCCACGGCGGACGCGGTGCAATCCCTTCTCCGTGTGGCCTTGCGGGCAGCACGCAGTCGCAGCTCCTTGATGATAATCAGGTCGTGAACTTAAAACCGCCCCTAATCAAACCCCCGCACCTCCCCGCAATGATGTCCATGAGCTGCCCCTCCGTGAACGTGAACACCTCGAGGAAATCAGAGACACGTAACCCGCTCTGCTTATGGAGAAATCCCCTCCAAAGGCACGAAGGAGCCTCGCATGTTCTGGAATCGCACGCTTTGGGATTCTTCTGGAAACTTTCACTGAAATAACCTTAATTTATTTTTCTCCTGTGGCTCCTACACACAGTCTCATGTGGCGGCCAGGGGACGCCGGGGCCCTGGAAGGGGCGGCCAGCGCAGTCACTTCCTTTTCATTTCACATCTGCGATGGGGTGGGTTTCAGGACGGAGTCTGCGGAGCTAACCCAGGTGTAAGGCGTTTTCCTCTGGAGGAAGGCGTACATGGGCCGCCCAAAGGCCGCGTCTCCCTCTCTGCGGGCCTGGGAGGGTGTCCAGCATGTTTCCGTGGGAAGTCCGGGCATCCACGGAGACCCCAGCCGTGTGGCCCGGGAGCCGTCCCCGGGGTTCAAGGACTCCACTGGTTCCAGACAAAGACGCTGAGCAAACAAAACATGCACTCAAGTGTCCCAACTCGGGGATCTTCCCGCAGCCCGTGGGGAGCAGGAGAGGAGGGGGGGCCCGTTGGACACCCCGCTTGCTCTCCTGGGCATTTCCCCGCAGAAACCTGGGGTCCTGCAGGCGGCTGGCTCACCTGAGCCATCGGGGTTACCGTGTTTTACAGGTTGATGGAGTTTTACTCTCAGATATCACACACCTGGCTTATGATTCAGTAATTTACGGTGCGGCCAGGCATGGGCGGCTCCATGCAGGATAAACTTATAAATCTATTGTTCCCGCGCCGGCCGCTGTGCAGTGAACTACGGAGCCGGGCGCGCACATACATCTCCGCTCAGCGCGGCCCCTCTGATAGAGAAGCCGGCGATAGATAACGCGGTGACAGTGGGTCCCTGGGGACAGCAGAATGTGAGAGCGACACGGCGCCAGGTGAGCAGGTCATTATTGTCGGAGCCGCGATCCATTAATGGACTGGGAGCCCAGCCCCGCCGTGCCCGCGGTGGCCCCGGCGGGAGGACTGTCACCGGAGCGCTGACTGGGCCCGGCACGCTATCGCCTTCTCGGCCCCTCTGATAGCAATGTGCGCGGTGTATGCTAATGGGGGCTCCTGGGAAAAGGCAGGCTCCTGGCTGCCCCGCCCCCATTTCTGCAAATGCCTCTAGGTGGACGCTGCTCGAGGAGTTTTCTGAGCGAGGGGCCTCCTGGGCCAGGTGTTTCCAGGTGTTTCACAAAGTACACAGCCGGACACGTCCAGGTCACTGATGCCCAAGACGCTGCAGTGAGTGGGTTTGCTGGTTCTGTGCAAGGAACAAACTGTGGGGGGCGGGGGGTGGAGACAGGGAAGAGAAGGCCTGTGATCGAACTCCTGTACTTCTGGCATTAGCCTTTTATATATAGAGATAATTTTCTTGTTTGATAAAGCACCTCTGTAATGAAGTTAAGTACCGAATTAATACCCTAATCTATTCTAACCCAAATCCAATCACTCATTCTTCAATGTGTATGTACAGGTATGGATACGTACAGGTTTCACTCTCCAGCCCCCACCCTCCTGGGAAGCCTGGACCCTCGGGAGGGTACCCGTGGGGTCTCTGTGTCCACACTGACCTGTGCCCCAACCCTGGGGTCTCCTCCCTGCACTGCTCGATGATGCAGCCACGGGTTCGAGTTTATTAAACGGACCGCACAGTGCATTTCAGAAATGTGAAATATACTTTCAATCCCGGGCATCTTTGTCTCCCTTGTCTTTATTTTGATATTATTGAAGCGAAAACCTATTATCTTATATTTATTATATTTATCTTAAATACTTTTCATCTAATGATTAATTCTTTATTTGCCTTCTTAGCTGTAAAAACATTCAAGTCATTATGGTTTATTATGAAAGTTCAATTTGTATTCAAAATCTTTCATTAAAAATATGACAAGTGCTTGAGGAGGCACGCTATTACTCTGTAATCACCATCTGTTGGGAAGCCTGAGCCCATTTGATTACTGGATAAAGGTAACTTTAGAAATAAAACCCTGGTCCTAGGAAAGAAGCTGATATGGATGGAAAGCTGATAAAGACTTATATTTTAATCATAAGTAAATCCTGATAGGAGATAAGACAGAGGCATTCCCCACCTCCTGAAATGGCTAAAATGAAAAAAATCTGACAATACCAAGTGTTGACAAAGACATGGAGCAACTAGAACATTCCTATGTTGTTGATGAGAATTAGAAAGGATCCGACCACTTTGGAAAACAGCTCAGTCATGTCTTATCAAATTAAACATGTAGCCTAGTAATTCCACTCCTAGGCATGTACCCAAGGAAATGAAAACACACCTTCACACAATGGCTTGTACATAGCTGGTCCTAGTAGCACAATCATGCACAATACTGTAAACAACCAAATGTCTATCAAAAGGTGATCGATCACTCCACACCAAGAATGCTGTGCAACAATAAAAATAAAAGAAAATTGATACATTCACACTATAGATGAATAATAAAAATCTACAGTAAGTGAAAGAAGCCAGATACAAAAGCAAGCAAGTGTATTGCATCATCTCTGATGTGAAATCATTTGTACGGAATTCTGGGAAAGGAACAGGGTCAGAAAGCAGATAAGCAGTTGCCAGGAGCAGGGCCAGGGGAGGAGGAGGCTGCCAAAAGGCACGAGGGGGATTTCTGGGCAGATACAAACGTGGTTGCACGACTCTACACCATTGCCCAAATTCATCCCACCGGACACTCAGAATGGTGACTGCAGTACGTAGCCAACCACGCTTCAACAAAGCTGCAAAAGTAGGCGAAAATGAGAATTCCCTTTCTTTAAAAATATGTCCTGACAGCCAGAGGCACCCTGGGAAAGCTGGCTGAGCCTGTTCACAGCACTAAGACGATGCTCAGACAAAGGGGTGGTGGGACATAAGTAGATTTTTGAAGAAGCTGCCAAATTGTTTTCTAAAGCGTTTGGAACACTTTTCTATCGGATTTGACACTTCCAGTTCCTCTAGCATCTAGCCTTGGTATGGTCAGCTTTGCTCTTAAAAAAAAAAAAAAAAAAAAGTTTCAATTGAATTCAGAGATAGAAAGGGAGAGGGAGAGACAGAAACATCAATAAGAGAAATATTGATTGACTGCCTCCTGCACTCTCCCTTCTGGGGATTGAGCCTGCAACCTGGGCATGTGCCCCAATGGGGAATCCAACCAGGACTCTTGGCTCATGGGTCCATGCTCAACCACTGAACTGCACCAGCCAGGCTAGCCATGCTTACGGTTAATTTGGAACAAGCTGATATGCACGCAGTAATGTATTATGGTGGCCTTAGCTGTCATTTCTCTAATGACTGGTGTGGGGATCATCATCTATCCATGGGCCTATTTTTCAGAAGTGTACTTTTGAAGACGTGTCTCTTCAGATTTTTTGTCTAGTTTCAAAAATTGAGCTGATTTTTTCTCATTGAATTTTAAGAGTTCTTTATATTTTCCATATATATGTAAAGTATGTGTTTTGTTTTGTTTTAAATCAGATATATGCTTTGTAACTAATTTCTCGCAGCCTATGGCTTGTCTTGTCACTGGCAGTATCTCTAAGAAATCTTTGTATAAAACTCAAGATCCCTGAAATGTCCTTGTGTGTTTGGTTCCGGATGTTCGTGGCTTTAGTCATTAACATTTAGGCTTTTTCTCCCTTTAGAGTAAATTTTTGTGTTTAGTGCCTATGGTCATCCTTCCTACATTGATTGTTTGAGCACATTTGTAAAAAAAATTAATTGTCCGCAAATGTGTGGCCTGTTTCTGAACGCTGGGGCAGAAATCTACCTGTCACTCCTCTGTCAATTCTCAGCCCACTGTCCTGGCTACTAAGGCTTGCTAACAACCCTTGAAATCAGGTAGTCCTCCAACTTTTCAAATTTGTTTTGGCTAGTCTAGGTCTTATACGTATTTTGGGTTGAGGGCCTAATATTTTTCTAGCTGGTGAAGGTGACTTAATTAGACAACAGCCTACGTCTGAACTCTGCATTCTCCATGTGGACTCTCCACCACCATCACTCTCCGCATGTGCATTGTCTTAGGTGACCCAGTTCCAAGAGACTGTTTGATGATGATGATGGTGATGGTGTTGATGATGATGGTGGTGATGGTGATAGTGATGATGGTGGTGATGGTGATATGGTAATGGTGATGATGGTGATGGTGATGATGGTTGTGCTGGTGATATGGTGATGTTGGTCATGGTGATGGTGATGTTGGTGATGATGGTGATGTTGATGGTGGTGATGGTTTTGATGGTGGTGATGGTGATGGTGGTATGATGATAGTAATGATGGTGATAATGGTGATGATGATAGGGTGATGGTGATGATAATGATGGCATTGATGGTGATGATGGCATTGATGATTTTGTGGGCGTATCTGCAGACTCCTGGCCAGACTCATGGCTCTGTGAGGGCGTGGCATGTGCCACGGTTCCTCAGGATGCCTGTGATTATAGAGCTCGTAGGGGCCCTCACAAGGCAGCAGAGACTCTTGCCGTCTGTGCCCTTCCCCCGGTAATTAATACCTCTTACGTTTTTTGAAGAAATACAGTACAATCACCCCTTTGAACAGGGTTATAACAACATGATCTTTAGAAGTTAAAAAAAAAAACCAAAACAGCTGGTTCCACTCGGATTCGAAATACATTAAAACACTTTGAAGTAAATATTCTGAGTTTCTGTTTTCATAAATCACAGCGATAACATGTAAATTTTCCCACTCAGCTATCTTGACACAAGCCCTTTCATGCTGCCCTCCTCCGAGCTGTGAACCCATTAGAGATTCTGGCACGTACATGGTAAGCATGCGTCTCTTTAAAAGTAGAGGCAGCGCGTGCTATCCAGCTACACTGGGCGACAGCAATCCCGTGGCCCTGCGCATGTGCAATGCCGAGTACGGCTCCAAAAAAATGCAGCCCCTTCCCACCCCCCTCTTAAAAAAAAAAAAAGCGACATTAACTGTTCCACAAAAAGTTATTTGTTTCCCCTGCAAGCCTGGCGAGGGAGCTTTGGGGGATTAAGGATCCATTTCACCTATAGGTTACATGAGCTTTTGTTATTTGTTTTCATACAAAACAAACCGCAGAGCTCTTGCTAATGTACAGTTGTGCAGAGTTTGGTGGGAATATTTCAAAAGCAGTGCGCGTTTTCCCCTGATTATTTCCCCAGATCCTTGGGGACACAATCCAATAGTCATGTATTCCCGCAGGAAAGTAGGTTTCATTTATAAACTTTTTTCCCTCCCTCCGCTGCATAATGAAAACAGTCTTGGCTTCGTATACTGTTCTGGTCATAATGCTGCGGCCAAATTCCGCAGAAACGATGAGGGGGTGACAGACGGAGCGCCGCTGGGCTCGGGGGACTCATGGGGGAAGGGGGAAGGGGACCGCGATTTCCTCACAGACTCCCCACCCCGCGGTCCGCCCCACATCACACCAACATTTAAATCCATGAGTGTTTCAGATCGAGCACACAGCACATAAAGACACATAAAGTAGCAGCGAGCAGGGCCTAATAGCTCTCCTCGGCTCCAGAGAGATGCGAATAGACACAAATGTAGATAAATGATCGAAAGACGAATCATTGGCCCCACAGCCCTTCTGGCTGCGCTACTCAACACGCACCCCTCCTGCTCCAGGTGCGCGGCCCTAGGATGTAAGAGAGCAATTGCGATCCCCTTCCTACCTCCCTCGCCCCACACAAGCACCTCGAGAAGCCCCCTTGTCGGATACGATGTAGGCTTCTCTGCTTCATTTAGCTCCCGCGCTCTTAGGGACACACATGATGACTCTGTACAAGCCTTGATCGATTTCTTAAGAGGCCTTATCTGAGTGCCTTTATATTCTATTGATTTTCCTGAATTAAGTTTTACGGCCCTCAATTATTTTCCTGTATGGGTTGTCCGCCATCTACGCGCGGCGTGCCGTATAATTACAGCGGCGCGATTATGTCCCGGTTGATAATCCGGCGTTAATATACGGCGCGCTCCCCTTTCTATGGAGATTATCTCCCGTGTGCAGGCCGCTCCGGTGCGCCCCGGGCCAGGCAGATAAACCCGGGCCGCCCGGCCCCGGTGCCCGCCGCGCAGGCCGCGCTCCCGCGCTCCATGACATCTTGACAGGAAGGCGTTTATGGCAGAGCGTTGTGATCATCGGCTTCATTAGGAAAGCGTTTAACAATCATCGGAGATGATTTTTATAAACCTGCTGTTCTGCTGACTGGGGGATACCCACTATCACAGCACAATTAAGTTTCAAATGGGTTCTGAACACGGATGGCTAATATAATTCAGCCCTCGCGTTCGACGGCTGCATTATACAGTCATTTATCATCGGAGGGGGATTCTGACAGTGCTCGCGCGCGCCGGGGCCTCGATTCCACCGTCTCCTCCCGCCCGGGCCCCCGGAAGCCAGCTCGGCCTCCTCCAGGTGATGCCTGCAGAAGAAGTTAAGACAAAAAAAACCCCAAAAAACAAAAAAACAGATCGGCGGAGAGAAGCTTAATCAATGTATTAAGCGCGTGGGGCGCGGGGAGATATTTTTCTTACAGAGTACGTGTCTATCAAAGCTGCCATAAGTGACAATCCCAACGCCCGAAAATGCTTTATGGCAAATGGATGGCCGCTGTTGTTCTAGGCGCCCGGAACCCCTTATGAATATAAATGTGCGGGAAGAGGCGTCTCGGGGTCGGCATGCCCTCCTAAAAGAATTTACATTCCGCGCGGCACCCGCCCAGCTGCCGGATTCCTTCCCGGCTTCCAGAGCGGCCGCGGCCGGCCGGGCGCTGAAGCCCGTGTGATTATTTTTTTACATAAGGGACGTCTCTTGATCTGCATTTATTAAGGAGCGGAGAGGTGCCCCAGCCTAACCCGACCTGACGTAAATGCCGCGATGTGTTCATTTCCTCCCGCTACAAATCCAATCCATTCATATTCAGGACCCTTTATCTAATAGCGCTGATTCGATTGTTTTGGCTACAGCTGCAGAGCAATATATCACCGGGAAAATAATAGGTATGTCTCTCCCCGGCGATGATGTGATTTGCTTTAGCGGCGCTCGTATGGAGATCGGCACCATTTATTAATAAAAGACTCTGTTAGACGAACTCACCTCCTGCTTGACAGTCCCGAGAACAAAAGAGCTAATTCCTCCTTTTGTTTGTTAGCGAACACTGGGGCGCTGTGATGGGGTTGCCGAGGGTCAGGGCGTGCAGGGGCCCCCTGAGCCCCTACCTGCTTAATGATCTGTTTTACGGCATCGGATACATTCTCCAACGCGTGTCAGCACGGCCCCGCGCTTTCTAATCCTTACCGAGTCAACGGTCCGACCGCGCTTCCTAATTTTTACCGAGAAAGACGCATGCGGAGGGCCAGCGGGCGGAGACTTGCCGGGCGTGCGAGGCCTCGCCAAGTCTCTGAGTTTGCAGTGTGCAGCTAAACGGGTGCAGGTTAGTGGCTGCGTGGCTGCGTCCGTCTTGGGCAAACACCCGGGAAGCCTCGTGCAGAGGCGATAGAGCACTCGATTACCTTCTGTGGTGGTAGTGGTGGTGGTGGTGGTGGTGGTGGTGGAGGTGGTGGTGGTGGTGGTGGTGGTGGTGGTGGTGGAGGTGGTGGTGGTGGTGGTGGTGGTGGTGGTGGAGGTGGTGGTGGTGGAGGTGGTGGTGGTGGAGGTGGTGGTGGTGGTGGTGGTGGTGGTGGTGGAGGTGGTGGTGGTGGTGGTGGTGGTGGTGGTGGTGGAGGTGGTGGTGGTGGTGGTGGTGGTGGTGGTGGAGGTGGTGGTGGTGGTGGTGGTGGTGGTGGAGGTGGTGGTGGTGGTGGTGGTGGTGGTGGTGGAGGTGGTGGCGGAGGTGGTGGTGGTGGTGGTGGTGGTGGAGGTGGTGGTGGTGGTGGTGGTGGTGGTGGTGGTAGGGGGATAAGAGAGGTTAATTCTGTCCTGGGAGCAGGAGCCTCTTTGTAAAGAGGCTTTCTTCCTAACTCGGTGGGGAGTGGGGGAGCCACGTGGACGCCCAGGAGGGTGTGTTTTAAGTGCTGTCAAGTGCATCCTGTCTCATGGGCCACAGCCTGGCCGGCGGGGAGGGGCCTCCCGGTGGGACACGCCCAGGCCAGCGTGGCCCTGGCTGCTCACTTCCTGAGCTGGTGGTACAATGACTTCACCCTTCCCTGCTGGTGACAGGAGATCTCTACAGATAGATCACTTCAAAAAACATGTTTTATTGATTTCAGAGCAGAAGGGAGAAGGACACAGAGAGAGAAACATCTATGATGAGAAAGAATCATGGATCGGCTGCCTCCCACATGCCTCCCACCAGGGATCACGCCCGAAACACGGGCTTGTGCCCTGACTGGGAGTCAAACCGTGACCTCCTGGTTCACACCAGCCGAGCTGATAGAGCAGTTCGAAGCTGGCTCTCAGCACCGGTGCCTGGCGGGTGTGACACGGGCCGTGTCTGAGCACAGAGCCCCCTCCTCTCACGGGGTCATCCCATCCGCTACCGGCCAGGCCCTTCCTGTGAGGGAAGTTTAAGGGAAGCTCAGTGAAACTCCACTAGGAAACGTTATTTCCTAACGTCTCAGACACAGAAATGGGGCTTTGGCTCACATCTGGTGGCGGCGAATATTGTACTGCTAGATCAGTTCTTTTCAAAACTACATGGGTTGGAGGTCCTGTTTGAATGAATCTGTGTGTGTGTGTGTGTGTGTGTGTGTGTACATTCCCTTTTTGAAATATGTATTCCTGGTGATTGGTAAAAACTCGTATTTTAATTACTGGTGTCATAAAATGAGTATACATTGTTATAGCAATTAGTGTTTTATGCAAATCTGTCAAATCATAAATTATGGAGGCCTCGCCGTCATCTCTGTAAGAAGCACTTGATTTATACGCGTGGGTGCTGCGAGCCAGAGAGACTCCAACGAGGGCGCCCTTATTTCCTCATTTAAAAATGAGCCGCGAAGGCTGCCGTTTCAGGAAGCAAACGGCACTCGTGTGCAAAGCACAGGACACCTTTCCAAGGGAGATACACAGCGAAAGCGAAGCACTCCACGCGCGTGAAAAGAATGCTTGAAAGAAATCAGAGCCCTCACCAGTCTGGCTCAGTGGGTAGAGCGTCAGCCTGCGGACTGAAGGGTCCCAGGTTCGATTCCGGTGAAGGGCATGTACCTTGGTTGTGAGCACATCCCCAGCAGGGATGTGCAGGAGGCAGCTGATCGATGTTTGTAACTGACTATCCCTCTCCCTTCCACTCTGTAAACAGGCAATAATATGTATTTTTTTTTTTAAAGATAAGACCATATTAAAAAAAAAGAATTTAGAAAAACAGGAAGATGCCAAGTGAAGCCTGCTGACTAAGGAAATAGTCAGAGCAGCCAGGTTCTTGTCCCATAGCTCAGTGCAGGAAAAGACACCGGGACGGTCATGGGGACCTCTCCCAGCCACGAGGAGGCTCTGGCCCCAGGCCCTGCCTCGAATGAGCAGCATCTTGGGGAGTGGACGGCAGGAGGCCTTCTGTCCGTCTCCCGCTGCTGGGCCTCGGATCCTCCCAATTCCTGTCTCACAAACAATGCCACGGAGGAGATCCGTGGGGTTAATTTTTGCAGGTGGTTAGCTCCTTAAGACAAATCTACAAGTGCCACTGCTGGCCGAGGAGGACAGTGTCTCAGGTCCTTACCCCATCGCCCATCATGTTCCAGCTCCGGACCAGCCCGGTAAGAGGTGAGGACATGCGTTCTGCCCGCCGCAGGCCGCTCCCTGGTGCTTGGCGCGGTGGCATTTCAGAGCCAGTGGATTATTAGATTGTTGATGTGTTCACCTATTCAAAAGTGCCTTCTTGCCCTAGCTGGTTAGGCTCAATGGATCAGAGAGCATCGGCCTGCGGGCTGAAGGTTTCAGGTTCGATTCCAGTCAAGGGCACAAGCCCAGGTGGCAGGCTGATCCCCAGTAGGGGGCGTGCAGCATGCAGCCAACCAATGATTCTCTCTCATCCTTGATGTTTCTTTCTCTCCTTCCCTCTCCCTTTCTCTCTGAAATCAATAAAAACTTATTTAAAAAACAAAAGTGCATTCTTTGGTCAAATTACCTCTGGCTGCAGTGTTTACCTCAGTGCTGCTGGCATCTTAGTGGGATAATTGTGCTAATATTTTGTTTAGGTTTTTGGATTGTTTGTTTTTGCATCTATATTTACAGGATTATAGTAGTTTGTCTTTCTTTTAATGTTCTTGTCAGGTTTCAGCATCCAGGCCAAAGGTCTCCTCAGGGGAGTGGGAAGGGTTTCGCCTTTTTTATAGTCTCTGCAAATGCTTCTCTGAGATTGTTGTTTCCGCCCAGAATATTGAGAAGAATTCATTAATGAAATTCTCTGGGCCTGGAGGGTTTTTTTTTGTTTTTGTTTTTGTGGTGAGAGGTATAAATTACAAATCACATTTCTTTAATAAATGTGTGATTATTCACATTTTATTTCTCCCTTTATTAGTTTTCTAACTCGTGTTTTTGTAGGAATTTTTCTTTCATAATGTTAATTAATCTGCATAAAGTTACGTGTCATATCTTTTCATTCTCTTTTTAACATTGATGGCCTGTGTGGTAATGGCCCGTTTTTTAATTCTTAATTTTGATAATACCTGTCTTCTTTCTCAAAAAATCCTTCTAATGAGTTGCTAATTTAAAAAAAAATATTTTTAAAAGAACCACTTTTGACTTTGATTTTTCTCTCTTGTCCATTTGCTTTACACTTGAAACATTATATTTTTCTTAATTTTACTTGGGTTTAATTTACTCCTCTTTTTCTAACTTCCTAAGATGAATAATTCAATCTTTGACTTTAAGCCTTTTTATTCAGTACTTACATAAACATTTAAGGCTATTAATTTCCCTCTAAGCATGCCTTTAGTTGCACCTCATAAATTGTGTTGTATTGTGTATTTATTTTATCCTTTGTTACAAAGTATTTTATACCTTCCCTTATAATTTGTTCTTTAGCACACTGGTGATTTAGAAGTGTATTGCAGCATTTCTAAATATTTTTGGAATTTCTGGTTATATTTTTTGTCATTTATCTGTGGGGTATTTCTTCTATGGTTGGAGGATATAAGCTGAATGATGTTAACCCTTTAAACTTGGTTGAGAATTGCTTTCTGGTCCAGGAGATGGCCAATCAGTATGTAGCTTCTAAGGGTCTCATCTGGAATGTTAGTTGTGAAGGCGGGTCTTTGCTCTCCTGTCTTTGCCTCTGAGGTTTCTCTCGCGTCCTCTGAGCAGGCTTCATCCTTTCCCATTATTTCTGGTGGTCCTCCCCAATTTGTCCTCCACATTATTTATAGAATGTATGCGCTTCCCATGTGACTTCTACAGCCTCTAAAACGCATTTAAATGGGACGATTGAATTTTTAAAAAATACATCCTCTTATTCTCACATCTGGTCCTCTTCCCATTTTGAATGTGTCTCCCTTTCTTAGCCCGCTGTCTAATCTTGTATATTCCTGAAAAGAAGATGAATAATTTTACTCCAGTTTTCCTCCCCTTTTTTTAATATACTCTGTTCTGCACTCAATCAAAGAAACAGCAATCTCTTTGTGATTTATAAATATTAAAAAATAGAATATATGAAAGTGCTATAGATAGTCAAGCGCCGCATAATTTTAAGGCGGTATTATTAGTCGTCACGGCGCTCTGCCCCGAATGCGGGTCCTGAGGATCTGGTAGAATCATGGGAAACGGAGCAAGGACGCGAGGGCTGCCGATGACAGATTGCCGCCCTGTTCTCAGGGGCACCAGTGTCTTAGAATAGTCCGGGCTTTTAGACAGATTTGAGATGGGAACAGGGAGGACCTCCAACCCAGGCTCGCCCATCTGGTCTGGCCAGCGGACTGCAGCTGAGGGGAGCACTGGTCACACTGAGCAAGGCTGCGGCCGGGCTCCCGGGAGCGAGTCTCCCCTTTTCCTTTCGCTGCTGCTGCACGTTCCCGGGCAGGGCCTGGTGTGGTTTCACTGTTTTCCTGAGTAACAAGCGCACAGGCATGGCGCATCAGGGATGCCCACAGGTCTATCTCCTCGCCACCCGGGGTGCTGACTGTGGGCCCCCCACTTACCTCTGGCCCCACTAATGCCACCAGGAAGCCGGAGTCTCTGTTGCTGCCCTCCATTGTTGACTGGCCTGCTGCTGGGCACCTGGCTGAGGCTCCAGGGTCAGGCCTGCTCCCCACATGGGAGGGTCTGGGGGCAGGAGAGGAGGGGGCTGTCCCAGCAATGACGGGCCTCTCTTCTCTGAAAACAAGATCACTCTCGGTGCCCCTTCGTGTCCCCAGAAGATTGGGCCTCATCCTGTGCTTAAAAAATAAAAAAATAAAAAAATAAATTGCCCAGTAAAGTCAGGCGTTGTCACGGAGGAAGAGCGAGGGGGGAGGGCTCCTGGTGGGGGCGCAGCCTGCAGAGGAGGCTTAGCCAGGCCTCTGTTCCCAGCTGCCCACTGCAGCCGTGGCTGAGCACTGCACCTGGAGCTTTAGTGCGTGGCCAGGGGCCAGGGATGGCTGTGATCGATAAAGGGACACTGGGTGTGTGACGGCTCCCGTATGAATGTCCGTGATGCCCAGGGCCGGCCCTGGTCACTATTTATCCCGCCCACCCCCTGCGTGCCTACCTCTCTCTCTCTCTCTTCACTGCCTTTTATTCAACCAACGCCAATGGAGATTTTAACCAACGATTCCCTTAAAATACTTCAGCGCTTTACAAGATAGCATCATCCCAATGTTTTTATTTATTTGTTAATTTATATTTGTTATTGATTTTAGAGAGAGGGGAAGGGAAAGGGAGAGAGACAGAAACATCGATGTGAGAGAAACATCCATCAGTTGCCTTCTGTTGCCCCCGCCTCCTCCACTGGGGCGGAGCCCACAACCCGGGCACGTGCCCTGACCAGGAATCTAACCGGTGATCTCTTGGTTCATGGGTTGACCCTCTACCACGGAGCCACACCGGCCAGGCTCGATGTGATTTATTTTACTGGAGGATGAAGTTCTCCAGTTTCTCAGTGTTCAAAGGGGTCACTAGCGAGGGGGGCACCTCAGCTGGTGGAGAGGGGATTTTGGGGTTGCTACGTAATTCCAAGCGTAAGGCTGCCTCCTTCACTCAGGTGCCTCCCCCGGACAGGACCGCCTGTGCTGAGTCCGTTCCTGGTGAAACACGGACTAGTGACCAGGGAAGTGGGCTAAGGTCCCGGTTCGGCACCTCCCCCAGGACCCCGAGTCTCCACGGCGTTTGCAGCCGTGGGACAGTCATTTCTGATGGCATTTCTTTGTTTGTTTGTTTCTTGTTTTTTATTTTTTATTTTTACTTTACTGCCATGGACTTTACATTTATTTAAGGATCATTTGTCTCACTGGGCACAGTCTTTCTCTAGAACTCGGACTGTGAGCAGCAGCTGGAAGAAGGGAAATATTTCTCCGTCAAATAATTCAAAGATTTTTTTTTTTTCACCGTCATCATCTGTGAGCTGACTTATTTCCTAACCCCTGAGAACCACCATCCAGTGTTCCCTCTGTCCCCTGCATTCCAATCCCTGCGCCTGATTGGAAACATGTAAAGTGGAGGAGACAATGGTTCCAGAGGCATGCGTTTGTTGTTCGTACGCTATTGAACTGTCATGTTAGTTACACATAGATGTATAATTCCATGTGCACACATCCTACACAATCAGTTGTGTACATTAGCTGGGCAATCATCCCATAATTATATCTTTTTTAATTTAGTTTTTATTTTTTTATTTTATTTTATTGATTTTGTACAGAGAGGAAGGGAGAGAGATAGTTAGAAACATCAATGAGAGATATGCCTGCAACCAAGGTACATGCCCTTGACCAGAATCGAACCCGGGACCTTTCAGTCCCCAAGCCGACACTCTATCCATTGAGCCAAACTGGTTTCGGCCCATAATTATATCTTTACAACTGGTCACTGAAATAAGGCACAGACTGCGGGATCCACTTTGAGCGGAGGTCCCATTGCGCCTGTCTGTCACAGGCCGGCTTCAGAGCGGTGATTCTAAGGAGCAAAGCGCCTCAGCTGCAAAGAATTTTCTGAGGGGCGGGTGGGGGGCCATGTGGGCGCTCCCGCCTTCGGGAGGACCACCTGCCCGTGTTTTCAGAACGGCGTGGGCGGTGCCTGCTGTTCCCCGTTACTGCTTTCATCCTCCCAGCGTCCCGTCCTTCCTCCCTCATCACTGTCAGCTCCTGGACCACCTCCTTTGTGCCGCGGTCCCCGTGGTCCAGATGGAACTGATCTCTCTCGGCTCGGTCTTTCTTGAAGTTTGGTGTCTCCATCCTATGAGGTGGGTTTTTTGATTTGTCATCATTACTACCATCTGCTGCCCCCGGTTGGGTGGTAAGATTCTTGGAGATGGGAACGAAGTCTCCTGTCCCATCTGCGTCCCCTCCCAGCACCTGGCTCAGGGATTGCTCGGCGAGGGGACAGTGGAAGGGCCTCTAGGCGGCCCCTTGGTGCAGGCCTCCGGGGTCCGTGGAGAATCTCAGAGGTGCGCCACCCGGGCCACTCCACGAAGCCACCGCACCTGCCCGCGCAGAGTTAGCCAGGAGCAGGGGACCACGGAGAAGCCAGGCTGAGACGCACGATCTTCCACCTGCACGTTGGGGGGTACGTTTCCACGGCCAACACGGGGATGCTCTGGCAGGTCCATGGCCGGGATGCTCTGGCGGGCGGTTGCCATGGACATAATAATTTCTTTTCGACAAACAGAGTGAACGTGTCTGGGATGGTTGAGCTCCTCGCCTGCGATCGCTCACTGAGACACTATGCCGTGTCCCGACCTCCGTGACAGCATCGGGAAGACAACCACCGGCGGAGGCGGGCGAAGACAGCCGTGGCCTCGGTGATTATGGACCGACGCCCGGCACCCCAGAACGAGAAGGAGCTCCCAATTTGTGCTCCCTCCAGCCCCCGGCTGCGCTCTCGTCACTCAGGCCTGTCCCGGGAAGGACATCCCGTGTCACCGCCGTCACACGAGGCGCTCATTAGTGCGGGATCGCCACCGGGCCCTCGGGGAGGGCCGTCGCCCGTCTGTCTGTCACGCTCTTCTCCTCCTTCTGGCGCCTTTGATCACGGCCCGTGTCACCGTCCCGGGAGGAGCGGACGTTCTGATAGTGCAGCCGGCGGCGTGTCTGGCCGGGCGAGGGCCGGGCGGCCCCCACGGCCGCTCCCGGGGCGGCGGGCGCCCTGTCCGGGCCGGGCCCGCCGGGATGAGTGGTGGGTCCGGAAATTGCAGTAATGACTCACTCAGGCGGGGCAGTCCGTCCTGGCCCCGGCCCTCCACGCTCGGGCCACGTTCTCTGGAACGTTAGAACTCCCGCCGAAGGGGCAGAATTATCTAAATTTCCGTTTGACATTTTCCTTTACAATTGTTTTGACATCTCCATTTATAAATTTCTTTTCTGGTTGAAGCTCGATTGGGAGAGCGAATTTCTAGACTGAGGGCTGGTGCACAGCCTGAGGGCTGGTGCGCGGCCTGTTTAATTGGGGAGCGTCCGGTCCAGTTACCATCGATCAATGAGGACCGCCCGGGTAACACACCGATGGGATTCTGTGCTCCCCAAGACTTCTTCCTCCGCCTCCTGCTGGTTGCTTTTCAGAGCATTTTTATAAGAAATTGCGTTCCCTAGTTCAGCGGTCGGCAAACTCACTGGTCAACAGAGCCAAATCTCAATAGGACAACAACAAAATCTGTTTTGAGAGCCGAAAACCGACTTCTGTGCATGGGCCACGAAGTTTCAATTGCGCTTCTACGTGCGTGCCCGCCCACCCGTGGTATTTTGTGGAAGAGCCACACTCCAGAGGCCAAAGAGCCGCATATGGCTCTTGAGCCGCAGTTTGCCGACCACTGCCCTAGTTAATAAGATTGAGTATTCACCTTCCACAGGCAAGATGATCATGAGAGTGATCTCACTTAACTTCCCACAACCATGACTTGTTTTCTCGTTTGTTCCGGTGGGAACAGTTGCGACCTAGGGCCTCGGTCCAGTGCACGGGGCTGCATTGCTCCCTGGAGTCACGTGATGTCCATCAGGGCCCTGGCCAAGTCATCTTCTGACGGAGGCTTGTCCCCTTGGGCCCGCATCTCCCCGTTCTGCACCCCCTACCCCTGGTGACCATCGGTTCCCCTCTCTCTCCAACCTGAACCTCCTTAGATTCTTGTGGGAAGACTGGACCAGGGTCCCCAATACTGTCATCTTGGCAACTTTGGAACCTTGTGGCAGGACAACCTGCCAGCTCTGGCCTTGCAGGCTCTCCGCTGCTGCTGCACAGATATTTATTGAGCATGTAGTATGTGCCATCTGTCCAGTCCAAGGGCGCCCATGCCTGCTCACAGCGGGGCCGGGCCCTGGGAGTTCGGGGTGCAGGGTGCATCTCTTTCGTCCGAGCAGCTCCCACACCAGCGGAGCCATGGCCCGGAGCCCGCTCCGCTGGGCCTTCTCCATGAAGGGTTAAGTCTTGGCGGAGCGGGACGTGCCTGGGAAACTCGGCGGGCGGATTCTTGAGCTGGAAGGGCACGTAGCCGAATTCTTGAATGCGGAGAAATAATGCTTCCAAACTGTACTTTGGACGCGACACTCACTCTTTTGGCTCAGCAAACAAACCCGAAATTGTTTTTAGCTTTCTGCTCTGGCATTCACAAAGTTTTGCCTAAAACCCTTGGAGATTTGCTGCAAAAGATTTATTTATGTGCATTCTGAAGAGCGTGCCAGAATCCCGCGGCGGCGTGTTCTCCAAGATTCTCCCGAATGAAAGAGTGCAGTTCCTTCTGGAGGAGGAGGGGCGGCCGCAAGGTGACCGCGGGCCCAGGCCTCTCCGGGGCCGCGGAGCGATCTGCCGACAAGGCCACCGGCTCTGATGGAAGCCAGGCCCGGAGGGCTATCGGCGCAGCTGCCGCCTGCCACGGGTTTCACACCGAGGCCTACCCGTTGGTTAAGATAACGCAACCCACCTGGCTGCGCCACGCACAAAACACTGACATCCCACAAAGGCAAACGTCCTGTTCACGAAGGCGCTTCCAGGCATGCCGTAGCTCAATTCAACAGACAGGACCAGAAAGCGGGATGCGCGCGCAGAGACACTGAACACACACGCAAACCAAAGGCAGAAGGTGCTTTCTCTCTAGGAGCGCCTCAGTCACACAGAGAACTGTATTTATGCATATAAACATCACACGGATGGAAACCCTGGGATACAGATTAGTGTGAATTCTCCAATCTGCCTTTGGATCTAGGAAAACAGTGCACACTTCGTTTTCCAAAATGGAACCAAAAAGAAAAAGAAGAAAAAAGGACGTTGCTTAGTGTGGCTGTCATGCCGGCAGCAGCTCCTGGGAAGCCGTGAGCTTGCAGCCAAGTCCCCGCCCGGGGCCTCCCAGCCCTGGTCTGAAGGGTCCGACCCTGACCGTGGAGAGAAGTCCCTTTGGTGATAAAATCCGCCCCCGCTGGTTCCTCCGGCCCCCGATGGAATTCATCCGATGGAGCCGCTCCCCCGGTCCCGCGCGTGGTGTGTTGTTCCACGTGCTCAGGAGCGTCTGCCTCGGAGGCGGGAATGGGGGGAGGAAAGACACACTTTGAAGCGAGGAGGAGCCGCCCGCTTCTTTCTGCTCTGCTTTGGGCCTCACCCCGTGGCCGGCAGCTTTGGCCCGAGGGCTGAGGGTCAGAGCCAAGACCAGAGGCAGTGCCCGGGCCCCGGGCGCTTCTCATGAGGGGCTGTGTAGCCAGAGACATTGTAATCAAGAACTTTTTTTTTTTTTTTTTTTAATGTATCTTATTGATTTTAGAGAGGAAGAGAGAGCGAAAGAGAGAAACATCAATGATGAGAGAGAACCATTGATTGGCTGCCTCCTGCACGCCCCCTACTGGGGATCAAGCCCAAAAGCCAGGCTAGTACCCTTGGCCAGAATCGAACCTGGGACCCTTCAGTGGTCAATGCTCTGTCCACTGAGCCACACCAGGCAGGGCAAGCAAAGACCTTCTTGCACAGCGTGGCTCAGGTAACAAGGTGGTGATCAGACCAGCCGCGGCAGCAGTAAAATGGCGCTGACTACTTACAGAGGAGCCAAAGAGTTGAGCACAAGGAAAAATCTCTCTCTACAAGACCCTCCCCCTCGCTGTGCCCCCACCCCGCCCCCCCATCATAAAGGCGTGGATGACCAAGGCTCCCTCCAGACTCTGAGTCATGTGTCTCTCCATCCGCAGTGAGAGCACACAGTCACTCCCTTTCCGGTGTTGTCTTCTCCCTGTGTCTGCTAGTGCTCCCATCAACACGCAAACACACCGCTTCCTCCTGTCTGAGGGCCCCTCCACATCCCACACTGCCCTTAGAGCAAAGCAAGACGCCTCCCTGGGCCCTCACCCTCCCGCAGCAGGTGCCCTGGGCCTGGCCCCTCGGCAGCCAGGCCTGGCACCTCTCGCCCCTCTGATGTGACGCCCGCTCTCTCTGCTGATTGCGGGCAGACACCCAGGGAACATCCTGGCCCCTCTTCCTAAACACTGCCCCCCTCTGCCCTGACTGTCCTAGCCCCTCGCGTGAGGGAGGCATTGGGGCAGTTTCTGTCCGGGGCCAGCACCAAAGCAGAGTGCAGGCCCACAGGGAGACTGGGCCGGGCCGTGGTGAGAGAGGGATGGTGCTCCCGGAAAAGCCTCCAGCATCCTCTTCCCAAGCGAACCCCAATGTCAACCTCTGGGGTCACTGCAAGGACATGGGAGCCCGTTCCCTACGGACGCGGCTGCCTCTGGAGAGCTTGCTCTTGTCCCAAAATAGCGGCGCCTTCGCTGAGTGACAGGCCACCGAGGGTTCTGCCTTCTGGACTTCCTCCTAGAAACTTGCACAAGGGCTCACAACAGTTTGCAAGTAACTCATCCTGGCTGCCCCCCGTGAGCTGGGACAAGGCAGGGGGAGAGGCCGCCCTGGGGGTGGACGTCCAGGTTCCATGTTGCACTGAGAGATGGTGTATCTTGGATCTAGCTCTGTACTCTTTTTTTTTTTTTTTAAATATTTTATTGATATTTTACAGAGAGGAAGGGAGAGAGATGGAGAGGTAGAAACATCGATGAGAAGGAAACATCGACCAGCTGCCTCCTGCACATCCCCCACTGGGAATGTGCCCGCAACCAATGTACATGCCCCTGACCGGAATCGAACCTGGGACCTTTCAGTCTGCAGGCCGACGCTCTATCCACTGAGCCAAACCGGTTTCGGCAGTGTATTCTCTCTCTCTCTTTTCAATTCTCCTCCCTTCCAGCCAAGACAAACCTTGCCAAACACCAGGATTTGGTGAGGAGCGCGTTCATTGGTTTCAGGGGCCCTCGGCGTGCCGTCCGGGGACCGAGGCCCCTCTTGGCCGCTGTGGGCAGCCCCCGGTGGGCTGCTCTGTTCCGGGAAGTTAGCGGTGACGGCGTCACATGGGTGACCTGAATGGTGGGGGCCTCTCTGTTTTCTATTCGTTGTTGGGAAGGTTGAAGTTTGTTGTTTGCTTAATACTTTGACCCGATGAAGTGTTCCATCCTCCGCCGCTGGTGCACCCTGGTGATGGGCTCATCAGAGAGCCGGCGTCACGCCCCCATGAGCGAGGGGATCCTTCCCACTCGCAATGGGTGTGGCAGACAAGGTGTAATCCGGACGGCGCTGGCACTCCCTATTCACTTCTCATTTCCGACGGGTAAACTGGATCTTCTTTTAAAAGCCTTTCCATCGGGCTTTCTCCTCCCCTGGCAGCGAATGGCAAACGTGACACGGGGCACGCCAGGGACTAACACGTCCCTCTGGTCTACACGACCACGGAGAGTCATTATGGAAATCGAAATTCGCCATCATGGCCACCCTGGTCACGAGGGGCTGTCCCAGTGTCCCTGGGGGCTTACCTTCCTGGCATCGCTCCCCCAGGGCACGCAGGAGGAAGCGGAGGGCAGACCTTCCTCTCCACGGGGACAAGCTCTGGGGTGGTGGCCGTCCCGGAGGGCTTCTCTCTCAGCAGCCGGTCCGTGTGGGCCGGCCCCGGAGGGAGAGGGTGTGGCCCGGGGAGACGTGTCTGAGCGATGCCAAGTCACTGCCCAGGCTGGTGCTTCTCAGGCTGGCACTGGTCTCTGCCCACCCCAGGCGCATACCCGCGGCTGTCGCACCATCCCCACATGTGCCTTGCTGGCGTGTCCTGGGAGCCGTGTCCACACCATCTGCTTTAGAAAGTACAGCGTTCATACAACCGTCACCACATGGAGCCTTTCCGTAAAGGGGCTGCTGTACCTCTTCTGTCTGTCCAGCCCTTATTTTTATCTTTCTCAGTGGCATTTTGTAGTTTTCTTCTTTGGGGTCTACATTATTATTCCCAGTATTTTCCCCGGGCGCTTTCTATGGGGGACTGGTTTTGTAAACAAGAACCTGTTTTCCACTCATTATACGGATTATAACCGATAGGTAAGATTACTATTGATTTTTACATGTTTTTTTTCTGCTTGACACACTCCATGTTTCATTGGCTGGATAAGGCAAAAGATAAAATAGATTTTTTAGCACAAAGATAAAGATCGAGCATGTTTATTTGTTGAAATGACGTATCTGTGGGTCATGATTTGAATGGCCGATTTTCAAACCAGAAGATCTGTCTTACTTTATGGTCTATGCTCATCATCTCTGATTGACTCCGTGGGATTTACTCTGGAGAAGTGAGGGAGGGTTTGATCCACTGGCCTGAGATACCTTTGAACATTACGTAATTCTTCGTACTAACACGCCGCTCTTTGAGCGAGATCTTGCAAGGAGCCCCTTCGGAGAGAGGGTCTGATTGTCTTCGGGTGTAGGACTAGAAACAGAAGTTCGCAAATTAGAAAAAGAAATTCTCTGGAAAAGTCCCTCTGCCTAACTTGGATGATGAAAATTATATGAGAGAAATAATAAAAGCGCACGGTGGACCCTCTGACAGCCACCCCCTGCTTACTTAGGAAAGACCCGTGGAAGGTGCACGTGCCTCCCTCGTGTGCCGGGCTTGGGCAGCGTGGCGGGAGCCCTGAGGGAGCCTCTTCTGGTGTCTGCCATCTCAGCCGGTGCGGGAATAACGTAAGGAACACCCCAGGAGAAAGAGGAAGGTGGGGAATCCCGCCGATTACCCCGGGGGTTAGCTAAGGGTGCAAGGTCGCTGCAGCTGGCAAACCAGGCAGTGAAGCCTCAGGTGCATTAGGACACGGAGTGAACGCTGGTGTGGAATAGTTTGGTGATGGGGAAGGAAGAGAGGCAGGATGGGAAAGTTCCGGATAGTGTGTGTGTTCATAGCCAAGAAGCATTCTTAACTAGGGTTTGGGGAGACAGGTAGCCACAAGGAAAATGATTAGATTTTCTTCCTTCTCCCATGGATGTTACTAGCTTAGACTCATTTTATTTTATTTTTAAATTTTATAGTTTAAAGGAATTACAAATAGTAGTACACATGTCTCTTCCCACCCCCGCGGACCTCCCCCTAACTCCCCTTCCCCCTCGCACTTGCCCTTGTGCCCGTCCCCCCAGTGTCTTGTGTCTGTGGGTAGTGCTTATATGCATGCACACAAGTCCTTTGGTTGATATCTTACCCCCCTAACCCTCCCCTACCTTCCTGCTGTAGTTTGAGAGTCTGATGCTTCTTTGCCTCTATCTATTTTTGTTCATTAGTTTATAATGTTCTTTACTATTCATCAATGAGTGAGATCATGTGGTATTTATTTTTCACTGACTGGCTTATTTCATTTAACATATTTCTCTCCAGATCCATCCATGCTGCTGCAAATGGTAAGAATTCCTTCTTTTTTTAACAGCAGTGTAATATTCCATTGTGTAAATGTACCACAGTTTAAATCCACTCATCTGCTGATGGGCACTTAGGCTGTTTCCAAATCTTAGCTATGGTAAATTGTGCTGCTATGAACATAGGGGTGCATATGTCCTTTCTGATTGGTGTTTCTATTTTCTTGGGATATGTTCCTAGAAGTGGGCTCACTGGGTCAAATGGGAGCTCCATTTCTAGTTTTCTGAGGAAACTCCACACTGTTCTCACAGTGGCTGCACCAGTCTGCATTCCCACCAGCAGTGCACGAGGGTTCCTTTTTCTCCGCATCCTCTCCAGCACCTGCCCCTTGTTGATTTGTTGATGATAGCTGTTCTGACAGGTGTGAGATGGTTCCTTGTTGTTTTGTTGTTGTTGTTTTGATTTGCATCTCTCAGATGATTAGTGACTTTGAGCATATTTATATAGCTACATTCTTTGACTCATTTTAGATGCTTAAGAAATAATATATATATGGAAAAGTTGTCTGATTGGCTCACAAAGCAAAATGCAAGGCGAAGTGACATCCAACAGATGTGCCTCCTACAAGGTAACTGAAGGAGAGGAATCGAAGGCCGGTGAGGACGCGGACACTTACAGAGAGAGAGCAGGTGATGCGATTTGATGGACAAGGTAGGATTCAGGCCCAATAAGCCTGACGTGGAAGGGGAAAAAGAGGACATGTTATAATGCTGAAGGCTCCTGTGCAATAAAGATCTGAAGAGTATTACTATTATCTATAAATTAGATGACAGAGCGATCCTCATGTAACAAACCCACAGGAGAGGAGAGAAGAAGAGAGCTATTAGACAGGAGAAGTGGACAGGCACACAGGAGGACGTCACCTGGTGAGTCCCGGACGGACGTCGTGAGGCGGGGACGAGTCTCCCTCACCCGCTGTGTAGAAGGCCAGGACAGTGGCATGAAGAAGGCGGACCGTGTGCCTCTATCTCCAAAGCTGTGCCTGCCACACACCGAGGGCATGCCTTCATCCCAAGCAAACGCTCACAAAACACGACCGCGTAGTTGGCCATAAAGAAAACCTCCATAAATTCCAAAAAATATGAGTAATACAAACCACCCTCACTAGCTAACTGCAATAAACTTAGGAATTAATAAGAAAATAAAAAAACACAAAAAGGCCCTTCCACCTGGAAAAACAAAACCAGCTATAAAACAACTCGCGGGTCAAAGGGGAAACCAACAAAGTGCAGGATTTCTGAAACTGCGCGCAGGAAAACCCAGTCTGTCAGGGACTGCGGGACACAGCTACGCCGAAGCCCCGAGGAAAATGGGACCCCTGTGCACCTCTCCCACCAAAAAATGAAAATAAACAAGTGACACATATCATATACATTTATAATAAAACATAAATATGTAAGAAACGTTATATATACATATGTATATTTATACAACGTCAAAAAGCTGGAAAAGAACAAACGAGACGGAAAGGAATGAATAGCACAGTGTGCCGTGCAGTAGATGTTCTGAGAGGACACGTGTCTGCTACGGCCGAGGTACACCGTACGTAGCAGGGACCTCTCTGCGTGGAAGACTGGATTGAACTGGTGGTAGGCGGGGGCTGCGTGTTCGGTTGTTGGCCGGTTTTGTCTTCTGGTTTTCAACATTTCGCTGGCCTGTGGTAGAACACTCGGAATTATGTGTCAAACTTTAAATGTTTGCCTAAGCCACCCGCTATCTTTTTTTAAAATTTAATTTCTTTATTGATTAAGGTATCACATATTTGTCCTCAACCCTCCATTCCAATCCCCCACCCCTCACACTCATGCCCCCACCCCGCTATTGACCTCGACCACTGGTTAGGCTCAGAGGTGTGCACATACGTCCTTCGGTGGATCTCTCCCTTTTATCCCCACCCTCCCTCTGAGGTCCAGCAGTCTGACCCATGGCTCCTTATCTCTGGGTCTGTTCTTGTTCACCAGTCTATGTTGTTCACCATTTCTCCCAGATGAGTGAGATCCTGTCTTACTGGAAATATAAGAATCAAAACTGAGACAAGCAATAATCATTATGCTGAAAGGCATATGTATCATTCTGTAGTGAGTTTCTTTCCCATATACTTACCCTCTCACAAGCTCCTCAACGCCTATTTCCAGCACCCAGTGCTCCCTACACAGCCATCCCCAACTCAGCACCTTCCTCCCTTCAAGGGAGCTGCCTTGCTGACTTTGGTGAGAAGCATGTCCTGGCTTCTGTCTGCATCCCTCGACAAGACACTCTAGTTTTTCCTTATTTTTATATCTGAATGTTTGGACTGGAGACCTGTGGGATTTCTTCTTTCCCCTCCTTGCTTCCTGTACTCCGCAGTGTCTGTGGACTGTATCCCTGTTGGCATGCGGAGCTGTTCTTGCCTCGTTTCGATCCCAGGTTATCTCCTCCTGTAACAAGGGCAAGTTCCCTGCTCTTCCCTGTCCATGGGCATTCGGGCTGTGTCAGCGTCTGGCTACTAGAAACAGCGCCACGTGCGTATCCTTGCCCTGGATCCTGGTGCACACGTCTCTCCAGGGCATATTCCTACGGGGAGAGGGGCTGGTCCCTGGGGCATTGTTTGTATGTGAAGTGACCTAATAATACCCAATTGGTGGCCAATTACCTCCAACATAGGGGGCTGTGCCCCTTGAGTTCTGTCCACTTTCCCTCTGGGCCACCCAAATTGTCACACCTCTTGGAGCCCAGGGCTCGGCACAGCTCTCTAGCTCACTCTTCCCTCAGATTTTGGGTGGTATTTCCTTACAATATTGACAGCTTTTTTTTTTTTTTTTTTTTTTACTTAAGGGCATTAAAACTACCTATTAGTTTTAGTTGTTTTCAGTGGAAGGCTTGATCCAAATAGCCAAGTAGGTGAAACTAGAAACAAGAGCTTCTATTTTAGGGTGTTCTCTTATCCACTCCTCTTTGCCAGATAGTGTTTGAGATACTTTTCTAACTTCTTGAATTAAATGCTCAGCTAGTTTACGTTGGGCCGTTATTATTTCCTGAGAATGCACCGGAGCTCTAAACTTCCCTCGGAGGACTGCTTGGCCCGTGCCCACAGGTTTTAATACAGAATATTCTCATTAGTAAGCATCTGTAATTTCCGCCTTTCTTTTCTCCGGAATTCATGAGTTGCTCGGAGGCTCCGGTCCACGTCTGTGAGAAGATTGACATTGGGGGGACTATCCTTCGGTTATTAGTTCCCAGTTTTATTGCTTTGGATTCGGAGGAATGGCCTCTGATTTCTGCTGTGAATTTTCTTTATGCTCTAAACCACATGTGTCAAACACAAGGCCCACGGGCCAAATCCGTCCCGCCAGGCCTTTCAATGTGGCCCGCACCGCGCTGTCATCACTGCACTTAGCTGCGTTTCCATCACAATGACAGTTTATGACTGTTCAGTAAACCATTCGGCCCTCGATTTAGGCTGGATTTTAGATTTTGGCCCCTTCTCTGATTGAGTTCGACACCCCTACTCTAAACTGTGGGCAGATTTTTAAAATATCCCCCGGATGTTTAAGGACACGTGGGTTCTCCATTGGTGCAAGGCAAAGCTCTCTCTGTACCTGTTACCTCTGATATTTTATCTAATGTTTATTCTCTATTTCAAAATTATCCATTTTTCATGTTGTAACTTTTAAAGAGGTAACGTAAAATCTCACTCGGTTAACAAGCCAGTTTCTTTTGCTTCCCCCCTTCCTAGTTTTGTTTTATATATTGTTTTATTTGTTATGTATTCTGTTTTATATATTCTGATGTAATGTTGCTCAGTGTATGGGGCCTTATACTGTTCAGTGAAAGGTCTGTACATTTCTATAACATGTAATTTCTTTTCTTAATTATCCTTTAGTCTTGATTTTTTTGGCCTAATATTGTTTCAGTTTCCCCAAATACAGGGTGGGATGAAAGTAGTTGTACAGTTGTGAATGCCCAAAACACAGTTTATTTTTGTCTTATTATTTATTAATTGTATTACTTTCCATGTGATCAGCTACATACCTATTTTTGCCCCAGTCTGTCCGACAAGACACTCTAATCTCTCTGGATGCTTCTCGGATGAATTCAGAAAAGGGTTCTCTTTCTTCTTTGACAGAACTGGATAGACCCTCAATAAGATGAAACAAGGGGATGAAAACTCAAGGTATTTTTCAAGACGGAAAGAATCATTTCATTACTGCTTTGTTCTTTTCTCCCCACCATTATCTGCCCTCTTCTGCCTCCTTTGGTGCTCAGTGGGGTCTATTTCACCTTTTCCTTGAGTTTTTCATCCTAAAACCATCTTCCTATGTGGCTTCGTTTTCCTTCTTTATGCTTCATGACAAACATAGGGAACAGACATGAACTGAGTGTCAAAGTTTTGAGAAGTTGGTTTGGGTATCTGGCCTCCTTCATGATGTGTGCTTGTATTCATGTGTGAGTGTATGCTCATGTGTGAGTCCGTTTTTGTTCGTGTGTGTGTGTGCTCGTGTGCTTGAGTGCGTGCTTGTGTGTAAGTGTGTGCTCATGTGTGAGTGTGTGGTAGTATGTGCATGTGAGTTTAGTGAGTACGCATCTGTGTTTACAAGCTCTTGGGATAAAAGAGTTTTCCCGGTGTCTAAATCACAGAAATGGACAATACTGTAGATTTTAATCACTGGTTCTCATTCTTGCATAGAAGTTGTTCATTTATGTGTATGGTCAGTGGACCGGTTCTCGCAGAGAAGCCGGACTGTTCTGCTGGATTTTTGTGAGCCAAGCGAGCCTCCCGTTCTAGCTTTGTTTCTCGAGACAGTTTTATCAGCCCTCCGCTCCGTGAAGAGCGACTGGAGGTATGTCTCTATCAGACGATCCTGGGAAGGCAGCGCCGCCTCTAGATAATGATGTCAACATATCGAAAGTGTGTGCAGATCGATGCCTCGGCTCTGGGCTGCAGGAGAAGCTCTCGGAACCCGCTGATGAGGGCGAGGGTGAAGGACGCCCGGACCGCAGCGCCCTCGGAACGGAGGGCAGCGTCGTGGGGTCTCTCTCGACTCCCCCAAACCAAAGTTTGAAATGATTTCCACTTTTCTCAAATTGCCTTTTTCTTACCGACTAATAAAAGCCCCTCTAGATTAAGACCATTCATCCTTGATCATTTCATTTGCAGCCTTTTCCCGTATTTTTTTTTTTGCTATTATTTTAAAATATCTTAAATTGTCCCAGTAAACTCTATTTGCTTTGTGCCCTTTTCCCTCCACTAAACCAGCACTTTCTCATTCACGCATTCATTCATTCATTCATTCACTCGTTCATTCATTGAAAAGGACAAACATGACCTTCACTTATGGAACTTACGGTCTAAAACACATAAAAGTAATCATATTGAAAGTTTTTCATGTTTATGTTGAAGTCTACTTGGTGGGCTATTTTGTTGCATCTGGAATTTATTTTGCTGTCTCATCTGGGGCGTGCCTATAATGATGTCAGCTTTTTTTTTTTTTTTTTTTTTTTTTTTTTTTTAAAGCATCTGGGCATTCTTCCTAGTACTGTTTATTGAATGTTTACTTGTGCACGCCGCCCTTTCCCCTGGTTGGTGATTCTTGTGTTAAAGGAACATGTCACCAGTTAGGTGAGGCCCTTCGCCAGGGCACGGTCTGGCCCCTCCAGCTCTCCTTTGCCTGTCGGTCTGATAGGGATTTGGGAACAGTTCCCCCGGGAATAGCACTACACCCCGTGGGGTTAGGATCGCGCTGGCATTCCTCTTTAAAATTAACCGGGAATGAGGCTGGTTTCTGCAATAGCCCGTCTTCCTGTAGATGATCATGTTATATTTCCATACAACATTTCACCGTCTCTGAGGAATAGTTGTGGTTTTTCTGTTGCAAATTCTGTGCAGTGTTTGCTAGAATCGTCCCTGTGTTTTATGTCTTCGTTTGCAATTACGAAAGTAATTTTCTTCTATCCTATTTTCTAATAACTTAGAATTTTCCCGGGCCACTTTACAGAATGCTCAATTCGAAGGGTTTCCGTGTGTGTGGTATATTACTTGCAAAGAATGAGCTTGCCATTTATAACAGTTCGTTTTTTAATATTCCCCGTGTCACTGCGTTGGGAAAATCTATCAGAACGACGTTAAGCAGCCGCGGTGATCATAGGCATCTTTGTCTCCGCTCCCGTTTTCACGGGACCGGGGTCAATATGTTTGCATAGCTTGGATTTCACCATCACACAGGGGGGTTGTCAGACCTGCTGGGGCCACAGAAGCACTCCTGGAATATAAGGCGGCGATGTTATTTATGGCAGAGATAGACTCAGGTAGTATTCTTAACGACGTGAAAATTAGGAGGTATTCATTTCCCTAAAACGCACCCATTCCTAATTTTCACGGACAAACTGGTATTAGCACCGGCACAGGAGCCCTCCCGGGACCAGACCAGCGTACAGAAACCTCCTCTGGCCGTTCTGCCCACACTCAGGTTTACTTGGATTTCAAACCCAGTCGCCTTTGGATGCATGCCTGCCTGGTGGGTCAGGACGAAGGGAGTCCCTTAGGATCTCATAAGCTCTTCTCTTCTCTGACCCCAGGCTGGGGTACTGTGGTGGAGCGGGGCAAACCACTGTCCCCCCCGTTTCACACTGGGGCCACTGGAGGTGCCGCGTGCATGCGGCTGAGCAGCTGTCCTGTTTCCTTTCGTCAGTGGAGGCCCCAGACCCAGATTAGAGGCTGCCCTGCCCAACAGTGGACCCCCGAACTGGGACCCCTCACATCTGGAACCCCTGTGCAGGTGGGGAATGGACGCCCCAGCTGTGCCTGCCCCTTCCCTTCTAGCCGGTTAGGTAGAGGGAAAAAAACCACTTATATATATTTATATTTATATATGGCCCGATGCATGAAATTCATGCCAGGGGCTTAGCCCTTGAAGCTGCAGAGGCTTGCCTGGGCCCGGCTTCATCCGGAAGGTCACCTGGAAGGATGTCTGGCTGTCCTGTCTAATTAGCATATTACACTTTTATTATTGATAGATTTTTTAAATTGATTTTAGTAAGGAGGGGGGAGAGAGAGATAGAAACATCAGCGATGAGAGAGAACCACCGGTCGGCTGTCCCTGCATGCACCCACACTGGGGATCAAGCACACAACCCGGGCCTGTGCCCCAACCAGGAACGGAACCACCGTGGCCTCCCTGTTCCTAGGTTGATGCTCCACCACTGAGCCACACCAGCCGGGCTGCCTTGCTCTTCTCAATGCCGTCTCCCAGCGCTCTGGACACCAGTCCGCGTCCGCACAGAAAGCGTTCCCAGGAGCAGTGTCCGGAGGGGTCTCAGTGCGTGACTCTTTCCAGATAAAACGGGACGGCGGCCCTCAGGGGCCCGGCACTTCCTTACGGCCACATCTGACATCTCAGCTGATGCTGCTCCCCCCCGTTCCCCGTTGGTAAGCAGGTCACTCCTCTGCTTGAAATGAGGACCCGGGTCCCCAGCTGCTGGCCGCACCGGGCAGGCAGCCGCCGTAAAGGGAACAATGCAGCACGCTCGGATACGGCTGCGCGGGGACCGGCTTTAGGACTCGGGCCCTAAATGGTTCTTAGTCCCCGGCTGCCGCGATCGTGAGAACATGAGCCGGGCCGCCGGCCGCCGGTTATAAAATCATTGCACATATGAGCAGCATAAAGAGCCGTTGTAGGGATCTGGTTACGGGTCCCATTTATTCCACACGGGTTTGAGGGAGGCAGGCAGGCCGTGATTCCGTGGGGGACTTGCTCGTGAAAGAAAGATGACCTTTTATGTCGCTCAGTCAGAAGGGGAGAGGCGTAGACAGAGTTTACATACAGCTAGTGCCAGTGATTTCCCTGTTGCTGGACTTCACTCCTTCAGAACCTAGTGAAAAAGCACAAAACAACAGCAACAAAACCCCAACCAAACCCCCACCACCTGCAGAGCCCGGCCAAGGACAAAGCAGTCCTCAGGGGGAGCTGTGACAGCCTGCAGGGCTCGTCTGTAACAGATCATTCTGGTCCGGGGCCTAGCGGAGCGCCATAGATCTTACCTGGCCATAAATCTCCCAGAGTCCGGTGGTGATTCCGCCAGCGTGTGTGCCTCTGTGTGTGCATGTGTGCTTTGTGCGTGTGTGTGCGTGCATGTGCGGTGTGTGTGCATGTATGTGTGTGTGCGCGTGTGTGTGTGTGTGTGTGGCGGACAGCATTGCGCCATCCGGGAGAGCTATGATTAAGGAACTGGAGGGAGCGGGGGGAGAGTGATTCTGGACTTTATTTTGGCACCTCGCCGCGCTCCGTGTTACCACAATTATTGGTTTTCTGAAATATGTCGCTATGCATTATTCTGATCAGATTACTTGCATTGCACAATCCTCTGGTGAGTAACGGGACAATAGCACCGAATAAATCTCTCTCTGAAATTTAATCTCCGTGTCTGTACACGGCTAAGAAGAACATCCCCAGCCCTCCGATAAGGAGCCGTATATCTTCCCTAACTGAAGAGGCTGTTCCTTAATGAGCCGTAATGAAAACTCGCAAACAGGCAAATGAGCACGTGGCCGGGGGGCAGGGGGGTAGGGGGGGGGGGGTGCCGGGAACGGGGTGTTGAAACTTAGCCGATGTGCGCACAGGCCCCGAGTGGTGACATTCTCGTGTCTTCTGTAAAAATGCCCCCGCAGATCGGGGTGCGTGGCTCACCCCAGCCGCTACCCTTTCCCCTCCCAGGAGCTGAATTCTTCTGAGAATCTTCCTCCCCAAAGAGAGGCGGGCGAGTACACAGAACCCCCGCCCCCAGGGCCTTTGAGGCTCCGTCGGGTCCCCCCTCTTGAAGGGGATAAACAGGTCTGTCTTTAGCGGTGGAATTTCTCCCAGCGGGCAGGGAGCTTGCCAAGCAGGAAACCAGGAGCCAGTGTGCCCTGTATGGAAAGGACTCTGCCCCCTGCCCTGGCCCTCAGCTGTGGGGCAGGGCCGGGGAAACGGTGCTGGAGGGGCCACGGGCACCTGCAGAGTAGCCCCCACGTGCCCAGCCCAGGCCTCAGAGCAGGGCCTGAGAGCCCCTCACCACGGGAGCGCCGAGGGGACCCTGCCCCAGCCCCGCGGAGCCTGGGCCCCTTGCTGACGAGGAAGCACCGCATCTTGAAGTCATTTCTTCCTCCCCTTCCAGCAATCCTATTGTCCGCCCGCCGCCCGCCCGCCCGCCCTCCCGATGCGGGCGTGGAGCCCGGCCAGGCTCGCATCCTGGGGAAGTGTCCAGGAAATGTTTATTCTCCATTTCAAAATTAGCGTCTTCTCAAAGGCACGGCGGCAGAGGGACGTGCTGCCTCTGAGAGGAAGCCGGGCAGAAACTGTGACATGCGAGGCGCCCCGCCCGGCGGCCCCCGGCCCATTTCCCACGTGTCCGGCTCCCGTCCCCGAGGCCCGGCCTGTCCCCCGCACCCCCAGGGGAGCCCCCTGCACACAGCTGCCGCCTCTCCCGCCAGCACGGCCCGGCGCTCCGGCCGAGGAGCAGGAGCCCTGCGAGGTGTCCACCCTCTGCCCCACGCCCTCTGCCCCACGGCCTCTGCCCCACGCCCTCTGCCCCATGCCCTCTGCCCCATGCCCTCTGCCCCACGGCCTCTGCCCCACGGCCTCTGCCCCATGCCCTCTGCCCGGCTCCTGGGCGTCCCAGGGGTCCCAGCGTCCATGGTTACAAACAGCAGGAAGGGGGGCCACGGGGACTGCTGGAGAGCCGTGGCTCTGCTGTGCGGGGCTCAGTCCCAATCCCAGCGCACCCCCACCCTTCAGGCTCCACGCCCTCTGGGGAACGGCTTCCTGTCTGTAAAACTGGGGGGAGAGACACCCCTGCACAGAGCCGCTGAGGGAATTAAGATGATGCGCAGGCGGGACCCGGGCTTGGCAGACAGACAGTGGCCGGTGCTTCACAGGGTTTCCATTTGCAAAAGCGTGAACTTGCGGTGGAAACCCTGTGTCTGTACGGAACAGGCCGGGGGGGGGGGGGTTGAGGGGGAGGGGGAGCAGGGGGTACAGGGAGGGGGGGGAGAGGGTCTTGGTGCAGGGAGCACAGGGTGCTGTCAGGTGCGGTCTCATGGGTGGCGTCCCGCTGGGTCCCGGCCTCAGGGTCGCCCTCTGGCCTCTGCAGGTCCGGCTGACCCGGGAGGCTGGAGCCACTCTGCCGCCTGTGGCCAGGGCCGAGGGCCGGTGGGTGGCCAGGCTCTGCTGGCCTGAGGGGAAGGGTCCTTGTGGCTCGGGTTCGCACGTGGGTACGCACTCATGGTTGTACATGGTCGTGGCGTGTTTTCCTTTTGGGTTGATGAAAGCAAACAAACAAGATGTTGTGTGTGTGTGAGTGTGTGTGTGTGTGTGTGTGTGAGTGTGTGTTTTAGTCTCAAAGCCTCCCATCTGTCACAGGTCCTATTTGCATCTCTCCCTGTTTTCAGAGGAACTTTGCTTTCCAGAGATGTGCAAAGTTTCTGTAGCCAGCGTTATCTGCCCGCTCCTTTATCAGGGGGGATCTTTGACCCTGACAAACTTCCTTCGTGACCTCTGTGGACCCCGTGTTCTCTGGGCTGCGTGAATGGCATCAACAGACTTTCTTGTGTCAAATCGCCTTAGACATGGTGGATGCAGTGGCGTCTACTCTCTTCGTTCTTGCAACCAAGTATTTGCTGAGCGGCACCGGGCGCTGCCCTGATCCTCCTGTGGCCAGAGGAGCACAGCGGCCCACACGGAGCTTGCGTTTGCCTGTGAGGGACAGACGAGCCATCATGAATAAGCAAGACGTTGGACAGTCCAGGGGGCAGGGAGCACCTTGAAGGAAAGAAAGAGGGGAAGTGGTGCAGACGCCCGGAGGCCCCGGGACTTCCCGGCAGCCCGGTGCCTGCAGCCCCGGCCGAGCCTTCCAGCCTCCGGTGTCGGAGCCTGCACCCCTCACCCTGCAGGTCCTTTTGCTGTCAGTGCTTCTGTTTTCAACCTTTCTGGGTAACCTCTGAAAGATTTTTTTTAGAGCATATATTGCAATAATTCCATTTGAATTTAATACAAATACTTTTTAATAGGCAAATTTATCCAGTTTACATCCATTACGAAGGACGTATTTTTAGAAGCTGTTGTGTATGGTTTTATGTTATTGTCTCCATTTTTAATGTTTCCTTTGTGTGTGTGTATGTGTGTGAGTGTGTCTTTGCACTTGTGAAGGAGGGAGGGAGGGAGGGAGAGAGAGAGAGAGAGAGAGAGAACTGGAGAGGAGAGAGAGCCTGTTAGTATTGGGGGAGATTAAATTTCATTTTAGTTTTCTAGTGTTCACGTTTGTAACTGTAAAGAAATTGCTTTGATCTCTATTTTTCATTTGATCAGCTTCAAATAGGATTGATCTGGCTGCCTGGGCAAGGCGTGGGGCCTGTGTATGTCCCTTCTCATCCCCCGGTCTCTGCCGGTTACTTAGGCTCCGGCATTAATACTGCTGATCAAATAACACCTCCTCTCCTCCCAGCCTCTGGCCACCTTTCCGGCCACGGCTTTGTCTGACCCCAGAGGAAACGCACTCAGAGCGCCCGGCATCATCTGTCCACGTGGCCGACCCTTTGTGTGCCTGGACTGCACCGGGCCACCGCGCTGCCATGAGGGGCTGGTGCAGGCGACCGGGAGACGTGCTACCGTCACCGGGGACACACATAGGTGCCTATGAAAAATTCCTAGAATCCGATCTCCTTCCCCAAAACTTTGAGGCAGAGTGTTTCCCAAAGTGTGATGTTTTGGAACCCCTACCTGAGAGCCTCGTGCCCCAGCCCAGCACCTCCCTCCCTGGGAGTCAGGGGTTCTGGATGTGGCCGGGGACCCTGCCCACGTAGGACATTTTTGCAGTTGTCCAGGGTGTGGTGATGACCAGAGGGGAAGGTGGTGGGGAGAGAAAGAGGAGGGAAACCGGGGATCAGTGGTGACAGAGGAGGCTGGGCTCTGGGTGGGAACACATAATACCACATACAGATGCTGTGTTATAGGATTGTGCACCTGAAACCTGTATAATTTTATTAGCCAATGTCACCCCAATAAATGCAGCGAACAAAACACAAGGAGTCGGTGCCACCTGGATCGCTCCGCGAGCTCCTGGCTCTGGGCCCTGCGGCGGCATCGGGTGCCAGCCACCGTGCGCCCTGTGAGCGGCGTCCTTGTCCGGCTGGCTGTCTCTCAGAAACACCCTGAAGGCTCTGAGCATTCCTTGAACTTCAGTGGCTTCAGTATCTTCGTGCTCACAGTCTCCTGCCATTTTTCTCCCTGAATTTGGGGCTGGGGCCTTTTCCTTAGAGGAGGGAAGGGCTCCTCCATCAGAGCGTGGGGTGACATCATTTCCTGCTCCCCATCCTGGCCGCAGAGGCAGCCCTCCCCAGCACGCTCTGTCTCCCAACTCTCGTTGCTTTTCTCCGGGTGTTAACACTCTCCGAACCGTGGTCTTGCTTCCTCTTCGTTCTCCTGTCTCCGCCGTGAGCTTTCGTGGTGGGGGCGTCCTCACGGTTCATGTCCAAGGTCCCCGAACAGCGTCCGTGAGCAGCCAGCACGCCGCGGCTCAAAGACTTTTAGAGGGAACAAAGGAATGACCGAGTGAATGGAAGAAGGAAACGGCAACATCTCTGTTGCAACACACGGAGTCTAAGCTGGAACCCTGTCTTTCTTTCCTGTCTGTCCCCTTCTCCTTCTCACCCCGCACTCCCCCGTCACTCCGCGGAACCTTCCAGCGCCTGCTCAGGGCCTGTCTGCCCAGCGCGGCCTCCTCATGTTCCTGCTGCTGGGACAGGCGTGTGGCAGGTTTGTTCCCTTCTGCTCTCTGTGTTCCTCTCCATTTTGCACAGGTTGCTGTTTGACCTCTTGTAGTTCTTCCCTAAGCCTTTTTCTCCATGTTCTGTTTTCTCTTAGTGTCTTAGAATATACAAAATCGCTTACCTGGGAGATTTTCCCGTGTTTGGAAAGGTTTTCTGAAAGCATGTTGTCCATGGGTCTTTTTCCTGAAATGTCCCATTTTCCCCTTCCGTTATTTCTCTGTTAAACCGTCACTAGGAACTGCGTGTGCCCTGACCAGGAATCAAACCATGGCCTCCTGGTACATGGGATGACACTCAACCACTGAGCCACACCAGCCGGCTCTCATGGACTTTTTATTGTCGTTCTTGGTGTTTAATTCGTGTTGGCTCATTTCTGGTCCGTAGCTGCAAGAACGAGCACTCTTTCCCCCTCTGTCTGGGATTTATCTCTACTCCAGGCTGGCCCTCGAACCCTGATCGTGTCCCCCAGAGGACCCACCTTCTACAGTGCCTGCCTTCCCTTCTGCTCCTCCCGGGCTTTCCAAGACCCTCTGGTTATGGTGGTGTCTGTGCCGCCGGCTCTGCGGAGAGATGGGCAGCTGCCGGCGTCCATGAGGGATGTGGTTCTTCGTCTTGGTCCCCATCACCGATGCTTGAGGCAGCCACCATTCCTACTGGCACTGAGGCTGGCGTTAATTTCTCACCGTGATGTCTTCTTGGTGGGTTTCAGAAAGGGAAGCCCCATTTTCCCTCTTTTTACGGGAGCAACTATGACACATGCACCCACGTCTGGTCACCCGTTGGGTGGGGCCCAGCGGTGAAACAAGGCCTCTGCGATGTTGCTCTTGTAAGATCCATGGGTCCCCGAGCGGCTCTGACAGGTTCTGCTGGAATGAGAAAGAAGTCCCAGCCAGCACAAGCACAGTGTGCATAATGGTTTGTTTTGAGTAACTGGCTGGTATTTCGGGACTCAGCAAATGCCGATAATTTGTGAGTAACTGCTGCAGGCAGAGAAAACCGACGTGTAATGGATACCCACTAGGTGATGATGGCTTTACATCTGTTATCATTCACCTTAATCTGCGCAGCAGCCCGGTTCGCTGGGTGTTATTGCCTCCGTCCCGCGCTCCGGGAGACCGGGGTGGTGGCGCTCCCGCCCTCACAGTTCTTCCTGACCAGCTCATCACGAGAACAACTCAGCTGAAGGAAAGTGCGTGAGCCTCCACGCACATATGCATGCACATGCACATGCACTCACACATATGCACTCACACATGTGAACACTCCCACACATGTACTCATGCACACATGTACTCACATCTCACATGCCCACAGATTCAGCAGCAGGTGAATGGGGTGGATGTGACACATGTGGTTTGCCTGTGCTTGGTAATTCAGTTGACTCCGAGTGGACAGTTGAAACTATTTTTAAAAGTTTAAGCATTTCAGGATTCTGACTACATACATAGGCAAAGCGTTAACCAAATCGCATCCGTCATCTCGTGTCACCCAAAGAGTGTGTGAGAGAGGGGGCATCACATGCCCGACACAGATGGGAAGGGGCTGCCGCTAGGGAAGGCGTGTGGTGTGTGGGCTGCAGGCCTGGGACTCCACCAGGAGCCCGGAGTGGTGACGTGCACATGGCGACCAGATGGCGGAGCTGGCACCCTGGCTCTGGTCTTACAAACTAGGCAACCGAGGCGAATTCTTAATCTCTTGGTCTTAGTCTCTTCATGGAAAACGGGTGCAATCATAATAATGCCTACCGGGGGCGTTGTTTGTGGATTAAACGAGTCAATCAAGTTAAAGGCATGAACATGGAGCCTAAGGCAGCCTCATGAAATGCTGGCCACCCTTGTTACCGTGGGGCCGAATCTTCCTGTGATTGCCATGTCCCCCAGTGACTCGGGTCCAATGTCCTAATGAACTATTTGCTTAAGTTGGAACATGTCTAACATCAGTCGAAGTTCTCATAAAACAAAATAAAATAATTAAACCAATGTATAAATTTATATCATAAGAATCCCTTCCTCTTTGTTACTTAACATGGTTCCCTCAATAACCTCAAAAAGTCAGTGGGGCAGCATTGTTTGTATTTTTGGGTGAACTGGAGAAACTGAAGCTCAGAGACTTAAGGTGACTTGACCAAGTTAGCAACTGCTTCCAGAACTAATGTCGATTCTGCTTTATCACCCATCCATCCATCCACATCATCCATGCATCCATCTATCTATCCATCCACTACCCATCCATCCATCTACCCATCCATCCATCTATCTATCCATCTCTCAATCTACCTGTCCACTCATTAATCCATCTGTTCATCCATTCACATAATCATCCATCATCCATCTATCCATCCATCCACCCATCCATCCATCATCATTCTTCACGCAGACTGAGCAAGAGAATGTAGACCAAATATTTAAAAAATAAACGAGGGAATGAACATATTTATTAAACATTGGTTCAGTGAATTATTCCTTATAAGATTATAATGACAAGTAGGTTTTCTTCTCCTTGGGTCCCCTTTATCTTTAATTTGTCCGTGACCTTGGTCACTCCCATATATTTTTTCTTGAACTTATTCAGGGAGCAGGTGTATTTAAATGTAATACTATGAGGACTCCTTACTCACTGCTGATGGCAGAAAAATAGGTTTTTAGTATGCAAGGAATTTTTAAAATATTTTCATCGTGATAAATGTTTAATGAATTTAGGAAAATGTGTAATGAGCTTCTCTGACCAATGGTATTTTGGCATTTGTCAGTTGGGATGAGATGAAAGTGATCACATGCAGGGTCTCAGTCCTTCATCTGACGACCCCAATGCAGAATGGATGCTCTGGACATGACACCTGCCCCTGAAGTGTGCACGGGGAAACCCCAGCTAGGGGCAGGGGCTGGAGTGCAGAGCGAAGCAAAGCTGTTGGACCCACCGTCATGGAAAGATAAGGCCACTGGCGAGAGGGGCACTCACCACTGACCATCCAGTCCTGCTTCCTGCGGGTGCTTCTTGGCCTTTGCTTGAAAAAGTCCCCCTTCTATTCAGGTTTCCAGAGCTTTCTGGAAGAAATCTCCAAACTGTGAGATTGCATGCATGATTACAGCCAGCTTTGCAAATTAGCATATCTTGCAGACATAGCTCATTTGAATAACCTACATCCATCCCTAGGGGGCGGCTTCACTGACATCAGCTTTCAGCACCCAGGACGGGGAGGTGGAGCCTGGAAGGCTGGGGGGGTGGGGAGGACTCCTGCCCTGGCTAAGGAGCAGGTTCTTCCCTCGTTTCGATGACCCGGCGCTGAACTCCTAGGAAGAACCCACTGGAATGTTTTGAGGGTGGGAGGAGGCACTTGAGAGACGTGCTAACAGGTGTTGGCGGTGTTTCCGCACCTGACGCGGTGTTGAATGGATGGAGCGCTGTCTGAGAGCCTCCTGGATGCGGTGGACCCTTCCCTCCAGGAGCAGACTGGAGGCACCTCACAGCCGAGTAACTTACGTCAGTTTGGTAAGAATCCGTTCTCAGCATCCCAGGTCGCCAAGGCCAAGGCCGCAACAGGAAAATGCAAAATCGGTGCTAAAATCCAGACTGAAAAGTGGAATCATCCAGAAGACAAAAGTGCATCCTGAAGCCGGAGTTCTCAAAGTGGGGTTCCCAGGCCGGCAGCAGCAGCGGGGCCTGAGGACTCACTAGATGTTCGAATCTGTAGTCCTCGCCCCAGGCCTGCTGACCTGAAACCGCCTGGTGGCTCCCACCTCCCTGTCTCCACTCCCCCACTCACCCCCAGAGCCCACGGAAAACCAACAGCCCTTCGTGCGGGCCTGACCATGAAGTCCTCCCTTCTCTGCGACAAGCTCAGTTCCAGTGTGCGTTTTAGGCAAATTAACTAGAGGTGTCATTTCCTGTCTTTCGTTTTTTTATTTTATTTTATTTTTGAATATATTTTTATTGATTCCAGAGAGGAAGGGAGAGGGAGAGAGAGAGATAGAAACATCAGTGATGAGAATCATTGATTTGCTGCCTCCTCTGCGTCCCCTACTGGGGACCAAGCCCATCCCAACCAAAGACCTGACCTTCACCAAGGCCCAGGCCTTGGTCATCTCCCAGCCGTATAGCTGGTCTGTACCCCAACCGGGACTCGTACGGTGAGCACACCAGCCGGGCTGTA
This sequence comes from Pipistrellus kuhlii, assembly GCF_014108245.1. NCBI lineage: Eukaryota > Metazoa > Chordata > Mammalia > Chiroptera > Vespertilionidae > Pipistrellus > Pipistrellus kuhlii. Next base: position 45,230,407 of record NW_023425460.1, read on the forward strand.
CTTCATTTTGTAAGTTTAATGTCATAATAAAATGTAGTTCCACTGTTCTATGTTCATTACGTCCATCTTACAGAAACCTTCGATGTGTGACAAGTGAGCGTTAGTGCTCCACGAATGTAACAGTAATAATAGCTTCGTTCAGGAAGAGGTGACTGCTTCATTTTGACCAACGGAACTCCGCTTTCAGATATTCCCCAGCTTGCTTTCTAATAGCTGTTGACTGTGTCGGGATGCTCGGTGGAAGTCACCGCTCACAGACTCCGTGTCCATCATGCGTGTTTGTATCGAGTCCTGTTCCCTGTTAGCAGTCCCTGTGGGGCGGTGATGTGACCAGAGCGGGAGGGGGAGGCGGTGGCCAGGAGACCGGGGAGGAGGAAGGGGACGGAGCTCTGGGGCTGGGCACAGAGCACAAACACATCGCGTGCTTTCTGGACGCCCACCCACGGGCATCGCTCTGCGGGAGGTTTACAATAATCACAGGGACAAGGGGACATGTTTGGTGGCCATCCATCTGCTCTCTGCCTCAGCCGTCCCAGTAGCTGCTGAATAAAACTCTGTGCAAAATGAAAACAGACAGAATGAGACAGAAAGCAATCACTGTGTTGGAATATTTAGATTATAATTTTCAAAACATTAATTACTCAATCTATTCTTTGTTATGTTTAAAGTACAATATACTTATTTTTTTATTAAATATTTTAAAATAACCATGAGTTATTAAAATTCTTTATACATTTTGTACTCTGGTCTGTTGACCCATGTTGGGTATCCGGGAAAGAACACAGCACAGCTGTGACAACACGTATGTGTGTGATGAGAGTAAAGGGCACACGGATGTTGTGATGATACCATGGCCCGGCTTGGCCACGGCTTCCTGAATGTTCGCAGAGGCTGCCCAGCCACCCTTTTAGTGCCCAGGCTGGAGAACCACAGTTGGCAAGGCCGGATGAGACTTCTGGGACAATCGTAATCAGAGTCTCCAATATTTTTTTTCTTTTTTTTTCTTTTTAAATATATTTTCTATTGATTTCAGAGAAGAAGTGAAAGGGAGAGGGAGGGAGAGATAGAAACATTATTGATCAGAGAGAGAATCATTGATCAGCTGCCTCCTGCATACCCTCTACTAGGGATCAAGCCCACCACCGGGGCATGGCCCTTGACAGGGATCGAACCCAGGACCCTTCAGTCCACAGGCCGATGCTCTAGCCACTGAGCCCAACCGGTGAGGGCTCCCCTGTTTCTTTATCCAGAAACAGGCACCAAGTCAGGCAGCGAGCCAAGCGAGCCATTCTTTGCCTCCTCTCTCACTTCCGAGAGACGGGGAGCCTGACTCGGAGGTGGGAGACATCCGATGGTCTTTTCAGTAAAAACAGCAAAAAAAAAAAAGGAAAAAGAACAATGCCTAATAGATCCAACTCGGGCATCCACGCCGAGAGCTTAACCCCGGGGTCGCCGTGTTTATATTTCACTTACAGGATCGCTAATAGATTTCCTCTGTTTGTGCCAGAGCCGCGAATGAGGTGCGGGGGCCGCGGCCCTCCACGCGGGCGGCGCCGGCTCCACCTGCGCGGCCGGGCGGCCGGAGCCGCAGAGCGGCCACTCCTGACAGCAGCGCGGCTGGGCCGCGGCGGCCATCCTCGGGTGGCAGTTTTAATTATCGGCGCCCACGATACCATCAGCAAGTGTGTAATTACGTGTCAGTTTCCTGGCTGTTGGGTATGAAAAGTGGAAGCGGCGTGAGGATGACGGTGGGAGCGGCAGACTCATATTTAAACAAGTCGAAGCTGTGTAACCGGCGGTGTCATTAAACAAAGGAACCTGACCCAGCTGTCACTCTCCCTCCCGGGCAGATGCCGCGCTGTCAGCGGCGCCGGGAGGGCGGGGGCCGGAGGGGACACGATGCTCAGAGCCCAGCGGGCTGCCGTCCCCCGTCCGCAGGGGCGTCCCCGCGGCCTCTGCAAACACGGCTCCGGGAGGGTACACACGCCGGGACCGTCGCGGGGAACTGGATGGACTTTGGCTGATGGCGACACAAAGGCGATGTCACCGACACACATCCCGGCCTAGGAAGAGGGTACGTCAAACTGTGCAGAGAGAACGCGCTTTTTAAAGGACGTGCACTGTGGCCATCAAAAGGGTTCCTTTCTTTTCTTTCTTTAAAAAATATATTTTATTGATTTTTTTTTTAGAGAGGAAGGGAGAGGGATAGAAAGTTAGAAACATCGATGAGAGAGAAGCATCCATCAGCTGCCTCCTGCACAACCCCCATTGGGGCTGTGCCCACAACCAAGGTACATGCCCTTGACCAGAATCGAACCTGGGACCCTTGAGTCTGCAGGCTGACACTCTACCCACTGAGCCACACCGACCAGGGCCAGAAGGGTTCCTTTGTTGAAGAGATAAAGGAAGTGACCCTGTTAGTGTTTGACTAAAATGGTGAGTCTGTGATTTAAAAAAAAAAAAAAAATGGAGCTCATTCTGCAAAGGGCTTTGTCGGCACGCTGTGGGTTTAACTGAGAAAACCGAGATGCACACGCCCAGGAAGCGGAGGCGAGAGGAGACACGCGTGGCGTTCTGAGAAGGCTGGGCGGGGAGGGGCGGGAGCTCAGGCTTCTGCAAACCTGATCACCGCACTCCCGGGAGGGGACGAGGCAGGAATGCATGTTTGCGCTCACAAGACCTCATTTACCTGCCACGCAGACAAACAAACAAACAAACAAACAACCCAGCCGGGGGCCCAGGGTTAAGTCCACTCGCATGCAAACACGAACGGGAGGCGGGCTCATCACAGGAACCCTGGAGGTGACGCGTAGGGGTTAAACCAACCTGAGGAGCTGTGAGCACAAAGAAAAATGCTTCTTTAACTTTTCACATGTTCTCATGCCTCACAATACACTGAACTCTGAATTGCATGCGAACAGCATCATTGCTTCCCCCGAAGACACTGCTGTTTAAGGCTCTGGAAGGCATTCTGGCTCTGGAGGCCAGGCTGTGACCGCGGGGGGTGCAGGGCCACCATGAGCTTCGGAGGGCTCCTGCGGCCCCTGCCGTGGGCCCCCGAACGCAAACACGGCTCCGCGCCCACGAGGGAGAGAGGCGTGTCCAGGGGGTCAGTCTCGCCCGGGGTTCTGGTTCCTCAAAGGCGGAGGACCCGGCGTCCTCGCAGGCTGACGGGGGTTACTAACTGCCCGGCTGCTTTCGGACCGGAACGCAATCAAGGGGCACGAACTGGACCCCCGGGGCTGGTCTGCAGTTTATCAGGCTGCGGAGAGGGCAGTTTTTACGTATCTGGAATTCAGAGGCAGCCTTAGTAGGCGTTCATTGGAAAACAAGTGCGGCATCTATTTGTAGCAGGGTTAAAAACACTCTCCCCCGCTAACCCCTCTGCCCCCCAAAATAGCCCCATGCAACCAGGGGAGCAATTAGCCCGCATGTCCTGGACACACGCAGTTCTGGAATTTTCCCGCTCACATATGCTTGTCTGGCGGGGCAGGGAGGGAGGGGCTGGAGAGGGCGTTCTGTTGTGTGTTTATCAGGGGGGACATGCAGGGGACTGAGGGGTTTCAGGATGAGCCGTGTGCCTGCCCTGTGAACCGTCAAGCTGTGTCAATCATTCCCTTTGGTGCTCGGATGGAGAGCGTCCGTGCCCCCCCCCCCCCCCCCCGCACATTGTTGGGCTGGGGGTGCAGCCGGATGTGGGAGGCAGAGTGTGGGTGCCCGGGAGTGCCCCTCCCTCTGTCCCCGGCTGCGAGGCCCGTGGCCTGGGCGTTGCAGGTTCCACCTGCACCCTCCCCGGAGCTCTCTGCCTCCATGGCTCAGGGAGGGGCCTCGGAGAGTGTCAGCCGGGAGCACAGGGAGAAAGGGTCACTCCGGGGCCGGTCCTATCTCACCGGGAGGCGTGAAGGCCACTTCCATCAGGGCGGCAGGGCAGACTGACCTTGGCCAAGTGCTTCCCTCCGAGTGGGCGTCTCCTCGTGTTTGAAAGGCCCCTGGGCAGAGCGCTCCCCCGGCTTCTTCTAGAAGGCGGTCCGGCCGGCGCAGGCCGCGCTCCGTGAACCGTCACCGGGATGTGAGCACTGTGCTGGGCGGCGGGGACACGGAGCTCCTGCCCGGAGGCACAGCAAACCCCCGGGACCGGGCCTTTGGCTGGTGTGGAAGGGGGCCCGCCCTGCTCTGGCGCTTTGCACGGAGCTGGGACCCCCTTCTGGCCTGCCCCGGAGCCTCCACATTCCCCTCCCCCCGGGCCGGCAGGGAGAGCTGGCCAGGGGCTCAGCCCCAGAGTGTGTTTCCAGTTTGAAAACTCGTGCCCCGGGAGTTTAAATTTCTCACGCCTCTTGTTTTGATGCTAGAAACCTCTCCTTCCGGACGCTGCACACATTTCAGCTTTTGTGTGGGAGGCTCAGTCCACGGCTCCCTGAGAGCCGACGTGGGGGGACGGGGCTGTTTTAAACGAGTTCCCCCGCCCCTTGGTTTGCTTCTGCACCGGAAAGTTTCCGCCTGCAAATGAAGAGCGACCCCTCCCGCCCCCCGGGGGCGTGCCTCGCCCCCCACCCTCCCTTCCTCCGGAAGCTCCGGTGGCCTTTGGACTAATGAGGTGACCTTAGCGGAGTCCTCGCCTGCATGTTGGCGTGACGGCCGCGCCGGTGACAAGTGTGAATTGCACGCAGAGCAAATGGTCTCGAGCAGCGGCTGCGGATGTCACCGCTTCGCCAGGAAGCCTGTCCCGCTCGGGCTCGGGCCCCAAATAATTTATGTTGCATCCATTACCGGGGCCGCGCAGGTGCTAAGCGCCCGTTCTCACTTGTCACCGTGCCGCTAATAGTCACGCGTGGGGACGGCGTCCTGGGCAGAGGGGACGGAGGTGGAGGATTAACGAACTTCAGCTCCGTGTCTTTGAGGCACGTCCCCGCCCAGCTGCAGCGTGGGGCGTGCGCCTCCTCTGACCCATCGGTTCGCTGGGAGACTCTTTGTGGAACGAAAAACGTGAAGGGAAAACCCAAACCAAGCAGTTCTGTAAGCACCAGATCGGTTGCCTCCTGCATGCGTCCTAACCAGGGCCCGGGCCGGGGAGAAGCCTGCCCCTGAGGTACATGCCCTGGACCGGAAAGGAACCCAGAACACTGGGCTAGAAAGTTGGGCTGGGGCTGCACACTGATGCTCTTTCCACTGATCCAAACCAGCCAGGGCTGTCTTCCTGATCTTAACCCTGTATGACATCAGTGTCCCTGATCCTGAAGCATTCACTCTCTGCTGTGTTCCTCCTGTGACAGTCTGCCGATGGCCAGCCCTACCCCTCGGTCCTCCGTCTTCCGTGAGGACCACCTCTGCTAGTTTCCCCCTCACTCCCCACTCTTCCTCACGGCGCTGCCTGCAGTGAGTTTGGGGACTTCGGTGGGAATTTAATGTGCTCCCAGATCCGGGTGAGCTGTCTGGAGTCTGCTGTCAACACCTCCAGCCCTCCCCCTGCTCCCCTCCTCCTGCCAGTTCCACAAAGCTGGACCCTGGCTCAGTTGCGTCTCCCATCTCCACAGGCCAGCACCTGCCTCCTGCCAAACCCTCTTGCACTTCCGTTTTGCATACGTTCCCTGCTTAAGTCAGCCTGGATTCACAGTTAGCGATGGCTCTGCTAAGATCAAATTTACCTTTGATTTCATTCCGTACCAGCATAAATTTGATCAACTGTCAGGAAAGGTAACACCTTTGTTATTTACAGTGACGTTCTCCCCTGCTCTGCTTAAGAGAGAAATACGTTTGTTTTTCCTGGTGGTTATCGCTGTAAATCGAGCCGACGATTGGAGGAAAGGAGGCGCGTTAACTCTTGGGTCACTGAGGAGGCGGTGGGATTGTGAGAAAAGCTGGTGGAGAAAAATGCCCAGTGAGGGGCCTCCTGCCCGGACCGCGCTGGCTCGGTGACTGCCTGCCGGGTCGCTGCTCCGGGCGCAGAGGGAGGAATGACAGGTCGGAGAACTGGGCTGCATCGGAGACTGACCGTAAGTCACGGGCAATCTGTCCCATCAGTCCTTCTCGGCTCTGGGCGCTGTTTTCCTCTGTGTTGGCTTCATTTTCAGGCCGTTTCCCACTTTAAACAGAGAAGAGGGTCACTCAGCCAACTGCCAAAGCCTGGCTGTCTTGGTGGGGGTGGGGAGCTTTCCTGCCCGGGGCCATTGGCATTCACAGCATCACGCAGGGCCGCACAGAACCATCAGCTGAAAAACCAGCCTGCTCTGTTCGGTCCAAGGTCTCATGAACTCACCCCCAATGCCTTGGCCGGGCCGGACCAAATGATTCCTCAGGCCTCCTCTGGCCCTCAGTTCTCCATCCCTGTCTTCGAGAGAGAAGGGCTGGCCTCCTAGTGACAGTTCTGCCCGGCCGCTTGGGCGCCATGGCGATCCCAGGACCAGCTATACGGCTGGGAGATGACCGAGGCCTGGGCCTTGGTGAAGGTCAGGCCGTTGGTTGGGATGGGCTGGGGGAAGAATCAACCCTATGGACGCCCCCCTGGAAGAGGTCCCCTGAGAATGAGGGGTTCTATTCTCAGAAGAAGGGCTGGTGGGAGCATCCCTGCCCATGAGCCCCTGGACATCCTGGGTCAGGAGGGAAGCGGCCCTGCCCACTGCTCACACCACGTGGACAGACTCGATGATCCTGCCTTGTGATTCCGTCTGCCGTGGGGACCTGGGCTAGCACCTCGTTCACTGGAGTTCTGGAGACACTCGTTTGCGTGGTACCACGTTTCACCTTGGCCAGCGACACCCATTTATTAGCCCCGGGTGGGGTCTAGTCCCGTGGTCGGCAAACTGCGGCTTGCGAGCCACATGCGGCTCTGTGGCACCTTGAGTGTGGCTCTTCCACAAAACACCACGGCCTGGGCGAGTCTATTTGGAAGAAGTGGCGTTAGAAGAAGTTTAACTTTAAAACATGTGGCTCTCGAAAGAAATGTCAGTCGTTGTGCTGTTGATACTTGGCTCTGTGGACGAATGAGTTTGCCGACCCCTGGCCTAGTCCATAAGTAACAGGGTCTGTTACCACAGCCTCTGAGACTGTCATGCTTTCTCTCATGAAATCCGGGGACCTGAGTTGTTCCGTCTGCGGTCATGGATCGCACAGGCCCATGTGACCCACCCGGCACGGTACCCTGCCTTCTCAGGCTGCTGGACATGATCTCAGTCCGAAAGCAAAGGGTTCCTGAGCAGCTGCTTTGGGTTTTCTTGATTCATGGCTCTTCCCCGAACCCACTGCTCCCCGGGACTCACACCTGCACACGCAGACACACACATAAATACATTCACCTGCACATGCGGACACACACATAAATACATTCACCTGCACACGCGGACACACACATAAATACACTCACCTGCACACGCGGACACACACATAAATACACTCACCTGCACACGCGGACACACACATAAATACATTCACCTGCACACGCGGACACACACATAAATACACTCACCTGCACACGCGGACCACACATAAATACACTCACCTGCACATGCGGACACACACATAAATACACTCACCTGCACATGCGGACACACACATAAATACACTCACCTGCACACGCGGACACACACATAAATACATTCACCTGCACACGCGGACACACACATAAATACACTCACCTGCACACGCGGACCACACATAAATACACTCACCTGCACATGCGGACACACACATAAATACACTCACCTGCACATGCGGACACACACATAAATACACTCACCTGCACACGCGGACCACACATAAATACACTCACCTGCACATGCGGACACACACATAAATACACTCACCTGCACACGCGGACACACACATAAATACATTCACCTGCACACGCGGACACACACATAAATACACTCACCTGCACACGCGGACCACACATAAATACACTCACCTGCACATGCGGACACACACATAAATACACTCACCTGCACACGCGGACACACACATAAATACATTCACCTGCACACGCGGACACACACATAAATACACTCACCTGCACACGCGGACCACACATAAATACACTCACCTGCACACGCGGACACACACATAAATACACTCACCTGCACACGCGGACACACACATAAATACATTCACCTGCACACGCGGACACACACATAAATACATTCACCTGCACATGCGGACACACACATAAATACACTCACCTGCACACGCGGACACACGCATAAATACTCACACCTGCGCGGATGTGCTCTGGCAATCTTCTCCGGGGAGTTGACGGAGCTGATGTCTTCCTCCCTTTGTGTTTGTTTGTTGGCCACGTTCTGTGGGCTCTGGCTCTTCCCTCCGTCTCCGTGTTGTCCAGATGAGCTGGGTTTCCTTCCGCTGCCGGTGGGCTGGGTTCACCGTTCATGAAAGCTTCGGAGGAGGAGCAGAGTCCGGGGGTATGATCAGAGATGAGTCTTTCAGGACTCAGCTGGACACTGTGCTGCCTGAGCTGCTGCTGGCCCCGCTGGGCCCCCCGCTGGGCCCACCTATTGGAGCCCAGACCCTCACCAAGTTCATCTCGGGTCCCAGCGTCACGGCCCTGTTCCTGGTGCTCTGACCACGTGCCCTTTGCTGGGAGGATGTTGGGGCTCCTTCGCTGGCAGGTCCCCGTGCTCCCTCATGGCCTCCCTCTCCGACGGTCCCCTTCAGCAGCCGGCACCCCGGCCTGGGCAGCAGCGCCCCGGCTCCCGGTGGCCGGCAGGGCCGGCACCCTCCCTGTGTGGAGCCTCCTGCTGGCCAGCGGGCGGCCAGGGCGCTGTCTCTTGGGGCCTTTGCCTTGGTTCCCTCCTGTTAGAAGGGCAGCCGAGGCCTGCTGTAGGAGGCGGGCCAGAAAGGGCGGCCGTGAAAGCTTTTATTTCCCGGGAGCTGGCGCAGAGTCCCCGCGGGCACCTGCTGGGAGTGCCTGACCCAGGAGGGGACGCCCTCTAAGGGGCTTTGGCACCACCAGGCTGCCTGAGCCGGAGACAGGCCAATGGCCCTGAGCCAGGGCAGGTCTGGGGGGCTTCCTGGTGGGTGACTTCCCAGCGTCTCTGCTCCAGGCTGCACCGTCCAGGAGGGTCCCCTCTCCCTGCCACGCTCCCCATGGCTACTGCCATTCCCAGGGTCCTGTGGCTGGGGGTGGGTTGGGCTCTCTGGTTCCTACTGTAAGCAACGTCCCCGCCCCCCCCCCCCCCCCACACACACACCGCTCACTCAGCCGTGGCCTCCCAAGCGCCTGCCTCTCGCTGGGTCTGCGGAGTTGGATGAGTCAATGGGAGGCAAACCTACAGGTCATCAGGCACCCTCGTCCCACAGCACAGGAAGAGATGAGGAACTTTGTGGGTGAGCCAAACCCAACCTCAGTTGCCTGCACCAGCGAGGCCTTCGTAGGACAGTTTGGTGACGTCTTCTTGGGACTCAGAGGAAAGAGGGGGACGTCATCTGTCCCGTGTCAGACATTTACCGAAAACACGTTCCCGAATGTCATGGGCACGCCCACCGACGGTGCCACCGGGCGGTCCTCACCGCTGGCCTCCGCATGAACTTACACATATTTTTAATTTCGAAAGCATTCAAACCAGCCCCACTCCTAAATGAAGTTACGACATCTTGACAGAAGAGAGAAGTCACCGCGTGCAGGACAAATATTTTCATAATGGTTTTGCTTTTTTTTTTTTTTTTTTTCCCCCTTTTCATTCCTTTCAATATCAAGACATAATGTTTTTAATGTTTTTGTAAACATGAGATGTTTTAATGCTTGAAAAATTGGATCTCATAAATAAGCTTTATTATCTGTCAGAGAGGATGAAAATATAACTTTACATTTCTGTTTTAAAGTAATTTTAGTGCCTATTAGCTATAAAGTAACGGTTATATATAATTTAGAGTGTGTAGTCACTCGAAAGATCTTGACACATTCACACACACAGAGAGCCGTAATCATAGCCTGGGGATTTCACCGGGAGTATGCACCAGCACAGAACATTAAAATAACTTACGGCGCACTGTAATTCTTGTTTTGTATTTGTCCAAGTAGTTGTGAAGCAGGCCGTAAAGTAGTAAAATAAAAAGCCGCGGGCCCACTGCAGCCGGGCCGCGTTCTTAAAGTTATAGTCATCCTTTCAAATTAAGTGTGATTAACCTCGTTGGCATTTCGGGGTGTCATCTTTGGCTTTTTATTTTCTAATCGCGTCTCCTGTTTACGTGGCCGATCCTATTTATCTCAGCTTGTGATGGGAGCCACGGTCGCCACTGCCACCCCGGAAAGCTGTAGGGGGGAGAGGGGTAGGAGTGGGCGGCCGTGGCGGCGGATGCTGCTCAGAATTGACGGACAGCACGTGACTGGGTGGTGGACGGGGACCTGGGCAGGGGACACCTCTCTGGCTGAAACAAGCAGAGAGAGCAGGGCTCTGGAGGGTGGTTTTGCTTTAATTTCCATGTGTGAATACAATTCTTGAGAAGATGGCCCAGGCCAGCCTGAGAGTGTTTAGCTCCCTGAAATGCATGCACAGGGTGTTCATACGTGCACTCACTGTTGGCGTGTGTGAAGCAGAGATCCTTTGGATGCAGGCTGACTTCAGGTGAGCTTTGAGGAGGACGCTGGCAGAGGGGTTTCTGTGCCTATTGCAAACCAGCTGTAAGAACAATATGGAACCCACGTAAGAGGGGGAAAAATCCATTTACTTGCGTCATGGATGGAGCTGGCATATAATTATTCCTGCTTCATTAAAGCATGACCAACTTTCTCCTCCTCCTGGCCACGCACAGCCCCGTCTGCCCTTGAACGGAATGCAAAGGCGTTTCTTGAAAATAGTCCTTAATTGTACGTCTGCATCCGTCTGGCTTGGCCTCCTGCCCGCCGGCGAGGGCTCAGCGGCGTCGGAGCTGCCACGCGGTCGAGGGAAATTCTCCCCTGTAGCTCGCCCTGTGCTCGGATGGGACCCCTGAGACGGAGGCCACGGGAAAGGCTGCCGTGTGGTTAAAGATGGGTGCCGTGTGCAATCTGCATATTGCAATTAAAGCCGCTCAAGGATCTAACTTGCGTGAATTTTAATTGAAGTGGCGCTCGGGCAGGGATGCGGTGCATGCACAGATGCGCACTAAATTAACACGAACCTGGAGGAATGTCTCTCCCCTGTAACGGCGCTGACCAAATGTTCACAGATGGAATGCAGGGACCCTCCTGGAGCAGCCGGCAGGGCCTCTGGGCCATTGCATATACCTTATGCTGGAAAGGCCCGCCTCTTCTTTCCCTTTGTGAGTCATCCTCCCGCCTGATTGGCTGACGTCTTCCATGTGCACCAGTGCACCTCAATGGACATGAACGAGGCCTGGACATGGACTTCCCAGAAGCCAGATCAGGAGGGTGGAGGTTCCCAGACAACACACATCAGTGAGGACTATTCACCACAAAGGCCCCAACTGAGGTGTTGGGGAATAGAGGTGAAACAAAAAAGAAAAGAAGAGGGACCCGGTTTCAGATTTGGTTAGAACTTTCCAAATGTAAGAAGGTCTATAGTGTTTGGAACCATAAGGCAAGAAAACGCTGGAAAAAAACAACACACACAAAAAATCCTCATGCATTTCTCTCTGGTGTTTCTGAAAACTCGCCCAGAGACAGTCTCCAAACAGGTGTGCAATAAAACACGGGAACAAACAAAGAAAGACGAATTTATATATTACATTTTTAATTCTACCGTGGATTTTTCAATATCGCTAAATAAATTATGGGGCGGTGATATACAAGCTCAAAAGCACACCGCTTTAAATTTCAATCATAATTTATAATTCTGAGGCACAGTAGCTCATTCTCTGCAGCATTCCGTATGCAGAAAAGAGGCGAGGCCGGGAAATTAAAACAAAATCCCACAACAGCAAGTTGAAGGAAGTTTAGTTCTAAGCGGGCCTGGCAAAAGTGGGAGACGGGGAAATGCCACATCAAATAGAAGCTTAATAAAGATGATTATTAAGAGCCTCCTCCAGGGAGAGGTGCTTTGATATCTGCCCTTCGTTACTCTGCTGCGACTCATTCTGAAGCGGAGAAACAGTGGCTCATGGCAGGGCCTTTGTCTGAGAATCCCAGGCCTGGTGCCAGGCGGGTCCGGGGCTCTGGGTCTGGGCTTCGAGATCTGTCCTTTCCTCACTGCCCGGGGAGCCTCCTGCCTCTGTTTCCTGAAGAGTCCATCAGCTCAGCCTCATCTGACTAAGATAATCATAATTCTTTAAAAACATTTTTATTTATTCCGGAGAGAGGCAGGGAGAGAGAGGAGCATCAGTGATGAGAATCATTCACCAGTTGCCGCCTGCACGCCCCCTACTGGGGATCCAGCCCGAAACCCAGACATGGGCCCTGACTGGGAATTGAACCGTGATCCTCCTGGTTCGTAGACTGACGCTTAACCCCTGGACCACGTGGGCCGGGCTATCCCAGTAATTCTTTAAAGCTGTTTTCTTGGAAGGCATTCCCGGGTCACTGAGTCACTCTTGCAGGTCTGTGGTCACATTTCAGCGACTTAAGACTTTGGAAGGAAACACTGGCTAAACGTCCGACTTTCTGGCCAATCCCAGGCCGATGAAATAATTAACTTATCTGCTAGCGATTACATGCTCTCCTCCCAAAATCTAGGCAGTTCTGATCCATCCAAATGCACCTGGCATAATTATGAACGATTTCGAATATCTCTTTTATGAATATCACCGCCCTCCCAAATTCTCCAGTTGAAATATCATTAACTTGGGCACAGGGGTCTGAGGGAGTCGGTTTGACATTGGCAAAGATGATGAGTTGAATTCCTAAGGGGTCGAGAAAGTCAGAAAATCCAAAAGTGGTTCATCACTCCTACCCATCTATTTCACTAATTGGATGGATGTTTTAATTTGATTTCCCTCCTGGAAGTCTATCATGTGGAAGTGATCGGATGAGGGCTCTCAGGGCTGCCCTGCCCTCTGCCAGGGCCCGTGTCCTCCTCTCAGGGCCACCGGAAACACGCTGATGCCGCCAGGATAATCCGTGCCGGTGGGGGGGGGGGGGGTGGAGAGGGAAGTGGGGGGGAGGGGGGCGGGGAAAGGAAGAAAGCTGGGAGATTTCCAGTGAAATCAGTGCCCAGGTGCAGACCCAATCCTTTCCTCAGAGCTGCGGGCCTTGGTGTTTTCGGCTGCAGGGTCGCACCTGCTCTGTGATGTCACGTGGGATGTTCATAACCCTGAGTCGCCACAGCAGGCCAGTATCCAGCGACAGTAATAACAGCAACGGCTTTCCATATGCTATGTAAATTATTAACTGTTAGCAATGAGGATGATACAGGAGACCATCCACTCATTAATTCATTTATTCACTCCAGCCTCACCTCAGGGTACCCCTTCCTCCATTTCCCCAAATGCCTGCCCCCTGACTTGTGTAGCGCACTCCCAGTGTTATCTGCACAGGCGGTCCTGGTTGGATTTTGCTTTTCTGGGCTTGGTAAGCTGGAGGTCTTCCGGCCACAGAGCTACTCAGCGGGGGAGCGAAGGGAGCAATGCCCAGGGTGGCGGGGATTGGGGTGGTTTTGATGCTGTGCTGGGAAGGGAGGGGGAGGGAGATGGGTGACAGGCCAAAGGCTAGGGCCGAGAAGGGTATGGAGGACCGGCCCTTGGACCCTGGCAGGTAAATGCATGCTTGACCAAAGCCACGTCTCAGACGTGCAGCGTCTATTCATTCTCACAAACCTCTCGCACCCGGCAATGTTCAGGATGGGCGGGGGCAGGAGAAGGCAGCGGGGCGGTGGACCAGCTAGGGGCCTTCTTTCTCCCTTTGCAATATGTTTCCGAGAAACACATCTACTTGGCAATAACAAACTCTTTCCCGGAAACAGAGCATTTCCCCTTTCGCCTTCATTTCCTTCCCCAGTAAGTGGTGAGCGTCTTCAGAGGAGAGGCTTTCTCCCACCGCTGTCCCGCCCGCCATTGGCTGCTGGGTCTTCACCGACCTGGGGGGTGACCTTGAGCTCCCCTGAGGACCCTCGGCGGCACGCAGGGTGACCTTGAGCATTTTCCTTTCAGGACCTTGGGCGACACAAAGGCCTGGTCTTTGAAAAGCTTCCAGCTTTCTGCTTCCCAAGATTTTGTTTGGGTCAGGAATGCTTGGCAACTGGATAACAAACACGGTCACGAAAATAAATGTTTTTTGGTCTTCTCTGTATTCAACTCACCCATGCTCATTGTAACACTCGGGGAAGTCAGAGAAAAGTCACAGCCCCACCCCGCTGAGTCACATCCGCCGAGTCTCTTTACAGCCAGGGTGTGGTCGTCATCACGTTAGACTCATACTTCTGTAACCTACCGTTTGCCCTTCACAGCAGACCTCGGCCATTTTCCCACGTTCGGAAGCATTCTGAACTCAACTCTATAAGGCAATACACGCTGGTCTATCAGAGAGGACACACCCTCCCTTAGCCAGCCTCCATCAGGCATTTAGGTCATTTAAACTTTTCTTGCTGTGATAAACACTTATGACAAATGGCAAGGCACACAATTATTTGCGATGGCCTTAGCATGCTCCCTTACAGAGAATATTGGAAGTGGGATTCCATGGTCAAAGGCTGTGTCCGATTTACAACATGCCATAGCATTGGTTTCAGAAAGATGCAGATAAAATGATTCTAATGCCAGTGGTTCATGAGAGTACCGTGCCCCCTGGCACTGGGCAGTCTGTGTTCTCTAATGTTTACAGAGCTGATGTCAAGGAAATGGTGCTTCGATGTGTTAATTCTCATTTCTGCAATTACACAGGTAGGACTCTCTGTTGCCACGTGTGATTGTAGCTTTACAGTTTGTTTTAACAAGTCCCTCTCATTCTATCTCAAACATTTTATGGTTCTTCTTTCTTATTTATTTCCTAAAACAATTTTAGAATCATTTTATGAGGGACAAATATTCTATTTGGAGTACAAATGTAATTAGATTTAATTTATAAATTAGTTTGGTAAGATGACATATTGTCCTATTATTAATTTTTCTGTTAACAAACATGATAAGACTTTGATTTAAGTCTTCTTGTTTGTCCCTTTTAAAAAAATATATATATATTTTATTTATTTTGTACAGAGAGGAAGGGAGAGAGACAGAGAGCTAGAAACATCGATGAGAGAGAGAGTCATCGATCAGCTGCCTCTTGCACACCCCCCACTGGGGATATGCCCGCAACCAAGGTACATGCCCTCGACCGGAATCGAACCCGGGACCTTTCAGTCCCCAAGCCGACGCTCTATCCATTGAGCCAAACCGGTCTCGGCTTGTTTGTCCCTTAATAGATTTTGCAGTTGACCTTAATTTTTTTTTTAAAATATATTTTATGGATTTTGTACAGAGAGGAAGGGAGAGAGATAGAGAGCTAGAAACATCCATGAGAGAGAGTAATGGATCAGCTGCCTCTTGCACACCCCCTACTGGGGATGTGCCCGCAACCAAGGTGCATGCCCTTGACCGGAATCGAACCTGGGTCCCTTCAGTTCCCAAGCCGACGCTCTATCCATGGAGCCAAACCGGTGTCAGCTGACCTTAAATTTTTTATTAAAATCATTTTCTGATATTTTATACATTTTGTTGCTATTGTGAATGAACTTTTAAAAAGTCATATTTTGCCCTGACCAGTTTGGCTCAGTAGCTAAGTAGTGGACTCAAGGGTCCCGGGTTTGATTCCAATCAAGGGCATGTACCTTGGTTGTCAGCACATCCTAAGTAGGAGGTGTGTAGGAGGCAACTGATCAATATTTCTCTCTCATGGATGTTTCTAACCGTCTATCCCTTTCCCTTCCTCTCTGTAAAAAAAAAAAAAAAAAAAAAAATCAATAAAATATATATTAAAAAAATAAAAGTCATATTTCTATTTTTTTATTGCTCCTATATAGAAAAATATGTTCATATTTATACTATTTCTATCTCATCATCTCTGACTAATCTGGTTAGTCATAATAGTTAACATGTAGCTCAGTACTTTGTCTCCTAATATAGACTTACTCATGAATTATAGTATTTTTTCAACATTTTTTCTATTTTTTTCTCAACTCATTGAATTGGCTAGAAAGGCATCAATGTGTCCTATTTTTTAAAAAAATTATGATTTTATCATGAAGCATGCTACAGTATATTTTATTATGTCAAGGAAATGTATATTTGTATACTTGTCTGTGCATTTTAAAAGCCATTTATTGAAATAAGTACATTGTTTTCACTTTTGCTTTATTGCTATATTTAATTATATTACCTAATAGATGCTTGGTGCACAAATTCATGCACAGGTGGGGTTCCTTGGTCTGGCTGGCAATAAGGGCTGATGGGGCTGTCTCACCCAGTCCAGATCAGGCCTATCGGGGTTGGCCAGCGGGGGCGGGGTTGGGGGGTGGGGGGGGGTTGGGGGGAGAGGAGAGAACCTCAGGAGGTTGGCTGTGGGAGTGCACTGACCACCAGGGGGCAGCTCCTGTGTTGAGCGTCTGCCCCCTGGTAGTCAATGATCATCATAGCTATCAGCTGGTCTTTAGTCGTAATGGAGACCACCTGGTAGCTATGTATATATAAATTTTTATATATATAGGTTTTCCTGGAATTAAACCATCCCTGCCTTCCTGGAATAACTACTATTTTATCATTTCTAAAATGTGTTTAGTTTTATTTCATTCAATATTCAAAGCTATTATTATAGGTTTCTACACAGAATGGTCTCCGACTGTTCTTACATAGCCTTATTTGTTGTTGTCTTCTCTCTCTTTCCGAAAGTCATGTTTTTGTGTTTTTTCTATTTTATTGGTACATTATATTTTTTATTTTTGTTATTAAATTAGAATAAGTAAGACGACCTAAAATTATGAGAAGGAAAAGGTAATCATTTTCTCTATTCCCTCTTCATCCCCCCATCCCTCCTTAGGTAATCAGATCATCAATGTCAGTGCAGGGTGGTATGGCTTGTGTTCTTATCTATCCCCACACATATCTCCCCACATATCCATAATATCCATATGTATCCATCTTGATTTTAAATTTTTTTGGTCTTGTAGAAATGAGATCACGCTGTAACTTGTTGTTTGCAAGCTAATGGTGCATCGTAAATATCCTCTGGGCTAATAAATAATGCAAGGCACAATCTTTAAAGGAATGCTTAATATTCCATAATGTTTTGCAGTGGGATAGTTTATTTAAGCCTGCCTCTACTGATGGGCACCAGGCTGTGTCCAGTTTTTTTCAAAGCTGCATGACTGTGTAGTTGAATGTGAGTACCAGAGTGTTTATTTTGTAGAATAAATCTCTAGAAGTAAAAATGTCAGGTTACGAGGAAATGTGAACTTAATATTTTACAGATCATATTAGCTTACGCTCTGAAAGTGTGTGGTTCATTCCCCATCAGCATCGTGGGAGAACAGCTCTTTCCCGGTGTCTTTCTTGGCTCCAAATGTTACTGATATTCATGATGTGTCCGTATGTGGGGAGGAGGTCGGGACACGTCATTGCTTCCAATCCCACCCCCTTACTAGTAGGTGAACTTTCTTGTCTCTTAAGTACCGTATTTTTCGAACCATAAGACGCTCCGGACCATAAGATGCACCAGTTTTTAGAGAAGGGAAATGAAGAAAAAAAGATTCTGAAACAAATAGTGTCCTAAAATATTTTATGTGCATTAAAACCCAACATCACAGTCATAAACACATGTAATCAACCCTGTAAAGTAAATAGCAGCATTTAGAACCATTTTAGAGCCAGGCAAGCACTCAGAGACCACACAGAGCCGGGCAAGTAAAAAAACTTTTTTTTAAAGTATATGTGTAGGCTATATTTGGACCATAAGACGCAGGGACTTTTCCCCCCCACTTCTGGGGGGAAAAAAGTGCGTCTTATGGTCCGAAAAATACGGCATTTATCCAGATGTTTGTCCATTTCTCTACCAGCTCTTCACTCCTGCAGTTATACATTTGTGGGTGATTTTAGTATCTGGGGGTATTGATAATTGTCTATCAGATGGGTGATCAAAGAGATGAATTATCTGTGGCATTTTTAGTTTGCTGATAACGTTTTTAAAAAGCATTACAAGAGTTGATGGGGAAAATTGGGGGGGCATCTGTAATCCTTTCAACAATAAAGATAAACTTAAAAAAAAAAAAAAAAGCATTACACCCCTTTCCTATATTGCTTTTGGATTTGCAGTCTTACTTGAGAAAGTTTTTTTCAACCTCCCTTCCATAAAAATACTACGGTAACATTCAGTGTAATCATTCATTCATTCATTAATTCATTATAAAATCAAACTGGATACACTGACCCAGGCACCTCATATCATTTTTAATTAAATTTTATGTTACAATGAAAAGAAATTGAACAAGGAACTAGATTTTGTTTTTATCTTGCCAATTTTTATACATTTTGACTCACTGATATTTGCTTTTATTTCTCCTGGTTTCTTAGCGAAAGGCTTAATTCATCAGTTGTCTTTTTCTCCTTCTTGTTTAATAATTAAACTATTATGCTATGAATTGCTCCTGGAGTTGTTTTACAAAGGGAAGGTCACGTGGGCGCCTCATCTATTTAGGTCACCGTTTCCCCCGCTCTGACGGCTGTAGGTGCTGGGCCCGGGCTGCGGCTCAGGTCCCAGAGGCGGCACCGGAGGCCGAGGCCCATCAGGGTCCGTGCAGAGAAGCGCGGGATGGCGCTGACATGGGCTGTGCTCTCTTCCTCTTCCGGGCACCTCCCCATCACCTGCTCGGAATGTGTGTACCGTGCCTTTCTTCCATCTACGCTTGCCTGAAAAGCTGTGAGCTTTCTGAGCCTGCAGATCAGACGGTGGGTTGTTTTACTGAGAGAGCACCGGGCTTGAGACTGGCTGCTGTTCTTTTTTTTCAGGGGGAGGGCATTTAGGGACAAGAGATGGCTTCGGGACTGCCTGTGTGCCTGTCTGTGTTTAGGCTCCGTTTTCTGTTCTCATGTCTCATGTCCCTTATTATTGTTTTCGTTTCTGCGCCCTTGTGTTCTGTGGAGAGAACCCCTGTGCCCTGCGAACGTTCTCTGCTGCTTGCCGGCTGTCCGATGGGCTCAGATCCTCCGGCTGCAGCTCTAATCTCTGGACTCCCTTCCTAGGAGCCCTTTTACATCGGAAGAATAGAACAGTGGCGAATATAAAGCACCTAACACAGCAGTCGGCAAACTGCGGCTCTGGAGCCACATGCGGCTCTTTGGTCCCTTGAGTGTGGCTCTTCCACAAAATACCCCGGCCTGGGCGAGTCTATGTTGAAGAAGTGGCGTTAGAAGAAGTTTAAGTTTAAAAAATGTGGCTCTCCAAAGACATGTCAATCGTTGTGCTGTTGACATTTGGCTCTGTGGGCTAATGAGTTTGCCGACCACAAACCTAGAACATTGCCTGGTATATAACAGGTCAAAGTATTCTTGTCCGCTCTCTGCTACCCGTTCCTTGGGTCTTGATGTGCGTGAAGAAGGCGGCTCGCTGTGTTCTCCATGTTTCTCAGCCCTGGGCGGGGGTAGGGGCTGGAGGTGGGGGGAGGGGGGAGGCAGCAGGAATGGGATGCCCCTGGGGTTTAGCGCACTGGTGGGTGTGGAGGTGTCCTGGAAATAAAGTTGGATTCCAACCACTGGCAAGTCCACCAAACCCGTGATGCGGCCACAGAGAGCTGATGGACATGTCGGAAATCACCATGACAAAGGACCATCATCCCAGACTACTTTTAGGTAAAGGGAGAGAATCCAGCAAAGGATTCTAGGTTTCAACATCAGAGAGTTTCAGGACAGCATCACGCAGAGTTGTTCGGTCTAAATCAGGAATGTCCGTGCCCGTGGCGGGTGAGTCTGGGATAGAGGAGCCAGCGGCGGGGCGCCCGCTGAGGTGTGATAAGGGAGCGTGTTCTGGAAGATACGGTGTTGTCGTTCTTCGAGGAGCAGCCAGATAAGGGCGTGGGCGGGAGCGAGGCCCGGCCCCTGCGGGACCCCGATGACAGGGTAACGGATGGCTCCGGGTGACAGGGGGCCAGGGGACGGAGGGGAATGGCATTAACAAACTGCTGCCGATGGTTCTAACAGGGTTTGAGCAACCGCATCCCCGAACCGGGAGCACCGGCATGTTTTTCAAGCTGATTTCGAAGGTTGCTCACGTGGAGGCCGTCAAGGTTGCGGTTCCATCTGCACTGGTTCCGGGGACGGGGTCCTGGCATCAGCCCGTCATGACTGGGGGCATTTCAGTCCACGACCAACATTAGGCCAAACCCTGCAGGCACATCCTTGTTTTCCCCAGGGTTTCCTCCACATGACTGTTGCCAATTTCATTTAGATCAGCACCTTTTTTGCAATGAGGAGTAGCAGGTTTTCAAACCCTGGTATATTGCCAAAACCGGTGTGGCTCAGTGGATAGAGGATAGGCCTGCGGACTGAAGGGTCCCAGCTTCGATTCCGGTTAAGGGCCTGTACATTGGTTGCAAACACATTCCCGGTGGGGGGTGTGCAGGAGGCAGCTGGTTGATATTTCTCTTTCATTGATGTTTCTAGCTCTCTATCCCTCTCCTTTCCTCTCTGTAAAAAATGAATAAAAATATATATTAAAAAAAAGATTAAAAAAAAAAATGCTGCCGAGACCGGTTTGGCTCAATGGATAGAGCGTAGGCTTGGGGACTGAAGGGTCCCGGGTTTGATTCCGGTCAAGGGCATGTGCCTTGGTTGCGGGCATATCCCCAGTAAAGGGTGTGCAAGGGGCAGCTGATCAATGACTCTCTCTCATCGATGTTTCTAATTCTCTGTCTCTCTCCCTTCTTCTCTGTACAAAATCAATAAAATATATTAAAAAAATGCTGTACCTAACAGGAACAATTTTTATTGTCTTTATTTATTTTTTAAAAATATATTTTACAGAGAGGAAGGGAAAGGGGTAGAGAGTTAGAAACATTGATGAGAGAAAAACATTGATCAGCTGCCTCCTGCACACCCCTACTGGGGATGTGCCCACAACCAAGGTACATGCCCTTGGCCGGACTCGAGCCTGGGACCTTTCAGTCTGCAGACTGATGCTCTATCCACTGAGCCAAACAGGGGTGTTGGGGCCCACCCAGGGGCCAGGTCAGCTGGGAGTGGGGGCCAATCTGGGCTTGGATCAGACTAGTTGGTGCTGCAGGGTGGGCCATAGCCACAGGTCATTCTGGTCGTTCTGCTATTCTGGCCGCTGGGCTTTTATATATATAGATGATTAAAGTAACTGTAGCACTGACTGCTCCATACTCCCTCTCTGAACTCCATCAATTGCCCGGCTACCATCTTCAGAGCCACATTTCCAAGAAGCTGGTCCAGTGTCTTGACTGACCCCTCAGACTTCCTTGGAGTTGTTGACCTTGACATTTTTGAAGTGTACAGCCAGTTATGTCACGGAACGTCTCCCCATTCAGGCTTATCTGCTGTTTTCGGAGGCTGAGCTTCAGAATTTCACTCTGGGCAGGAGCTCTGCTGAAGTGACATCTTCTCTGTCAGTCATGCCCAGAGACACTTGAGGTCACTCTGTGTCACTACCGATGGATGTCAGCTTGGACGGCTTTGTCAGGGCAGTGCCTGCCAGCTTTCTCTGTTGAAATGCACTGGTTTTCTGTTGGTGACAAATAATGTGGGGGAGGTGCTTTGAGGCAAAGTCACTATTATGTCCCTCATCAACTTCCACCCGTTCCTTTGTGCATCCATCAAGGAGCCATGCCTGGACCAATTATTCCAATGGTGGCTGTAAGACGGGGATTTTCTCACACCAGCCCTTCCTCTCCTGGGCATGGGACGAAGCGGGAGAACTGTCCCCTCCCTCTGTATGCATTCCTTCATTTACATCAGCATGGTGGACATGTTCTTGTGTGAGGCGATGGGCGTTAGTTACCCTGTTCCCATCACTGTTTACTCTGTGGCTCATAGCGTCCTGGGTTTGGCCAGTGGGAGCCCATCCAAGCTACCTCTGGTTGACCCAACAGGTCTGCCCCAATCTCTAAACCCTTCCTGAGCGCATGGCACATTGTTTAGTACGCCTCTGTCCCTGCTCAACCCTGGAGCCTGCCATTTCTCCAAAGAACCTCGGTTCCTTTTAGTGAAGAGCGTATTGCGTTGTATTAAATATACCAGAGGCCCGAGGCATGAAATCCATGCAAGAGCAGGCCTTCCTTCCCCCGGCGGCGGCACTGGCTTCCCTCTGGCACCTGGGACCCAGGCTTCCTCCAGAAGGTCCTCCAAAAGGACACCAAGTCTAATTAGAATATTATGCTTTTATTAGTATAGATTTTTATTGATTTCAGAGAGAAAAGAAGAGAGAGAGAGAGAGAGAGAGAGAGAGAGAGAGAGAGAGAGAGGGAGAGAGAGAGACGTCAATGATGAGACTCATCTATCGGCTGCCTCCTGTATGCCCCCTACTGGGGATCAAGCCCACAACCGGGGCTTGTGCTTTGACTGATAGTGAACCTGGGACCCTTCAGCCCTCAGGTGGATGCTCTATCCATTGAGCCAAACTAGCTGGCGTGGAAGACTATTTTAAAACCCCCTTCTGGGTGCTTGGGGTGGCGACTGATAATTTAAAACCTACTCAGGGCAACATTGGCGAGGACACCTGTATAAATCATCTGAAGGAACAGACAGGATTCAAGGAATGAAAGGTGTTTTTCGGGAAGCCAGGCATCTCGGGGACCGGCCTGATGACTTGGAAACGCATTCCCCCTCAGCGCTTCGCTGGCAGGTGCACAATGGCTCTGCCAGCTTCTCTCCAGAGCAGACTAGGAAAGAACTTGACCAGGGAGGGACCTTCCCGCCTGTGGTGCTTGGAAAGACATCACGGAGGACCCACCTTCCGTGCTGCCGGGAAAAGGGGCCCCACGGAGGCAGCAGGAGCGTCCACCTGCACCGGTAGCCCGGCCTCTGCGGCCAGGCGCCAGCCCCTTGAACTTGGCGCTGGGACGGACTTCTTTGGGGGCTCAGGGTGTGCAGGGCAGGAGCGCGCCTCCCTGATTGCATGGGGATGGCACGCGGTATGGCAGGCGTTGTTTGGACTCTTGGCTTCACAGCACAGGCTGGTGCCCGGGAGCCGCTGGCAGCGGGAGAAGGTGCCAGCCATCGGAAGAGGCAGCACGCGGCCAGGCTGGCCCCGTGCGCTTGGCCGGCTCAGGCCCCGCGTGCGGGGATCTCCCTGGATACAATGTGCGCCGGTTCCAGGGGGTACCCTCTCCTTCTTTGTCCCGTCTTGACTGCCATGGTTTGGGAAGCTGGCAGACAGCGTGGTTATGTTTGGAGTCTCTTGGCCAGGACCCTGAGCCGTGGCTTGCTTTCTAAGTGGTTTGAACCTGGACCAGCCATGGAGCTCATCAGCATCATCTGCCAAGCCGGAATCACACCGCACACACCGCTCTGAGCTGGTGTGGGGACTGATGAGGAGGCCCGTCTTCCCCAGGGCGACCCTCGGAGGTAGCTGTCTTGCTGGCGTTCCCCTGGTGACTACACCTTGCTAGAGTTTCAATCTGCACACACGCTGTTCCTTTCAGCCAGCAGCCCTGGAGTCCCTCACACAGAGATGAACCCGCTTTGACTAATGGCCACGGAACTGGCGTCTAAGCTGGACCACTTCCTCCTGTGGCATCCCTCCATCAGCATCTTCGGACATCCCTCCATCAGCATCTTCCAACACATGCTCCCAGGCGCGCTGGGAAAAGGGGCGATGCTATCTGGGGTGCCTACAGCTCTGCGTCAGCCCTTCCCATGAGCCCCTGCGTTGCTGGGAGTGAACATGGTCTTGGCTCTTGGCCATGCTGAGAGGAAACATTCAGAATGACTGATCACTTTGGACCTGCTCATCGCACTTGAACATGCGCCTCAGGCCTGGAGGGATGACATGGATGCCAACACGTGTGCCCAGGGCCCGTGATCAACTTCATAATGGACCCACGTGAGCCTCATTGCTCACGTGTTAATTCCAAGACGAAAACCTGACGTTGGTCCTGTCCTGTGAGACCGTGAAGACACGGCGGGGGGGTCTGGGAGACCGTGGCGGACAGACAACTGTAGGTCTTGCCAGTGACCAGGTACACTCGTGTTGGCATTACATGCATTTTGGGAAAGAGAGTAAACATCCTGGTTATTCTGGAAATGAGGAATAGCCATTACGTTGGTAAACTCTCAGAGAAACATCCTCTTCATTGTCGATTTACTCATTTATTGAAAATATTTTCAGGAAAAAAATAATTAACATCCCACATCTCCACAGTGATAGCCCTGGGAAATACACACACACACACACACACACACACACACACACACATATATATGGATCAAAATAGCAATACTGTGGGATCTAAAGTATGATACCAATGTGATAGTCACATAAAAGTTCTCACACGCTCTGAGTTGACAGCACCTCTGTGTTACAACCAGCTTCAATGGAATTAATGAGGTTCCTGGATAATCAATGCAGCAGCAGTTACGTCTCAAAAGAGACAAAATGCCAGAAAAAACAATTGCCTAATGGCACTTTATGTCAATTATTTCATTTGTATTTAATTAAAAGCAGTCAAAACAGTTGGCGGAGGTATCCAAATTCCCTCAGCTCTATCATTTTTAAAATTGCCTTAAGAGTTTTTGTTGCTGGGTATATAGTTGGCCTTTGGAAATCATCTGGAACCTATTTCACTAGCACACTCCTGCCAATCATGGCTCCGCTGTTACTGCTTTGGGGAGACGGCCTCACAGATGAGTCAGTGATTCATGAGCGTGGGGATGTGACGAGCTCTGCAGCCAACGGCCAGGAGGCAGGTTCTGTGGCAGCATTTCGGGGTGATGCTGGCGGTGGAGCCCAGCTCGTGTGTCGGCGTTTGTAAGAAGATCCGAGGGCAAACGAGGCCACTGAGAACTAGAGGAGGAGGCGGAGATAGTTACCTGTGCGAACAGGCTACCTGTACTGACCACAGGAAAATGCAAAAGGCCAGGGGTGCCCGTCCCTTGGATAATGCATACAGTGTGGGAGATGAACATTTCCCCCCACTAATTAAGTGGTCCATGCCCCAGCTGGTTTTGCCCAGTGGATAGAGTCCCAGTCTGCGGCCTTGATCCCTGATATGGGGCGTATAGGAGGCAGCTCATCAATGATTCTCTCTCATCATTGATGTTTCTATCTCTCATTCCCTCTTCCTCTTTGAAATCAATAAAATATATTAAAAAAATTTTAATTAAAAAAATACAAGTGGTCCATTATTGAAGCCCCGAAGACTTTAGGTCATTCCTATCAGCGTTCCTTCCTTTTCTCCCTGTGCCCCTCTCAGTTGGGAGTGAAGATTTCAGCCCTGACCAGTTTGGCTCAGTGGATAGAGCGTTGACCTGGGGACTCAAAAGGGTCCCAGGTTCGATTGATTCCGGTCAAGGGCATGCACCTTGGTTGCGGGCACATAACCAGTAGGGAGTGTGCAGGAGACAGCTGATCATGTTTCTCTCTCATCGATGTTTCTAACTCTCCCTCTCCCTTTCTCTCTGAAATCAATAAAGAAATATATTTTTAAAATAAAATAAAATATATTTTTAAAAAGCGGGAGGTGATTTCATACCCAGATAAGGAATGCCATCTGCTGCTTGGACAGCCTATGCAATAGCGGTGTCTTTCTTTCCGAGGTCTGGCTTATGCCATTGGCCAACTCTTGCAGCAGCTTTCCTCCTGGGGTGACTATTGGCTATGGGGGCCCCTCAGGCTGCTTCAGGCAGCGGTGGGTGACTGTGTAACAGTTGATGAGTCCCAGGTCCTGCCTCGAGGGCCTGGTCACCGAGGAACCCCACCCTGACACAAGGATTCCAACTTGACCCCAGACCGCCCTTCCTGTGAGTCAGCCCCAGCCCCGCCCTCCTCCGCCATCACTGCAGAGCTGCCCTCCTGAGGGAGAGGGGGTGGGTGTGCCAGGATGGCTGAGGAGCGCCCACGTCGGTGTGGTGAGCTGGTTCTGTTCGTTCCCGGCTCTATCACTACGATATCCTTCCACAGGCTGCCTTCCGGGCCACCTTCGCCACTCCGGGCTACATCTCCAGATGCGTGCGGGCGGTGTGAGCGGCCTGAGCCCTGACTGCAATGTCAGGTCCATATTCCACGTGTGACCGCGTCCCTTTCTGCCCGTCTCCAGGGCGGGGCTGTAGAGTCCATTCCCAGTGTTCCTGTTAGGCTCAGTGCCCTGAGGACGGGCCGTCACTCACAAGCTACCATTTTCACCCCACTGTCCACTCCCCACCCCTCCTGGTTACAGGGATACTCCCTGCGGCCCTAATTCTCATGTGTCCGGCTGGAGAAATTTTATTTTCACCCCCACCCCCCGCCAAGCGTTTGACTATCATGTAAAGTACCCGTGGGCAGTGGCCACGGCTGGACAGTGCCAGCCTTGCCAGGCCGTGCCCGGAATGACTCCCACCGGCGTTTCCCTGCCCACCGGGCGCCTGGCGACGCGGCGTCTCTGCCTGCTCATTCCGAAGGCAGCGGCTTGCAACCGCCTTCCTCTTCGCCGGCCGTTTGTAATGTATTTATGGGGAGCCATCACCGCGCGCCTCCTGAATTTCCTGCTTGGGATGCAATGGCAGAGTCATTAAACATTAGCAGTAATAGTATTTGC
This sequence comes from Pipistrellus kuhlii, assembly GCF_014108245.1. Taxonomy (NCBI): domain Eukaryota; kingdom Metazoa; phylum Chordata; class Mammalia; order Chiroptera; family Vespertilionidae; genus Pipistrellus; species Pipistrellus kuhlii. The sequence goes on from NW_023425460.1 coordinate 45,257,001, forward strand.
ACTGTAATAAAGCGTTAATTACTTTCCCATGTTAATCGGGTGGGGGGAGGGCGACTTCGCTATTGTTACGCGGCCTAAAATCATTTCTGTGATCGTTCTCCGGGATATCAAAAAACGGAATAGCTATGCACTAATTAAGAAAGTCGGGCTGCTTTGGAGCTAAGACTGCATTGATTTTACTGCCTTCACGGGCTCTAATTGGGGAGCGGGCTGTGAATGGGGGGCCTCCGTGAGCGGGCCTGCCCCCGCCATCGGCCTCCTGTCCCCGGCAGCCCAAGGTCAGCGCCAGTCTGCAGAATCCCCCCGCTCTTCGTGGGACCCGCGCTGGCGGCGGGGCGAGCATCCATCACTCTGACAAGCAGTTAACTCTCCGAGAGCGCGCGCTCTCACTTCTTCAATTATTAATTGCATTAAATATATTTTCATAGTGTAGATGGGTTGCTGCAAACGATTGGGGGGTGCTGTCCCCCCTGCCCCCTAGTGGAGACCCTGCGCCCTCCGCTGCTATGGAGGGCTCAAGGGCGGGCTGGGTTAGCCCGCCAAGGAGCGTGTCTGTCCAGCAAGGACTGGCCAAGGGCGTGACCTTGGGAGTGAGGGTGCTCTGTTCACGGCTGTGTGCCCGGTGGCTTCCTCCTCCTGTCTGTGTTCTCCTCCGTGGCTGGCCTGCTCCCCGGAGGCCAGCTGGCAGGTGAGGGCGGTCCCTCCGTGGCGACCTTCAGGCCTAGTGGCAGCAGTGACAGCTTCTGCCTCGTTGACTTTGGATCACCAGGGGGCCAAGAGCACTGGGCATTCCAAAGGGGACCCCGTTCGGGAAGGAAAGCGGGATGCCGGGAATCCGACTGAGGACCAAGGAGCCTGATGCGCCCTCAGGCCGGTGCTCATTGGCTGAGGAGCTCCGTTGTGGGGGACGCTATGGCAGGAAGAGGAAACCAGACTGTCCTTGCCTCCCGGCGGGTCAGCAGTGGCCTCAGGGGTCAGTGGTGGCCTCAGTGAGTCAGCAGTGGCCTCAGAGGTCAGCGGCGGCCTCAGAGGTCAGCGGTGGCCTCAGGGGTCAACAGTGTCCTCAGAGGTCAGCGGCGGCCTCAGAGGTCAGCGGCGGCCTCAGGGGTCAACAGTGGCCTCAGGGGTCAGCAGTGGCCTCAGGGGTCAGCGGCGGCCTCAGAGGTCAGGGCAGCCTCAGAGGTCAGCAGCGGCCTAAGGGGTCAGCAGTGGCCTCAGGGGTCAGCAGTGGCCTCAGGGGTCAGCAGTGGCCTCAGAGGTCAGCGGCGCCTCAGGGGTCAGCAGTGGCCTCAGCAGCCGCTACAGAGGAACCTGCAGGAGACCGGCCAGCAGGGCGTGTGTGGGTTTGTGAGAAGGGGCCTCCCGCTGGCTTACCGTGCGCAGGAGACGGGCTAGTGTGGGGTGCCGCAGGGTGAACAGCAGGGAGCTCAGGGTCCTGCTGGGCACACTGGGGGCCAGGGCATGGGCAGGGCGGAGAGGAGGGCGGCTGACCATGACCCTCCACGGCAAACCCGCTGACTTCCTCAGGGGCTGGGGGCTGTGCGTTGAGAGCATCTGTGTTCCCAGCTGCTATTTGACCCGGGAAGTTCGAGGAAGTGGCAATGACACATCTAGGATTACACTTCTCGCTCATCATGGGCCTGGAACAGGCATGCATTGGGTGCGCGTCCTCTGTCCTCTGTGGGTGCTGAGACGGGGCATCTCTGACATGTGAGGCGGCCCGTGACACCCTAGAATGCAGAGTCTGTACCAGGAGCCCATAGGCCCGGGGTGAGAGGCACGCTCAGCATTAGCGCTGGGCCTGGAGCCTGGGTGGGCTGGGGCGGGATGTGCCAGGGGGAGGGAAATGCCGGCGCCGAGGCTGACATGTCCTGACGTTCTCTCTCAGCCTGCCACGTCGCAGCTCCGGGATGCAGAGGCGGGTGATGGAGACAGAGTCCCGCACAGCCCGGGGGCATGCTCACAGGGGGCACAGCCTGGGCGTCCCAGGATGCCCGGGCCCTTCATTCTGTCTGGAGAGAGGTTATGACAACGGGGGTCTCGGGAGGAACCAGGTGGCAGCCTGGGGTCCCGGTGCTGCTTGCTGGGACCAGGGCCGCCCACAGCCCCGTGCACACCTGTGGGGGTGACTGTGAGGCCCCAGTCCTGCATCCTGGGCCCCACACAGGCGCACGCCACGGCGCCCCAGCTTGCTTCTGGTGCGGCCCACGGCCCCCCAACCCCGTGACCTCCAAATGCCCTCAGCACGGAGGCGGATCTGTTCTGTGCCAGACACACATGTGGCGCGCGGGCCCACGTGTTTGCCTTGACTGCCTCCAGCCCCGGAAACAGATGGATCATGGGTCCCGGGAAGCCGGGCCGCGCCTTCCTGGGGGAAGGAGCCTGGGCCGCTGGGCTCCCGGGTGCCGCAGACCCAGCTCGGCGTCAGGAATGGTCAGTGACTGATGCGCGGCACAGACCGCTGCCGTGGCGAGCGGCCATCGGGATCCTCAGGCGGCGGCGGACTTGAAGGTGCCAGCGGGGCACCGAGGCTGCCCTGGCACCGTGCCCGCCCTGGTTAGCGCGAGGCGGCCCCGAGCACCTGGGGCCCGCGGGCAGGGCGCGCGAGTGCCTCTTGGAGGGAAGGCAGGCTGCCAGCCGCGCGGAGATATGCCATTGTCCATCTGTTGCTCAAATTAAAAAATTCCCTGCCTTCTGCTGCCAAGAACCTCTCAACTCCTGTCCGGTGGTCCCACCGCCCGCTGGAGGGGGCGGGGGCGAAGAGCTTGGTACCTCTTAAGGGGGCACTTGGGTGTGGGGACAGGGGCTCTCCCTGGTGGGCGGGAGAGGGAAGTGGGGGTCAGAGGAATGCCACAGAATCACCTTCACCCTTCATGAGCCACGTGAGGGCCTCACAATCCACCAGCTGTTTCTTGTCAAAGTAAAGCCCAGGCCTCAGGCCAGTTCCCTGCTTTGTTCCAGGCGAGCCCCTGTGGCTTCTACAGACTTTTGGGGGCGCTGAGACGAGGGGTTGTCCCCCCAGGACTCACCTCATTAGTAAGAGTACATATATGGATGTGTATATAGCTATAACCTAAGTCTACATGTCCATCATATATGTGTATGTATGCACATACATATGTGCTTGCTTTTAGGTAAGCGTTTTCTCTTTCCCTCACCTGAACCAAGAGTAACGCCATATTCTTGACTTGGATCTCACTTTGTCTTTCTATTTCCCCTGCTTCTATAGCAGATGTTACCCTTTGAATCAATCCCTTCCTACCTTTTCCCATAGGCCCGTGGTCGGCACACTGCGGCTCTGTGGCCCCTTGAGTGTGGCTCTTCCACACTCTGTTTTGGAGAAGTGGCGTTAGAAGTTTAAGTTTGAAAAATGTGGCTCTCCGAAGAGATTTCAATCGTTGTCCTGTTGATATTTGGCTCTGTTGACTAATGAGTTTGCTGACCACTGGCCTAAATAAAAAGGCATCTACACAGTTCTGCTCAGGTCAAGAGGCAAAGCTTGAGTTGAGACTTTGACAACAGGGAGGAGGAAGGCCAGAGACACAGCTGGGACCACTCGGTTCTGGGGACACAGATGCGGAGTCCGACAGCAGCGGATCTCGCCGCCTTCCCCTGGTTGTCTCCTCATCCTAACCCATAACCATCATCCTGTTTGTTCCTGTTTTCTATCAGCCTCTCCTCTTTGAGAGGATAGAAAAGTCCAAGTGTCTTCCTGGTTGGAATTTTCTCTTGTTGGGCTACTCTCCATGGGTAAAACCTTTCCCACTCTCTTTTCCACCAGTTCGCCTTTGGAAATGTATATTTTTATTTACTGTCTTTACTTCTTTACTTTACAGTCCCCCAATCCATCATCATTTACTGGATTTAAATTACATTGTCTAACCAAAATTCTAATCTAAGGGACACCCTTAAGGTATTTTCCCTGACCTCTGTCAAGAATTTAACATTTATTTGATCCCGCTCCCTCCCCCCCAAGGAAAACAACTAAATTCTTCAACATAAAAGTAATACATGCTTATTTTTAAAAATTTGAAAATGTTGACACTGTGAAAAAAAGAAAATACAATCCCGACCATATGAAACAGCAATAGATATCTTTTATTTATTTATTTCAGAATTTTTTGCATGTAGTCATACACAAGTTACATGTAGACATGCATTATGTATGTATAAGTATATATCACATATAGAAACATGTATATATATGCACACATACATATTTATTTTGAACTTTGTATTATATTGTGTTATTTATTTTATATTTAGAGAGAGATACTGAGAGAATACCATGGATACATTTTATGTTTTATCAGTTACATTTGCCATTTACTAGTCTCAGAAGCAAATTGGGAAGCACTTGCTTTATTTTTCTTCTCTGAGGAAGTTTGTGTGAAATTAATATTGTTTCTTTCCTAAATGCTTGGAAAAATTCATTAGGAAAGTCATCTGGGTCCTGACTTATTTTTGTGGGAAAGTTTTTTTTAAGCAGAACTCAGTTTTGGTTACTGATACAGGGCTCCTCTGATTTTCTATTTCTTCTCGTGTCAGTTTGGTAGGCTATATTTTGAAACAAACTTTTTCTGTAATCTATTTGTATTTTCTAATTCACTTCATCACCCTTTGGTCTGTGAATTTTTCTTCATATAACTGACCTTAAATATTGGTAACTTCTCAAAAGCCTGTCTTGGGTCTCTTCTCACTTCTCTGTAAGTGCCCCTCAGGTGAGTGACTTGATATAGCCCCACCCGCCTGCTCTCCCACGAATGCCTTTTCAATCGATGTAAGTGCTAGGCACCTATTTCCAACCGCCCTGTGCACTTCTCGGAGTACATGCCCCAGACAAACAAAAGCCGGTGTTGCCAAGACTTAGCGTGCATTCTCCCTCCTCCGCAGCGGCACCTGGCCTTCCCCCTGTGCCCCTGGTGCCTGGCGAGTGATGTCACTCTCCATCGCTGCCCAAACGCGGGTCTCTTCCTCACTCCACACAGGTTCTTGGCCAAACTACTAACCAGCCTGAGTGGCCTGGTGGCTTCATTCCACCCCTTCCTTCAGCTTCCCCTGCAACTGATGCTGGCTTCCTGCTTAATCCCTGTGTCCTCTCCCCAGAGGGGAGGCGGGCCCTCTCTCTCCCGGCCTGGCCCTGCCCCTGAGCCTCCCGGTTGGCTCTCCCCAGGGCCCTCCTGGTGGCAGCTGTGCCCAGAGCTCTCCCAGCCCTGCCCGCTCACACCTGACCCGCCCCACCTGGAATGCTTTCCTCCATGCCAGGAATTAATTCCTGCTCTTTTGTCCAAGTCTCAGCTCAGGCTCTGCCTCTGGACCTGAGCAGAACTGTGTAGATGCCTTTTTATTAATGGCAGTGGTCGGCAAACTCATTAGTCCACAGAGCCAAATGTTAACAGCACGAGGATTGAAATTCCTTTGGAGAGACAAAATTTTTAAACTTAAACTTCTTCTAACGCCACTTCTTCAAAATAGACTCGCCCGGGCCGTGGTATTTAGTGGAAGAGCCACACTCCAGGGGCCAAAGAGCCCCATGTGGCTCCCAAGATTCGGTTTTCCAACCATTGCACTAGACAGATCATTTCCGAACAAGCAAGGACCCCAGCAGCAGGTTAGACCCGCAGATCTTTGTTCTGTAAGACATGGTAGTTTTCATGTAAAAATGAGGAGTGTGAGGCCCAATGTATTTTCAAGGGAGGAGTTAAATGTCAGGAGAGAGGCTTTAACGGGAGAGTCCCCGGGACCCTCACTGGCCAAAGGGCAGCGTGTCCCGGGAGGAAAGATACCACGCTTCCCCAAATTACTCGATTTTCCCCACCAAGTTCTCATGGAATGACCGCACTGAGGCTCGGACACACAATGGGGACTTTTTTTTTTTTTTTTTTCATTTTATTGATTTTTTTACAGAGAGGAAGGGGGAGGGATAGAGAACTAGAAACATTGATGAGAGAGAAACACCCATCAGCTGCCTCCTACACACCCCCCACTGGGGATGTGCCCGCAACCAAGGTACATGCCCTCGACCGAAATTGAACCTGGGACCTTTGAGACTGCGGGCCGATGCTCAATCCACTGAGCCACACCGGTCAGGGCAGAATGGGGACTGTCTTGCGTGGTCACGGCTTTGACAATGTCAGCCCTCCTGGTCTCTCTGGAGCGCTCCTGTATGCCAGGGAATCCTTAGCCCCACCAGGGAGGCGTTGGGATCCAGCAGACCGGAGGTCGAGGCTCATTGACCACAAGGTCGCCCTGCAGCTGCGCAGGCGTCCCGTCCCGGAATTCCCAAACACCAGGCGGTCCTCCTTACGCCCCAGGGTGCCCGTTCTTGCAGCACTCAGCTCAGCCCGTTAGGTGTTAGGCACTGAGAGGCGAGGGCCGCCTCCCTTCTGGCAGCGATAGCGAGAAGTCTCAGTCCACCAGGAAGTGCCCGCCTGGTGGCACTGCCTTCCTCTCCAGGGGGCTGGTTGTGTTGGCTGTTGCGAAAGCAGCGCCCCATTTCCCCAGGATTTGGGCCAATAACCCCCGTGTCCCGTCCTCCTCCTGGGGGCCCCAGCAGCATCTGGTGAAACCCGGGGGGACTTCCTGCTGGAGGCAGGCCCGGAGCGAGGCGAACCTGGCAGGACACAGAGGCCAACGGGCCGTTTTCAACTTTTCCTTCCTTTTTTGTCCTCCTGCTCCAGTCTCTCGCTGCCGTCTAGTTCATTAGAAATTTAAGTAAATGACAGAAGCGCCCCGAGTTTTTATATCTGCCAGGAGAACCATTAGGCCGTTAGAAGTAACAAATGGCCCGGGTGCATGTCGCCTGTTGAAGATGTTCAAGCTACATTATTTCCGACACGGACAAACAAACCGATGCTGGTTGTTCTGGCCGTTGGTGAGCAGGCGGCGTCAGCGCTGGCAGATGCCCGGCAGGCGCCCGCCGTCACGCCTCATCACCACGTGCTGACGCGGGTGGGTTCCCGGGCCTCCCGGTAAACAGTTATTTACATGAACTGCGGCATTTTTCTTGGGTGACACTTCCTAATTGTTCAGGCAACCACGGTTGATCTATGAAACGCGCGGAGGAGAAAAGCTTCACCTGCGAGACAAATGACTCGGAATTAACTATCCTTTCAAAGGGGAGGCAGGATTTCGAGGTGGACAAATGAGGCCCTTCCCGGGCACATATGGTAAGTGTTTCCTACATGTCCCCGCTGGTCCCCGCTCCGGAGAACAATTCTTCATGATGGAGTGGGCGCCTCGCCGGCTCATTGAGGGCTCCTCCTGATGCCAGCGCTTGCCCGCGGGGCGCGCGGAAGGGAGCCGGCGGGGACTGATCGCCCTGCGTTCCCCCCGGCAGCTGTGGTCTCACTCCGGAGCCTCTGCTTCAGAGTTTAACTCTCTCTGATGCCAACACAGGGCTCTGCCTGCAGAAATCGCCGCCCTCTGCTGCCCTGGATGCATGATGTCTGGCCACTTCCATGTTCACGGAGTATCTGTGCAAGCCCATCCAGCAGCCACATGGAACAGGTGTCTTCCATGGGGGGGACAGACTGGCATCCCGGCCCTGGGCGGGGACCACATGGCGGGAACCACATGGCGGGGCGAGATGGATCACTAGCACCTTACTCTAGGTGGGCCACTCGGCTCAGGGTCCTGGGCTACGTGAACTGCGAGTAGCATATTCAAAATCAAGGTCAAAATCCTACTGGACTAGGCTGGATCATGCCCCAACTTTCATGTCCTACTTGGAACGTCAGCACGTGACCTTTGCTTGGGAACAGGGCCATTTCTGCTGGAAAAAATGCATGGCTTTCTTGTTTGCTGCAGACAAGCTATTTGGTACAATATAATGTTTATCCTTGATGCTAACCAAAGGGAGGAAGAGGTCTTCTTTAACAGGGAAGCCATATTTGCATAAGGTCATCAGATCTCTGCCTTCCTGGTCTCCTACTAGCATCTTCTATCTTAGGAATGACACAGGCTGGTCACCATGGTGCCTCTTGTAAAAGCCTACTTTGTAAGTTTTATTAAAAAGGAAGCTAAGACATGGAGCACATTCACTAGAACCAAGTCGATAAAACTTGCATTGTTTTCAGTTGATGTAACTATTTGTGAAACTTGAAAAATCAACAGAAAATGTATTAGAACTACGAAGACCATTTTAGCTCATAATGAACAATTTAAACTAAAACCTAATTTTTAACTAATGTGCATAAATGAGTAGATTTGAATTTCCCTACAGCAGCACCAAAAACATAAGACATATTCCGGGCAAAATGGTATTCTTTACAATAACGACAGGAATATAAAATGTCTGAATAAAATTACAAAATGTCCTGGAAAAAGTATTAAAAATTATAAAACTTTGCCAAAGGACAAAAAAAAAAATGACAAATGAATATGAAGAAGAATGTTCCCGCGTGAGGAGGGTTAGTAGTGCAGATGTCAGCGTTCGCCTAATTCATCTACAAATTCAATGAATATCCAATTCTGGTCCCAGAGGGACTCGGGGTGGGACTTAACAAAATGTTGTTAAAGTTCATCTGGAGAAATAAATGGCTGAGAAGAGCCAAGGAAATTTTGAGAAATAAGAATAATGAGAGCGGGCTTGACCTACTAGATATTAAAATACTGGCGTGATTAGAACAATGTGCTCTGGGTGCTGGGCAAATGAATCAATATAACCGAAAAGAAAGTTCACGAAGAGACATAAATAATGTAGGCATAACCAAGATGACATTTTAGGGTGGAAGAAAGGATGGATTATTCAGTAAATAATTTGGGGCAACTAGTTAACGACCTGGGATGAAAAAGTTAGCTTCCTACTTTATAATTAGGCTAAAAATAAGTACCAGGAAGATGGCTATTTCCAGCGTAGGGATGGATCTATAATTAGTGCTAGGAAAAAAACCACGGAGAAGTCTATCCAATCTTTCTGTGGCAAAGACTCTTGTAAATGTGGAATCCCATGTAGAAACCAAGAAGGGAAAGCAGATGGATTGGGAATGATTAAGATGTACTTTCGTTTTACAAAATCACAATGCTAACAAATCGTGAAGGACTTGGCAACTTATATTACAGTCCAAGTATATCTTTAATACATAAATAATTCTTCAAATCATAAAGGAAAATGTAAACCAGCAACCCCCAGGCTTAAAAATGTACCATTATACTCACAAAAGGCATTCTCTCTCCCTCTCCATCTCTATCTTTCTGTTTCTCTCTGTCTCTGTCTCTCTGTCTCTGTCTCTCTCTCTCCACACACACACACACACACACACACACACACACACACGTGGTTTTATTCTGGTGCTGTTAAAATAAAACCCACATGATGACAATCAGTGTGTTAGCATTGGGGGACTGGTTAGACAGATGGGGTATGATGTGTTCGGGAAAAGGACATGGCTGGCGGTTATATGGGGAAATCTCAAATCTATCCTATGAACTAGGCGTCCAAAACAAAAAAGTGTGTGTGGGGCGGCTATCGGGATAGGATGTTTACGGTAGGAATCAAAGCCCAGGGCTTCCAGTGACTGAGTGTGAGGCGAAGACCCGGGCTGGGTCCGGGGCGGGAAGGGAGGCGGGCTGCTGGGTTTTCTAATCCTACGCATGCATTAAAAAAATTCAACAGAAATTACTGGGGAGAGATTAGAAGCAAGTTCAGTTTTCTCCTTTATGTTTCCCTGTCATTAAAACAACTAACAAAAAAAGCTAATAAACATCAAGTTAAAAATAAAATTATAGAAAAAATATGCAGGGGATTTAAAAGGGTCATGAAATAAAGGAGGAGAAATATAAATGGCCAATAAGCATAAAGTCTCCCGACTTGACTTGTAATGAAATGCAAATAAAAATGAAATAGCGTTGGGCGTATAAAATTACATATAAAACCTCTTACTTATAAAAATGGTTTAACGGCCATATCTGATGCTGGGAGGGCGGGGGCCGGGGGAGCAGCCAGAGGTGAGGTATGCGCCATGGCTGCTGAGTTACAGAATTCGGTGTTCTCAGTCCCCCTGTCAGCGTCACCCCGCGGAAACAGTTACAGATGTGAACACCACTGGGGGCATTTTTAGCGCAGTGTCTTTGGTGGCGGGAAAAAATGCCGTCGGCTGTCCAGCTCTGGTCCAACCCCGCTGTGACAGCGTAGACGGCCCTTCAAAATGCTGGGGAAGCGGCGGAATCCGGTTTAGCATAAATAGTGCAGGATGCAGTCAGCGTACTGCCTGCCCGGTCGGTTGCAAGGTCTCCTTTAGGAAGAGTGAGGGGGTCCAGGGACGGAAAAGTGTGACGTATGTAATACTTTCAACAATAGAGATTTAAAATAATAATAATCATCGCCATCATCCTTACCATCTACAGGAAATCAATGGGAAAATGGTCCTGCAGAAAGAGACGCCCTGACCAATCATAAGCTACCCAGAGGAATAAAAAACTTAAAAAAGTGTGGGCTCAGGCAGGAAACGGAACGGAGAAGGATGGGTGCCCCTGGGTGTGTGTGGCGGGGGGAGGGTGGACTTGTCTTCCGTCTGCTCCTTCTCCGTCCTTGTGGTGTAGATCTGGCCTGAGTTCCAGGGAAGGGGGCCATTCCTTCATGCTTCATATCCTTCAGACACACACAGACACACATCCGCACACACTCAGGCACACGCACACGGAGACACACTGACACACGGATACACACACAGTCACACACGCACAGGCATGCACACACAGAGATGCAGGCGGATGCACACACCCAGGGCTGAGAGGGTCCTTTTCGGCCACATGGAGGGGAGTCTCCAGCCTCGGGGCCCCGGGAGGCCCCTGCACCTCCCTGTCTCCGGCCCAGGACTCGAGGGCCTCCCAGCGGTGGAGCCTCGTGGAGCTGCTCTGAGCGGGACACGGTAGGCGAGGGCCTCACTGCTTGCCGCCGGGCCCCTCGCCGTCCTGTGTGCTCCCGCTGTCACTGCGACCGGCCTCACCAGTGATTCTCATTGTGTTCGTCGGCATCCTTGTCCTGAGTCCGAATGAGTCCTTCATCTTGTCCAGAATCGTCCACACAATGCTTATTCCTGGCAAACTTATTTCATAGGGCATTTTCCCCCTAAAAAACCACAACCCTTTTATTTTATGCCTTCTTGTGAAATAATTAAAAACATCATTTCCGTTTTGATCTTTTGGGGAGGAAAACGATATTTAACCACGCGATACATTTTTTTTTTTTTAACTCTTGTTCTCGGGTTGCAGCGAGGGTGCGTGGTTTTTATCTCGTCCTCTTTGTACCCGCAATAACGTATTATTTGGCCATGAATCACTTTAATGGATTGAAACATAAGCACGCGGATTGAAAAATAGATACATTAGTCAAATCAATAAATAAATATGAAAATATATTTCCACCATGAAAAACCATCTTGGCTACCGTGTCCTCCAACTTGGACAGAGAGCGCTGAAATATGTGGCCGTAAAATATAGCTCCCCGTGTCAGCTAGCCGGTGCCTGCAGCCTGGCAGGGGCCGGGAGCCCGGGGTAAGCAGTATTTCATCAACCAAATCATAAAATAAAGACATTACAATGAAGGGATGATGGAGTGTCGCCGGGCGTGTGCGAAATCACCCTTCAGTCTGAGGCCGGGCCGTGGCGTAAGGGGCAGCTACGCTGCGGTGCATTTGCTTACAAATAGCGGGCCCTGACCAGCCGCCCTGTAGCAAATCTATTTCTACTTTTGTGGCTGAACAAACTCTGCTGGCTCTCCGCGGGACGGCCGGGGCGGGAATAAGTAATTCCGTCTCTGCTCCGGAGGAGGACGGCTCTCCCCGTCTTCACCCGGAGCGTCTGTCTGTGTTAATTCATGGCCCAGCCGGCGGCTCCTCTTAGCGACTGGAAGGCGGCTTCCGGGTTTGTATGTGCTTCTCAGCCGTTATCGGAGGAAACCCCCTATTAGTCATAATCAGCGTTCAATCTCTAATTTCATAAGATAATAAGGCGGGCGGCAAGGGTGATTAGTGGTTACATTGTGTAACTTATCAGTTATTTGTCAGAAGGGTGTCGGGCTGTAATTAACACGCGTCGTGTTAATGAATACAACCGAGAAACGAGGACTTGGAGGGCCCCGTCTCTCTTGGAAACGGCATAACACATGGCGAGGCGGAGGCGGTCTCCATTTGCATGTATCTGCCTGTCGGTGCGGTGTTTCTCTCTGCGGCACACGGTACTTGCTAATATCTGCAGATCGCTGCAATGTGCTTGATTGTCGGTTTGCACGTTAGTAAGATCCAGCGGCATTCCTTTACATCGGTTGGGTCTAGCCAGGCCGGCGTGCCTCAGGCTGCTGAGCATCAACCTGTGAACGGTCTGATTCCGTCAGGGCACACGCCTGGATTGCAGGCTCCATCCCCAGGCTTGGGCCTGTAAGAGGCAGCCAATTGATGATTCTCTCCTCATTGATGTTTTTATCACTCTCTCCGCCTCTGACTCTCTGAAATCAATAAAAATAGATGAAAAAAGTAACTTATCAGGCTCTGTTGGCTGGAGGGACTGGACAGGGCAGGTGTGGCATTGGGTGGGAGGGCTCAGGTGTGGCATTGGGTGGGAGGGCTCAGGTGTGGCATTGGGTGGGGGGGGCTCAGGTGTGGCATTGGGTGGGGGGGCTCAGTTGTGGCATTGGGTGGGGGGGCTCAGGTTGAGGGTGGGGGGCGTTGTTCCACAGGTCCTGCCACCTAACCCCATGGCCAGCCGCCTCTCCGTACACCACCACCCTGTGCATGGCTCCTGGACCAGCCCCCAGGGAGGAGGGTGTTTCCTTAGCTTCCTCCCCTTTGTTGCTTTGAACCCCCCCGGCGTGATGGGAACAGGGCTGAGGCCTCCGCGCTGTCCCTCCTTCTGCTTCCAGCCGTGTTCCTTCCCGGCTCCCGGCCCATCCACGCTGCCACTCCCCCCAGCGGGCCCAGCAAGACGCTCAACTCTCATTTTTAAAAACAATCTTTCTCCTCCTCTCCCAAGGACTGTCCTGTGACCTTGTGATCTGCCCCGGGACCTGGACTCCGGGAAGCAGAAGTTGGGAGTCAGGTCCAGGTGCCCAGCCTGGCCCTCCCCGGGCAGCTGGGGAGGCGAGGATGCTCCTTCAGGGAGGGCCTGGGGCACATGCTTTGAGCCTCAGCTTCCGTCCCCACCCAGCCTCCGGGTGCATGGCTCTGGGGACAACACCCCCTACCCCCGAGACCCGTCAGCCTCTCTCTGTCCCCAGCACCCCTTTCAGCCATTGGCGTGAGGACAGCACCCTGAACAGGAGCCGGCCTGGCCCTGCCCTCCTCCTGCCCGTGCCCAGAGCCAGCCCCTGGGCCAGCAGAGGGGGACCCAGGGCTCGCTCACCCACCATCTGGCGACCAGCCCGGGAAAGCGATGCTTTGGGGGGGGGGGTCATCTCACCGCCCCAAATTCAATGGTACCAATTGCAATGTGCGCTTTGTATAAAACGTTGCATGCAGGGCCGCTGGGGTGGCACTGAGGCATCTGCGGCCCCTCCCCCGCCCCCCCCTTCTCTGCTCTCCTCTCTGCACTGTAACCCGTTGCTTCTGCTTAGGAGGCAGCCCACCCACACGCAGGTTGCGGGGAAGGGCGGGCCGCGTCACAATCTATCCGGGGAGATGGGGGGAAACCTCTGTGCAGCATCTGCCAGGGCCCGGGCACATGTGCAGAGCGTCCGGGCCGGGAGTTCTGGAGGGAGGTGTTTACCCTCCTTTCCTCTCCCTGTGGATGTGTGTGTGCGTGGGGCGGGGGGCAGGCGGGGAGCAGAAGGGAATGCCTCCGGATAAATATTATTTTTGAGTCACCGGTACGTTCGCGCTCTTTAAACGCCACGTGGGGGATGATGTAGGCACGTAAACATGTAGAATAATGCCAGTAAAACTCACCGTGCCCGCGGTTCCTGGGTGCACAGGCGGCTCCGTTTAGGACCCCGGCCTCCACATGCGGTTGCCATTAGAGGCACCAATAAAGGGGGTTGCGTTGTTAATGCGGCCGATGGTTCATTGTGGGGGCTGGGCCCCGCGGGCGGGGAATCGGGGACCGTTCCCACACCGAGCCCCCTCCCTCCGCGCAGGGCCTGCATCCCGGGCTTCCTCGTGTCCATGCCTCGCTCCCCGCGTGTGAACGCTTTATGGCTCATTATCTGCCGGGCGCGATGAAGTGACGGGGGATTTACGGGGAGCCAAACGCCGCGTGTGGACGACGCACGGTTTTGTCCTTTCGGTGCCGAGGCCCCGCCGGCCCCCCGCCGGCCGCAGGGGCCACACGGGAGGGGCGCGGGCGCTGGCCGCTGGCGGGGCCGGCCCGCCCGCCCTCGTAAAGGCCGCCTCGCAGATCGCCGGCCCCTGCTCCCCATTCGGTTCAATTCCCCTTTGTGGCTTAAAAATTCAATTTGTTTAATTGAGCGGTTGGACAGTAAACCCTGAATTCCTCGCTCATATTAAACCCCCCCGCATACGGGGCTTTTATTGGGGGGCTTTACGGGCGGGGCGTCATTTACATGCGGTGACCTCACAGGCTTGTAAAAAGATCCGAATTCTCATTTCTCTCTACCCCCCCCCCAAACCTACATTAAAATAATTCCACCCAATGGCACAGCTGTGATTGCTTCTCGGGGCTTAGTAAGGAAAGGAACATGCCTTCTGCGGGAGCACGGGGCCTGCAGGTGTGTGCATGCCCGTGTGCGTGTGTGTCTGAGATGCGTGTTCTCATATTTTAATCGGAGACGTGACCTTGGGGCAGAAAGGTAGGGCTGAAGGACCCGCCTCGCGCACTTTGGAAAGCACGCCTCTGTCCCATCGAAACGGCGGCCGAGGCATCGTGCCTGCCTGGGGGCCCCCTGGCCCGCAGGGGACGTGGTGACACGCGTATGGACAGCTGAATCGCTGAGCATCTTTGCCCGGAGCGTTCCTAAGCTGCCCAGAAACCGACATACGATTTTTAAAAATATATATATTTTATTGATTTTTTTACAGAAAGGAAGGAAGAGGGATAGAGAGCTAGAAACATTGATGAGAGAGAAACACCGACCAGCTGCCTCCTGCACACCCCCCACCACCACCAGGGATGCGCCCACAACCAAGGTACGTGCCCTTGACCGGAATCGAACCTGGGACCTTTCAGTCCGCAGGCCGACGCTCCATCCACTGAGCCACACTGGCTTTGGCCCGACATGCGTTTTTTTTTTTAAGCTTTGCTAAACTTGAACCTGTAAATGTTTATGGCAATCCCCGCGTCATTATGTGTATGTAGAGTGCCGGGCGGCTCTCCCCACACTTTGGAGCCGTGAATTATGCTGCAGGAAGGGGCTGGCTGTGCATCATCGTGTCCAGGTAAATGCCAGCGTGATGACATAATTGCTAGTTGGGAGTAAAATACAGCCCCTGTAAAATGTTACCAAGGTGCGCGCGTGCGGGCCGTAATTCATTCTCCATAAACAGGACGCGCGGGCATTCATCACGGCGTGAAATACGGGCGCCTCCACCTCGCAGGCATTGTTTCCCTCCCTTTGTCGCTGCACCCGGCAGCGGGACTGCGTCCTCCTCCGCACGGCCAGCTCCTCGGACCCCCGCCCTCCCTCCCTCCCGGGCTCCCCGGCGTGCTCTCCTGTGCGGCTCCGGAGGCGGGGGGTCTGTGGACGCGGGGTCCCTCCCGCCGGCCTTCGCGGGGAGGGGCCCACGTCCCGGGATGATGAATGGCGGCCTCGGTCGGGAGGTCAGACGGCTATTTCAGACATCAGCGGGCCCTCTCCCCGCGGCCGGCACCTGCGGAGGGACGTGTGTGCGGCCCTCGGAAGACGGAGTGTGATGGGGTGGCGTCCGGAAGCTCATTTCCTACCTGGGCGGGCGGCGGGCCCATAGCCCCGGGCCACTGTTTCCCTTTTAACCCGCCGCCCGCACAGCGTGCACAGAGGCAGAGCCAGGCCGCTCCGCGTGGGGAGGCGGGCCGGCCACGTTTGTTTTATGCCGTTTCCTGCAGACACACTCCTCCTGGGACCGGACGGGCTGCCGTCCCCGAGTAAGGAGCCGTTTCCGCCCTGTGGCCCCCGGGGCTTTACGTTCGGAGCACTGCGGGGCGTCTTGGCGCCTCCGGCCACCGCGGGGCACCCGCCACAGAGTCCAGGGTCCGATGCCTTTGTCCAGGGCTTGGTGTGGCCTGGCCGGCGTGGCTCAGTGGTCGAGAGGTGACTTAGGAACCCTGGCGGGGGGCGGGGGATGTCACGGTTTGATGCCTGGTCAGGGCACCTGCCTGGGTTGTGTGCTCAATCCATGGTGAAGAGGATGCAGGAACCCGCTGATCCATGATTCTCTCTCATCACTGATGTGTCTATCTCTCCCTCCCTCCCCCTTCGTCTCTGAGATCAATAAAAATATATTAAAAATAAAATAAAGGCTTTGTGCGACCCCGTACTGAGCATCTGCTGGGTGGGAGCCCCGTGTGTGCTCTTAGCATCCGTGTGTGGTCCTGTGAGGGCGTGGCTGCCCCTTCGTTGGTGGACAGACGGGAAGGCGGAGCCTCTGACTGTCTCAGGGCAGGGCCGCCAGGAAGGTGGGCCTGGGGCGCAGACCCAGGCGGGTGCTGGCCGGATGTGGCCGGGAGGCTCCGCTCCGTAGCAGGGGGACCCGTGGGGAGTCGGATCCTGAAATAGCATCTGGCTGGGAAGGGCTGCGGGGCTGAAGGGGGCCCGCAGGTGAGTGGTGGCGGAGGGAAGGGGAGCACCTGGGCTGGGGCGCCTCTCGGGCGGTGGGACCTGTCCCGCAGGGAACGGGGGCCGAGCTGCCCCGCAGGCTCCTCCCCAATCTGAGCGATGGCTGGGCCTGTGATACGTCTCCCGCTCGTCTGAGGAGGACGGCTCTGCTGGTAGCTAATTCGTCACTCGTTAGAGCAGGTGCAGGAAGGCGCCGGGTGCAGCAAAGGGTGCTATATAAAGCCAAATTAGAGACGTTTTAGTGCAGGAGCAGCGGCCCAGAGCACCGCTAATTGGGGCTGAGCCGGGTGCGAGGGGGCGCCCGCCGGAGGGGGCTTGTTAAGGCCGCACGAGTGGCCACGCTGGGAAGCGCCTGGGGACAGGGAGCCGTGTTCGGGGCGTGAGCCGACTCGGAGGCCAGTCTGGATCGAAGGCCGGTGCTCGGGGTCTCACCGTGGCCTCAATACACACGGTTTCACAGTCCCCTCTTTCTCTCCTATCCCTTCTCTTCCTCCTCTCCCCTCTTCCGCCCTCTCGCACATCCAGGCAGTGCTGCTTTTGCTCAAGCACGCAGTTCGGTGTGGCTGCTGTTTGGTGCCCTGAATTAGCAACTAGCTTTCTTGGGTCGGTCAGCTCAGGGGTCAGGAGGACATCCCAGGGTCAGGGGTTAAGCCTCAGAAATTTGCTCCCCCAGTTCCGTAGTGGGGGGAGGGTCTGAGATTGGGGTGCCGTCCTGGCAGGGTGAGGACCCTCTTCCTGTTTGCAGACACTCTTCTCCCTGTGTCCTCACGTTGTGGCCCGGGGGAGGGGTGGTGAGCAAACTCCTTGGTGTTTCTTCTGACAAGGGCACTAATTCGGTCATGAGTACCCCACCCTCGTGCCCTCCTTATGTCCTAATTACCTCCCTAAGGCTGCGCCTCCTGAGACCGTCACATTGGAAGTTTGCATTTCAACCTATGAATTGGGGGGGTCAGTCCTTTGTGGTCCCGTTTTAAAGAGTATTTCCCCCCAGTACTCACTTGGGGTAAGCAATGGCACATCCAAACTAAATTCTGGGTTGATGTAGAAAAACCAAAGGCAAGAACCACTCATTCCAATTGCACATGCCCTTTGTCCTGGGCTTTGGAGGCGGGGCGGGTGTCAGAGGCTGTCAGAGGGAGCCCTGGGGCCGCGCCTTTCTGCTTTCTAAGCATCAGTGGAGACCATGTCAGGCTGCACTACCTAAGTGTGGCTGTGCTGCTGCCGCTGGAGAGGTGGCCATAGCCGGAGGGGGTCCTTGTTTGGTGGCAAAGATCAAGGTCGACTCACCAGAGGGCAGCCTTGGTGCCCGGTTCACTGCTGTCTCTCCCACGGTTCCGTGTGGCCACATTTGCAGGCACCTCCACATGGACTCATGTCGGTGGGTCCCACTCAGCGGTCAGACTAACGTAGGACCCTCCTCCTAGAGACTCACCACTGAGACCCCAGGTCTGTGTTCCCATGGAGGGTTCCAGGCTGAGGAGCCTCTGAGCCTCTGAAGACTTTCCATGATTGACCTGTGATTTCCTCTGACTAGGGACCTGTGATTTCCTCTGACTAGGGACCCGTGAGCCCACTTGGCAATGCATGCAAACAGCCATCACATGGACCATGTTTGAACGTGGCCTCCTGACACGCAGCCCCCAGAGGCCCAGCTCCTCCCGTGGTGCCCACAGGGGTGTCTGCAGCCTCCCCCCAGCCAGCTCCAGTGACGCACCGAGTCCTTGCTGTGCCGCCCTGACTCTCCGGGCCATCCCAGTGGATAATGGACGACCATGGCGGTGCCACGGGCTTGCTAGGGGAATAGTTCTCTCCACCAGAGGTGACTCCCAAGGCAGTGCTCACACAGCCACTGCCTTGCTGAGCCGTGTGGCCTGGGAGCCGTGGTCCAGGTTGCAGATGGCTCTCATTCCATGAGAAAGATAGAAAGAAAGGCCGGCCTCGGGTTTGAGGAGAGGCGTCTGGTCTGGGCAGAGCGGCGAGGGGCAGGGAGCTCAGAGGACGAGGGCCACGGCCATTCCCTGCGGCTGCTAACTGGGGACCACCTGCTGGGCACACAGGAGGCTCATCCACACCGGGGAGGGGGGGCAGTCCCTCTGGCCCCCTGGCCGAGGTTTCTAGCACGTTCAGTGGAAGCAGCACTGGCCTCCCGTCCCGGTGCCCCCTGAGGTGCTCCCGCCTGGCCTGCTCTGAGGAGGAGCCCGAGGCCAGGGCAGGTGGCCATTGCCCACAGGCCACTGGGCTGAGTCCTCCCCCCTCCCTGGGCCACGGCACGGAGACAAAGCCACGCGCAGAGAAAGCACGGTGACTCAGTCTTGGTCCCTAGACAGGGAGGAAGTGGGGAACCTGAGAGCGATGGAAGCGTGCGGTCTCGGAGGCCCAGGCCCAGGGGAGAAGGTGGCGATTCAGGACGTGATGGGCGGGCTGCTTCCTGTGACGATCAGAGCCCTCCCGGTCCCACGTGGCGCACGTGGAAGGAAGGTGTCCGCGTGGCATGTGGAACGCCACACCCCGGGTCTGGCCTCTCCAGGAGGACGCACCGCGTGGTCCCCGCTGGGTGGCTTTCCCAGGAGGCCCTGGGGCACCGGTGGGGAAGGAGGGCCTGTGGGAGCTGGGGTTCTCTGACAGGAGGCCCGGGCAGGCCCGAGAACACCGTGGCTGGACCAGCCTCTCCCAGGCCTTCCCCCGGCAAACACTGTTCTCAGTACCACAGCCCACACGCCCGCCGTCACTGTCCTTATACCCCAGAGCGAGCGCCCTCCTGCTCCAGACCCACGGCCTGTGGCGGGCGGAACCTTCGGGAACATGTCACTGTGGAGACTAGCTTCGGCGTTCGCCGACCGCGGCGGTGCACCGAGGGCTCTGCGCCCAGGCTCGGCAGGAACCGCTCCTCACTGACGCCGCTGCTCCGCGCTGCTTTGATGCCCGCGATGGGTTTTAACCGCAAATGACTCCAGGTTTGTGGGCTGGAAGCAGACGCGCCCACACTGGGCTGTAACACCGTTTCGAGGTTTGTCCGTGTGTCCGTGTGTGTGTCCGTGTGTGTATATCTGTGTGTGTGTTTGGAGTGTGTGTGTGTCTATCTGTGTGTGTGTGTGTGTGTGTGTCCGTGTCTGTATCTGTGTGTCCATGTGTGTGTGTCCGTGTGTGTATATCTGTGTGTGTGTTTGGAGTGTGTGTGTGTCTATCTGTGTGTGTGTGTGTGTGTGTGTTTGGAGTGTGTGTGTGTCTATCTGTGTGTGTGTGTGTGTGTGTTTGGGGTGTGTGTGTTTGGGAGGTGTGTGTGTGTGTTTGGGGTGTGTGTGTTTGGGAGGTGTGTGTGTGTATCTGTGTGTGTGTGTGTGTGTGTGTCCGTGTCTGTATCTGTGTGTCCATGTGTGTGTGTCCGTGTGTGTATATCTGTGTGTGTGTTTGGGGTGTGTGTGTGTCTATCTGTGTGTGTGTGTGTGTGTGTGTGTGTGTGTGAGAACAGCAGCCGCCGTGTGTACGTCGGGTGGCAGGCAGCCAGAGGAAGGAAGGTGTTAATGAGACGCCGCGGAAGTGGCAGGGCCGCAGGACAGACGGTCCGCAGTGCACTTGGCATTGGACGGGGAGGCAGGTGGCGGCTGGCAGCTGACCACGCACCTTGGACAGCGGTGAAAGCCTGGTGACAGGGGAGAGAGGCAGGGACCGCCGAGGCGTCGCACAGGGCTGGGGACCGGGCCGCCTGCGATGGCGGGGACAGATGGCCGCCGCCTCGTCGCCCCGGGTTCTCAGGTGCGATAGGAGGCTGATAGGCAGCCCGGTGACATGGCACCGGACTTGGAGGCGGCGGGAGTGGGCGGGAACAGACTCTGGAAGGGCGCTAGGAGGCTGTGCCCCACCCTCTGCCAAGACGGCTCGGAAGAGCAGCTCAGTCTTCTGCAAGCTTCTGCGTCCTTTTTAAATCTTTATCGTTGAAAGTACAACATATGCACCCCCTCCCCCACTGACCCCTTCTAGCCTGCCCCATTGCCTTGCCTGGCCTCCACCCCCATTGTCTGAGCCCACGGGCTACGCGTGTACGCATACATGTTCATTGGTTGAGCTTGTCCTGCCCACCCCTTCCTTTCTGGGGTTCGTTGAACAAAATAAACTGGTGAATAAAACTAGGTCCACAGACACAAGCTCCTGTGTCTCCAAAGGTCTCACACACGTAGGTGGATGGCTGTCGCTGCGCTGATGGAGGTCACTGATTGAGGCCTCAGGTCCCGGCGAGGCGGGGCATGGGATCCTTAGGAGCTGGCTTTCCGCTGAGGGCCACCCAGGTTCCTTTCTGCTGCTTTCTCTCTTTTCCACCTGCTTCTCTGCTCAGTTGCACATTTTTCAGGAACAGACTAAAAAAAAAAAACAAAAAAAACCGCCCATCCCATCACTTTGGGGGGAGGTGTGTGGAAGCTGGATATGAGGGCGTGCGCATTTGGGGATCACCTTTTGTATGCACTTCACAGCCTCGGCACTTAGGTAGCTGTGGAATAATTCATTTTCCCCATTGGGCTAGAGAGCTGCACTGCTGCTGGTCCTACGGACCCCCCAGAAGTGGGGGAGACAGAGGAAGTGGAATCACTGGAGGTTACTTCCTAACGCCTCGGGGTATGCCAGCGTCCAGAGGCACCTGGAGAGTTCTGTGCCGTCGATGCACCTGCGAGGCCTCGCCCCGGGGAACCAGGAGGAGTGAGAGGGCCCCTCCCCAGGGTGCCCTTAGAGCAGGCGCCGCGGGCAGCCGCGCTCCCGCAGCAGAGACGGGGAAAGTGGACTTGGCCGGTTACAGAGAGGTTTCTTTTTTTTAAAAAATATATTTTATTGATTTTTTACAGAGAGGGAGAAGGATAGAGAGTGAGAAACGTCGATGAGAGAGAGATATCAATTAGCTGCCTCCTGCACACCCTCTACTGGGGATGTTCCCACAACCAAGGCACATGCCCTTGACCGGAATCGAACCTGGGACCCTTCAGTCCACAGGCTGACGCTCTATCCACTGAGCCACACTGAGCCACACCGGTTTCGGCTACAGAGAGGTTTTCACATCCGGGGATGAGTGTGAAAGGGAAGGAATCTATCACTGCTACCAGGTGACATGGAATCGCCTTTCAGATCCTCTCTCCCCCCCCCCCCCCCCCCCGCCCTGCAGCACAACCTGGGAAACACGGGGTGTGGCTGGTGGGGGCGGGGCGGGGCAGTGCCCAGGCCTCCCCCAAGTTCACCTGGGAAGCTTGGGATCCTGGGCTACGCCTCCTGGTCTTTGTCTCAGCCCGCCGATCACCGTGAGCTCATGGGAGATCGATCAGCTTCAGTTAACGTTAAAAATTAGTTCAAGACCGTTTTGGAGAAAAATAGTCCTTTTCTGCCAGTTCCGGGTAAGGACCTGACACCGATCGGCAATCCTTCTCCCAGCCGCGGCCTTCTCGCGAGGAGACGTCCCCCTAATGGCTGAGACTTAGCATTGTCACCCTGGAAATGAAAGGCCCGTGTCTCCAGCTCCGTTTCTGCAAGGAGAGCTCGACAGTCATAATTTCTATGCCTTTGATTAAATAACTAAAAATACATTCTTATTGGGTTCATAATTACCCCAGATATGTTCGCGGGTTCTGACCATTCTGCCGCATTATGACGGCAGGGAAGCAAAGTTTCACTCATCTATTTGACTTAAATGGCAGTCTCCGGGGGTTTGAATCAGAAATTATAAGGCCTGCTGCAATTTACATGTTAAGTTCTGTAACCCCGTGATAGTTCAACCGTTTGTTAAGAAAGAAGGAAGGAAGGAAGGAAAAAAAAAAAACCACTGTAGGTGGCCTGTGGTGCAATTTTTCAATGAATAATTTTATTTCACATCCAGCACGAGGTCTGCCGGAATGCTTTATCACATTAAAATTTCACCAAGCGACACAAACGTGGTAATTAAAAACGCGTGCACGTTTTTTTTTGCCGAGTGCTGGGTAATTTCTGAAAACATCCATCTCTTCCTCCAAGATGTGGCTGGGCTGGAACTAGAGACATTGAGTCGCAGCACCATCCGCAGACATGTTTCCACTGACATTACTTGGGCTGTGGTTCCCCCTCCCCCACCCACCAACGAGGCATCTTAAGGAATCCAGTGGAAACGAGCAATTCCGTGATTGCTTAGCACCTGACGTCGAGAATGAATTCCAACTCGTTTCCACCTGGCTCTGAGTTTCCGCGTGGGGACTCGTTTCCTTCGGATGTTTTCTCGGCTTTAAAATAGCAGGATGGATGATGGTTGCTGCGTCCCGGTAATTAGCAGAGCTTCTCCTGCGTGTGTGTCTTTAACGGGAGGCGGAAGGCGGCACTCTCGGAGCAGGGACCTGTCTCCGGCGAGAAGCCCCAGAATTACCCATGCCAGCCGAGATCCCAAAATACCCATCTTGCCCACGGGCACCCGTAGGGTCTGCGATGTACTGACATTATTCTTAGACACTCTGCCGGGGACTTCGAGGAATGGTGTCCCAGCAACGACCAATCGCCAGCCGCCTACGATCGGGCCGGCAGCGGCGCTTGGATGGGGACGGGGACTTCTGGGAAACATTGAAAAAAAAGAAGGCATGATGGTCTGTGTTTCTGTGTTCAAAGCGCAGGGGCAGGGAGAGAGGCGGCGGCCATGCCACCTGGCCCGGCGCGGTGCAGAGCGCGGACCTGGCAGGCGGGGCTGGCGCCGGTCACCGGCCGGACGCTGCCTGTCAGCGGGGATGGCCTCCTCCCTGGGCCTCAGACAGCTGTCTGGTCCCATCCATGGGGACGGACAGAGGCCATTTCTGGGCGCAGAGAACTCTAGCCCCTCCGTGTTCTTGCAGCATCCTTGGCTGCTGCTGGCTTTCTTGTTGTGAAGTGTGTGTGTATGTGTGTGTGTGTGTGTGTGTGTGTGTGTGTGTGTGTACTCGTGTATGCACATGCATGTGCTTCCGGGAAGATTTTGTTTTCCTTAACACCTTCTGAATTGTCAGTGCAGGTGGCCTGGGGCTTTTAAAAAGAAAAACAGACAGGTGTATACATCCACCCGCAGACGGCTGCCAGGAGGAAGCTTGCATGGCCATGGGTGGTGGTGGGGCCCTGAGCGGCCCCACCTCTCCCGCTTATGATGAGCCCTGGCAGGTACCTGCCCGCAGCTCTGTGTCTCCCCTGTGCTGCCCCTCACTGGGCGGCTCTGTGTCTCCCCTGTGCTGCCCCTCGCTGGGCGGTGAGTTCGCAGGGAAGTCGAAGCACAGGAGGACATCGCCGGTTCATGCCCGTGGCAGCACCACAGGGAAGGTGGATGGGAACGCGGACGGCTGTCCCAGGTCGGAGGCGCTCCCCGCCCCAAAGCGGACAGGAACACAGGCAGCGGGACGGGGGCTGGGGGTGGGGAAAGGCCAGATTCGCTGAGCAGGCAGGGCCTCTCCTTCCCGGCTCCCGCCCATGTCTCCCAGGTGTTTGGGATGGAGCCACGTGACCTTGGGAAGGGCATGCTTCTGGCTGGGCCCTGCCCGGCCGGCAGGTCCTGGTGGCTCTTGGAAAAGCCAGTCTCCAGAGCGCAGGGCTTGTGGACATCACTCAGCAATACAACGTCTGCTGCTTTGTCAATAGTAGGATGGAGGGAGGGACGCCTCTGTGGATGGTTAGCATCGAAACGTACCACAGCCAAGTGTCAAAACCCCAAAGCAAGACGTGGTCCCCAAGGCAGTGATGGGGCATCCCTGGCCCAGCCCCGAGAATGGTGATGCCCAGGCAAGGACGACGCAGGAAGGGGGTCTGCGGAGGCTCCTCCCGCCGAGACCAAGGCCCCCACGACGGGGGACCTCCAGGACGCATCTTGAGCAGACAGTGGCCTCGACATCACACACCTGCCACCCCGTGCAGCCCGGCCTCCCGCTGTGTCTCCGCGGAGACGGGAGGCGTCTTCAGAATCATGCACCCTGCGCACCCGGAGGGCTCCTACCGCACACACCACGTTCCCGACGGAATTCTTCTCCCTGTGAAAACCGCTTTGTTTGTTCTCTCCGTGTCTTGGGGTGGATTTCTAGGGGAAACTAGATTTGGGTCCCACGGAGGGAAAGGCCGAGTTAGCCATGCCCCTGAACCCCGGCCCTATAGGGTGCCAGCTGCCACGCCCCTTGTCAGGAATGTGCCAGTCACGCCTCCGGGTCTCTAAGTCTGCCCCTCCAGGAGTCTTTGTGAACCTTTGACAAAATGCAGGCCTCAGGAAAACTCTCCAAGCCCCACCCAGAGAAGTCCTGTCTTCGGCACAAATGCACTGAGACAAGGTCAGTCCCCGCGAGATGGTTAGCCTGTTTGCTGTCAAAGGCGTTCCGTCTGCAGTTCCCGGGCACAGTGGCAATTCTTACCCAGCATCCTCGTCCTGCTCATCAGAGTGAGAACCGGTTCCTGCCCACGGGGTGTGTGTGTGTGTGTGAGGGGGCGGGAGGGGAGGGATCTGTGAGAGGTGACACATTCATTTTTCCACTTAAGTATTCGCTGATTTGGGAATATTTGGTAAAATTGTTCTTGATAATTTTTTTTTAAATTGTTGGCCAACAAAAATCAATGAAGGACTTCAAGACATTCATGCACTAGAAGTCCATGTTTATGTGAAAAGCAGATTCAGTTTGGGGTTTGGGTGTTTCTGGTGAGAATGTTCCTTTAGCCCTAAAATGTCTCTCTTCCACCTTTTCCTATTTTTCTTCTCTGACGCCTTTCCCCCTCCGAGAGCTCCACACAGCTGACAGCCGCCCCACACAAAGGAGCCATCCTCACCGAGACACACCAATGGCTCTTCCAGTTAAAAAAAAAAAAAATCTCAAAACATATTTTGACTTTTCCGCTCCATTTTCCTGATTTGGGATATTCAGGCTACGCAGCTGGCCTGGGGAAGAGTCCCCAAACGAGGAACACCTGGTTGCCACCCACATCGCAGAAAAGGAAAAAGCAAATTCACGTGAAAACTCGCTGGCGAGTGTTCTAGGCAGTTCTCTGCCTCACCTCTATTCACATCGAGCGCCGGCGGGATCCCGAAGGCTCCGGAAAGTGACGTTCACGGCGTCTCATGGGGAAAATGACCCCTAAGATGGTGACTACACGGCAAGAGCCCCCCCCCAGACCCCAGACCCCAGCTGAAGCCAGGTGCCTCTGTGCGCAGAGATATTCCTGTTCAATTCGGCTGCCAGTTCTTTATAAAAACGTGTCTTTAGTCTCATTGTATGTCTCTACTAGGAAAGAAAAAAAAAATCCTCCAAGAGATTTACCTGCGTGTGCTTGGGAACAGCTTGGGCTCTGCGGTCTCCTCTAAGATGGCCGTCCCTGCCCAACCCCCACCCGTGTCTCCCGGGGCTGGCCATTGTGTGGCCAGAGGACGCCCGGCCAACGTAAAGGGGCAGTGCCTACCCCTGCATTCACGGCGGCCCCAGATGTCACCGGGATCCGAGCAAAAAGCCCTGCGTCTCCCGCTGCCCCTTTTCACTAGCGTAATAATATATACATATTTTCCAAATGCTTCGCAGGAGCGGGGCAAGGAGAGGGAGAGGGGGAGGCCTGGGTGGGTGGTGGACGGCGGCGGACACGCGTGGACCCTGGCGGGGGGAATGAGGAGCGGAGGGAACCCATGTGCTGAAATATTTTTGCTTCTTTTTCTAGAAAATGTGCAATTTGGTCAGGCAGGAAAAATTGAACAGAGCCTTCCAAGCAATAAATCACTGGATTGCGGGTGACATTCATACAATGCGGATATAGTGTTAACTGCGGCGTCAGGGGCCCCCCCGCGCCCCGCCTGTCCCGAGGAGGTGACCTTGCGGCAGCGCGGTAATCAATCATACTGGCACGGGACACACTGTTTTTGTTTAATATTACACTATTGGAATACGGCGTAAACACAGTGGGCAGGAGAGCCGGAGCGCACACCCCGCACAGGGGATGCCCGCTGAGGCTCGCCCCGCACCCCAAACCCCGCACCTGCACCCCACACCCCACACTCTACACCCTGCACCCCACACCCCGCACCTCACACCCCACACTCTACACCCCGCACCCCACACTCTACACCCCTCACCCCACACCCGCACCCCGCACCCCACACTCTACACCCCTCACCCCACACCCCGCACCCCACACCCTGCACCCCACACCCCACACCCCACACCCCACACTCTACACCCCGCACCCCACACTCTACACCCCTCACCCCACACCCCACACCCCACACTCTACACCCCACACCCCACACTCTACACCCCGCACCCCACACTCTACACCCCGCACCCCACACCCCACACCCCACACTCTACACCCCGCACCCCACACTCTACACCCCTCACCCCACACCCCGCATCCCACACCCCGCACCCCACACCCCACACCCCGCATCCCTTCAGTGAGTACCTCGGTCCCCAAGTCTGTGGCCCTAGACCCCCGCTCACCTGCACCTGCACACTGCTACTTCCGGCCCAGAGCCCGGAGCACGTGGACAGTCGTTAAAATTTTAAGGGAGCCCTGGCCGGTTGGGCTCAGTGGATAGTGCATCAGCCTGTGGACGGAAGGGTCCCGGTTCAATTCCGGTCAAGGGCACACGCCTGGCTTTCCGGCTTGGTCCCCAGTAGGGGGCGTGCAGGAGGCAGCCGACCAATGATTCTCTCTCATCATGGTGTCTCTATCGCTCTCTCCCTCTGCCTTCCTCTCTGAAAGCAATAAGAATATATTTTTTAAAAGCGTAAGGGCAGTAAAAGCGGAAGTTCGTGGTGACGGGCCACACCAGACAGAGCCCTCCACGGGAGGGCGTCTGGAGGCTCAGGTCTCTGTTTCCCTGTACGCCTCCCTTCTCACCAACATGCTCGATTTCACCAGTGCAAACCCGGGCACGCCTGGCGACTCACGGACGTGCCCTGGAATATCCCGGCAGGAGAACACTCCGGGAATGGAGTTGGGGTGGACGAGGCGATGCTCAGAGGCTGGTTCTAATGGGGCCTCAAGGCGACTGTGCGGTGCTAAGGGAAGCCTGGGGGGGCGGTTCTCAGAGGCCATGCCCCTCCTGTAAGAGTCCCCGCCCACTGGACATGACGGGCAGGCGTGGAGAGGTCCCATCATAGGTCCATATTGCCAGGCGCAGATTCCAGTGATCTGGTCAGCTTTTGACAGCAAATCACTGTGATTGTGTGTGCGCGTGTGCATACGCGTGTGCATGTGCATGTGTGTGCATACACGTGTGTGTGTGTGTGCATGTGCATGTGTACGTGTGTGTTCAGAAAGCTTCTATCCAGCCAGGAGGAAGCCTCACTTCATTTTTATATTGAGCATTCATAGATGAGGCAGCACACAGCTTTGCCAGCGGGAGAGGTGCGCAGGGGGAAGGCACGCAGCAACAGGGATAAATGATGCCTTGTCTCCGACCAAAATTGCCTCTGGGAAGCAAGGACGGACCCTGTAGCAGAAGGAAATGTGCCAACACGGGCACACACTCACACACACAACACCCACACGCTGCATCCACACACTCACACGCACCCACACGCCCAGGAGCACACACACGGTCTACCCCAGGCCCGAGCTGCAAGCGGCTCCCAGGCCCCGAGGAGGCCCTTGAGACACAACCGACCCCTCCTCGTCCTCCTTTGAGATCACCCAGGAGCCCAGGAGCGAGGCTGGGTGGCCCTGCTCATTCAGAACATTAAAACCCGCGGCCAGTAACATGCGATGCTCTGGGCTGCCCCTGAGGGACGAAGCTGAGCCGGGAAACGCCGCTCCCGGGAGGCCGGCCCCCGAGCGGCTCTGCCCGGGCGGTGTCTTCACCTCCGTTTCCCGCAGAGATGGCGGCGCTCTGAGGGCACAGAGACCGATACCCCTGGCGACGGGCCAGGGTGGTGTCAAGTGTGTTCTCCGTCCTCCCTCGGCACTCTTTCCTGTTGTGGCTACGTCTTCCCGGGCCAGAGTGCTGGGTCTCCCGGCTCCACACACAATTCTCTTCTTCAAACCGCGCTGCTTCCCCAGCAGGTCTCACTGTGCAGCTCAGATCTGTAGGCCACCGAACGCCATTTGCACGGCTTTTGCGGTGCAAACATTCCAGCTTCTAAAGGCTAAATGGAGAGAGAGAGAGAGAGAGAGAGAGAGAGAGAGAGAGAGAGAGAGAGAGAGAGAGAGAGAGAGAGAGAAAGCTGTCTGTATTTGTGTGTGCAATTATCTGATTTTTAAATAAAAACAAGCTAAGCTATAATTGCTGCAATGAGCATCCAAAATATTTTTTGGCAAAAGCAGGGAGCATTTTACAAATGACTGATAAGAAAACTATTGGAGCAAATTAAAACAACAACAAAACAACAACAGAAAAACAGAACCACAGACATCCACTCCCTGGCAAGCTTCCAATGGGAGGGGACATAAATGATCAGCGCCTGGCGGTGCTGCTTCACCCGCCCACACTCCCAGAAGCCCCGTTCTCAACACAGACGTGTCGGGTGGTTTTTCAGAAATAGAAGGTTAAAGTGCGAGGCAGAAGATGATCTCTCATTAGCGACGACGCTCGTTTACTTTCTGGTTAACACTGTTCGGTGTTCATTGGAAGGGCCCACCTCCTCTCTCACGAGAAGCATCCAAACACAAGATTCATGGCTGAGCCCGGGTACTCCTCGCTGACCATAAAAACGGAGTGTCCATAAAAAATGTATTGTTTGCAACCTGATGGGGAGAGGCGGACGTTATTTTTCAGACGTGCTTTTCCTTTAAAAGTGCCGGTGGTCTGAGCGTGGGCACCCTGCCACTCCAGAAGCAATTTATTGATTTGAAATAATAGTCATGTGCACGCCCGCATCCTCCCTCGGAGAACGCTGCCCGTGAAATATGCCCAACAAGATATGGAGAAGAGAAATGTTACTCGGAGCAATCTGAATTGGAGATTTACTTCCAGATTCAGTTTGGGGGGAGGAGGGGAGGTCTGAAGCTCCTCTCCAATGTTTGCTCAGGAAAAGGAATTCAGACTTCGGTCAAGTATGTTTCAAAGAAGGCAGGCAGACAGGGGCCGGCACGGCAAGACCATCTCGGCTCTGCTCGGCTCGGCTCGGCTCGGGTACTGGCCACAGCGCCGGGGCCAAGCACCCAGCTGTTTATCTTTTGTCTCATCAATAGCTCTTGCCAAGCCCGCTGTGTAGCCCCATCAGAGAGAGGAGAGGGCCTGCAGGATTACCTGCATTTTGCATGAACAAAGACATGCATATGCTTCACCAAGTGCCCACGTCTTCAGCCCTGCTTTTCCATGTCAGAGCGGCTCCCTGTGCGTTGGGTGAGAGCAGACCAGAGCGAGCGAGCTCTGCTGAGAGGCAGCCCGGCCACACACACACACACACACACACATGCCCTGAGCCCTGTGGGACCCCGGGCAGAGCCGCGTCGCATGCCTATTGTGAGGCTTCGGATCTGGCGGGGGGTGGGGGGATGCTCATTTTCGCTCTAGCCCGTCCCCGGTCCCACCGCCCGGAACCGTGGCGGGTGTGGGCAGAGTTTGGGCGAGCCGGGATGAAGCTATCAGCCCCCTGCTGTGTGTTAATTTGTTGCTTCAGACATTTTCATATCTGACTCATTTTCACCCACTGGCTGCCGCCGCCCCGGGTCCCTGGTCTCGGCCGCGGTGGCCCGGAGCGCCGGGATGTGGCACGGTGAGTGCTGTCTGCCCCGCAGTGCCGTGTGGTGCAGGGACCAGCCTGCGGGCCGGGCAGGGAATAGGCCCGGCTCCCCGCTCACACGCAGGCCCGGCAAAGCGCGAGGTGTGACCGCCGTCCAGGCGGGAGCTTCTTAGCAAACCAGAAAGGAAATTGCGATGCCGCCCCAGACCCCAGGGCTGGGCGTCCTTAGGAAATGGTGTTATTTCCTCAAGAAAACACTGGGTCACAGCTGCTTGGAATTTACATCAACAATATCCTTTCCCGGGTTTGCTTCGTGGTGGTGCGGGCCCTGCGGGAAAGGTGTTTGTGTGGGTTTGAGAACGGAGCTGTCCCCCCCGCCCGCCCCCCAGTTCTGGCCCCGCTGGTGCTGCAGGCAGGCGGCAGGCAGGCATGGGGGCTCCAGAGGCAGGTGCTGGGGCTGAGGAGCTGTGTTTGTCTCTTCCCTTCCTCCCCAAATTCTCTAGGCTGATCTTTAAAAAACAGCAGACTTTATCCAGACCGCTACACCGGACAAGGGAGATGTTTGCACACCCAGAGGCAGTGGGTCTGAGTCTGTAACCCGGGAAGCCGGGAAGGGCCATTTGTGTCTCCGTGGCCAGACCCGCACATCCCCACCGTGGGCCTGTGTGCACGCATCTTCCCCGGGAAAAGCGAGTTCCTGACGCAGGCAGCTGGTGAGGCCCCTGGGCCGGGGAGGCCCTGCTGGCGCCGGGCAGGAGGGGGGCGGGGGGGCAATCACCCAAAGCCAAGTTTCTGCGCCCGAGCCTTCTCGGGACCCGGCCTTCTGCTCACCGGGGAGGCAGGCTGAACACCGAGCTCGGGTTTGCATCGGAGGCTGCTGCTTTCAGAGCTGACAGGATGCTCCTGGTTTTTCCTGCAGATTCCACAGTGAGCGCATGGCCAGCCGGTCTCTGGGCTCACGCCTGGGCGATGCTTTTTAAAAATCTGGCCACACCTTTCTGAGCACAGCACACCGCACTGACCATTCAGCAAATTATGCCGAGGTTCACGTTGTCAGGGGCACAGACGGGCGCTGCCTCGCGTTGGTTGGAACAAGAAGAAGTGCAGAGACCTCAGTGAGGGTCTTTGGTGACTGTTACAGGCGCTTCTGAGAACTCAGAATGGCTCACGCCGTAGGCAGCCATGTACAGAAGAATATATGATGTCTAATAGACACACGCCTGGAATCTATCGTGAGGACTGACCCAAAGCAAGCTTTCCAAAAGGAAGCGATTATTGCCTGGCAGCATGGCTCAGTGGTTGAGCATCAACCTAGGAACCAGGAGGTCATGGTTCAATTTCCGGTCAGGGCACAGGCCCGGGTTGCAGGCTCGATCCCCAGTGTGGGGCATGTAGGAGGCAGCTGATCTATAATTATTTCTCATCATTGGTGTTTTTATCTCTCTCTCCCTCTCCCTTCCTCTCTGAAGTCAATCAAAAACATTTTTAAAAAGTAGGCAGTTATGCCGAAACCGGTTTGGCTCAGTGGTAGAGCGTCGGTCTGCGGACTGTAAGGTCCCAGGTTTGATTCCGGTCAAGGGCATGGACCTTGGTTGCGGGCACATCCCCGGTAGGGGGTGTGCAAGAGGCAGTTTGTCGATGTTTCTCTCTCATCGATGTTTCTAGCTCTCTATCTCTCTCCCTTCCTCTCTGTAAAAAATCAATAATATATATATATATATATATTTTAAAGTAGGCAGTTATTAAAGAACTAAATAGCACTAATACAGGACACATGTTCTGTTTCAGACAAGCATCGCCAACACCTGCAGGGGCTGGGCCCAGGCAGGCCACAAACCAGAGCCCAATCAGTTCCCAGGATGCTGCTGAGATGGTGAACTGGAGTGGTTCTGAGCCTCACCACCTGCGCCTGCGCTTTCTGCACCATCGCCCGTGTCTGACACTGGGCATGCTCAGCGTGCGGGGTCACGCAGGCTCTTGTTGTTTCTGTAAGTCACTTAGTCTCCTCCCTCTGAAGCCCACCGATGGCCGATTTCCTCTCCCATCCTGCAGTGCAGTCCCGTCTCATCTGCTAATCGCCTGCACCGTGTGGATGTTTGAGACCATGAAGCTCTAATCAGAGGCGGGAACTCTGTCCCCGGCCTTGGTCCCGAGTGTGGGTGTGTGTGTGTGGGGGGAAGGGGATTTGGGGGGACGGGGGCGGGGACGCTGTGTGGATGCGGCCACGGGTCCCGTCGGCTCTGACAGACCTGGCGGATGGGCAGCCAGGGAGCCGCTCATCCCGGCGGATTCGGGAACGAATCGTCAGAAATTCCTGACATTTAAAAAAAGGCAACTCATGTTTAAAGAGTTCTTTTTTTAAAAAAAATCTTTAAAACTCATGGTTTTTCCCCCGTTGAAGAAGCTCTCAATAATCCTCTCTCCTGTGTTACTGCTGGGACAAAGGAGTCAGAAATAGCTCGCTCTGATGTTCAACCGGAGCCCGCCTTCGGAGTGTGATACGAGGTCCGATGCCAGCCTCTGCCAGGAGCTGGCGGCATTCACTTTGGGCCTTTCTTAGAGCAAAGGGGTCCTGGGTGTCAGGAGGGGCCTGGGCACCTGTGTGCCTGGATGTCCGTCCTCCCGCCCCCTCGCTCCCTCTGGGGCTACTTGCCTGGTGGCCGCTGGGACTCGGGGGCTCGCTGTGATTTTCGGGGGGCGGTGGCTGCCAGAGCCGGGAGCCTGCGCATCTGATCACAGGGAGCGGTGCAGCCACGGGGTGTTGGGACCAGGGAGCACTAACTGGAATCTCCGAGGGAGGCACTCGCCAATGGATCCCGACTGAGGTTCAAAAGAGTAGGCTTTGCAGCCGTGCTGCTTAGAAAATGTGTCTCTGGACGCCCCGACTGGCTGCCCACTCAGTGCTTCTGGCTGGGCTGAGGCCCAGGAGCCCCGGGAGGAGGGCTGAGCATGTGAGATGGCCCAGCTCCCGCTGTTTGGATAACTCCGGGTAAGCAGCCGCGGCGTCAGATGCTCTTCCAACCCAAACGCGGGGCCTTGTGAAATTTACACACCGGCCCTCCGCGGTCTGCGGGGCCGGCCTCGGTGGTGAAATAGGAACCGGGAGAGGCCCGGAGAGCAACCCCAGCCATGACCCCGGGGCAGGGAGATTGGCTTCAAACCCGATCGTAAATACGTCTGCCTGGGAGCAGAGCCGCGCCGGAGAACAGCGCTGAGCGTCCGGGCTGTGCCCGAAGCAGCACGCCTGTCAGCTCTGCCCCCAGGGAGGGCACCAGCCAGCCAGGGGGGAGGACCGCGGGGCTCAGGTAATACCTGCTCCCCGCAGCCCCTGGCGGCCCCAGAGAACTACGACGGAGAGCCACTGAAGTTCCCACGGAAGCCTAAGCTCTTTCCCACTTTTAATCCTTCTTTTCCTGGTTCCCAGGCTGCCCAGCATTTGCTAAATGGGTCTCCTCGTGAGGTTCTCAGCCTGCGAGGTCGGGAGTCCCCCTCCTGTCTGAGCTCCCACATTTCTGAGGAGCACCTTTCCCCGCTCAGCATCTCTTTCCCTGTTCCCCTCTCCCGGAGGCCGCCGGCCTTATATGTTGTCTTACTAACGCAACCTGTATGGACATCATTTGTATTTTTCAGATTTGTGACAAGCCGATGAGATTCAGTAGGAATGAA
Source organism: Pipistrellus kuhlii (assembly GCF_014108245.1). Classification (NCBI taxonomy): domain Eukaryota; kingdom Metazoa; phylum Chordata; class Mammalia; order Chiroptera; family Vespertilionidae; genus Pipistrellus; species Pipistrellus kuhlii. The sequence continues at coordinate 45,290,973 of NW_023425460.1, forward strand.
ACACTAAGGAACGGTGAAGCTCATTTATGGGATGAGCCTTAGGAAGCTCTCTGTCATGTGTGTGCATGTGCACACTTATGCACACATGCATGTACACACACACACACGCGCACTCCCACACTCACACACTCCCATGGGTTCACAGAGGAGCCTGATGGCTTTAATTGACCTTGGGAACTGCTCCTTTTCCTCTGCAGAAATTGCATGAATCAGGGCGGGAGGAAACAGTCAGAGGAAAATGCACTGAAAGTAGACTCACTTCCGGTCGGTGGAGCCCCTGTGCTCAGCACCGCTGGTGGGCTTGAGAACGGTTAGGTCCTCCTGTGCTGTTGAGACTTGCCATCAGAAGAACAGGAAAGAGGATCCAACCGAGACAGGAATTGTGAAGCGTTCTCAAATGCTCAAATCAGCATAGCATACCCCCAGCTGGCTGACGTGAAGTTATATAGCAGGGTTCCCATAAATTGCCATGGTGACTCCTGAACAGCCAGCGAAGAACTAATCTTTATGCAATGAATGACGATGATGGTAGTGGTGATGATGATGGTGATGGTGATGATAGTGGAGATGATGATAGTGGTAATGGTGGAGATGGTGATGATGATGGTGATGATGGTGGTGGTGATGCTGATGCTGGTGATGATGGTGGAAATGATCATGATGGTGGTGATGATGATGATGGTGGAGATGGTAATGCTGAAGGTGGTGATGATGATGATGATGGTGGTGATGGTGATGATGATGGTGGTGGTAATGATTATGATCGGGATGACAACAATAATGATGATGGTGATGATGACGATGTCTTCAATGCCACTGAACTATGTGGTTAAAATGGTAACTTTAATGCTACATGAGTTGCTACAATTAAAATAACTAAATATAAAGAAATGAAAAAAAAATACAATTGAATGAGCTCAAAGCTATTAAGGTGCACATTAACTAGCACATATTGTAACGCAGAAGCCATGGCAAACGTGCTGGAAGGGAACTCTGGTGGACAGTGGAATGGTTTATGGTGGGGTGGCAGATGACCCTTGTACCGAATCCAGGGCCCTTTGGGGCTGTGCGCTCAGGCCCAGCTGTTGGGAATCCACTGCTAACAGCTCACAGCCGCCCCTTCTCTGGAGATCTGCTCCAGTGAAGGCCTGTTGCCGGGGAGATTATGTGTGCGCCCAGAGGCAGCCTGCAGTCTTCTGTGATGGTGTTTTTTCACTCAGATTATGATTTCCCTGCATGTTTTCCATGTAACCCCAGAACAGATCACTCACTTCCGGTGCTAAAAGTAGCACTCCTCTGAATAAACAAACCTGCGTATACGTATTCATCCTGACCCTGTCCATGGGCTTTAGGACTATCTCAGTTTCTTCCTTCGCTTGTGGTAAAAACAGCACAGCTGCTGTGAGCATTCCTGTAAAAGTGTGCAAGCTCCGCATTGTGAAGACCGATGTGAGGGGCCAGGAGGAAGGGCCTGAGAATGGTGCCGGTCACCAGCTGGCAAGACACTGGGGCCCCCAGCCCTTCAGCTACATGCTTGCTGCTGACAGTGATGCGAGGTCAAAGTGCACTGTTCCCCGGTCCATCCCCCAGATGAGAGCCCAGCTCTGGCCAACACCTGGACTGCAGCCCTGCAGGGGGCCCCATTGAGCTGTGCCCCTGAAAACTGTGCGATAGCACTGTGTGTTGTGTGAAGCCACTGAGTTTGTGGTATGACTGTTACTAACACTGGATATATAACAGATAATAACTCTCTATTCGATCACTAATAACAGATAACAGAAGGGCTTCTAAATCTCCTCTTCGAACTATCTGCCAACTCAGCAGTCCTTTCTTCATCTTTTGGCTGTAGACTCTAGCTCAGAATAATGTTTCTATTGAATTATGGAAGGACTAGAGGCCTGGTGCACAAATTCGTGCACTGGTGGAGGCTGGCCAGCTACTTGATCAGGGCCGGTCAGGATCGGGCTGAGCCAGCCAGTGGAAGGGGGCCTGGGTGGTTGGCTGGTTTGACCCCCACCCCTGGTCAAACTCCTGGTCGACCTCCCGGTCGAGGGGACAATCTCCATATTAGCCTTGCACAGAGGCACACTGGGGACATGGGCTCTGGGTTTTGGCAGGACACGGGATCATGCACAGGGAGTTCTGCCGGTGTGTGCCCAAACGCCTCACACGTGCAGAGCGGGAAAACATCGGATGGATGGCCTGTGACCTTCCAGCGCATATGCAGCAGCTGAGATCCCAGCACCTGTGCCCTGCTAGGGGGAATAACACATCCTGCCAAATCCCAGAGAGAAGGTCTTCACAGCAAACCTGTTTGGAGATTCCGGGCAAGAAGCAGGATGGAGAGGCACCTGCTTGTTTGACGTGATGTAGTCATTACGGCGATGAATGTTTCTAATGAGGGATGAAAACAGCTGTTTGCTTAGCTGCTTGCATGAACTCTCCTCTCTCGTTTTGTGATACTGAAGCTGACATTTGCTTACCCTTTAACTGTGGAATGCTTAATCAAGTCCACTGTGTAAGAAGCAAGAGGAATTTTTATTTTATTTAAAACCTGCTTCCCCCGCCCCCGCCATGTCACTGAACCAGGGCAGGGCCACAGAAGGGGTGTGGCAGTTGGACCTGGAGGGACTGTCTGGCCACAGGGGCCACTGCCGCTCTGTGGCCGGTGACTGGCCACGGAAATGGCAAGGTGGTTGGAGCTGGAGGTTGCTGCCCGGGACATGTGGTGTAGAGACGTGCAGCGGCCCCTGTGAGCGAGGGCGCCTTGATGATGTTGTAGCTGGACTGGCTCAGAAGGAGGTGCCTGTCTTCCGTCTTCTGATGAAATCGGTCCATGCCACACCCTCACTTCGAAACCTGCAGTGGCTCCCCGGGGCCCATGGGATGGAGTCCGGTCTCCTGAATAGAACACAGGAGGACATGTGTAATCCCTAGTAATCTCCCCTCCCTCCCTGCAGCGGCCCAGCCTCCTGAGGCCACGCGGGGACACGAGACGCTTGGTTGCCCCTGTCTGGACCCCGCCACCTCCTCGCACCTCCGCACAGCGGGGCACCTCCTCGTCTCTGGCCCTCGAATGCTGTTGCTCTTCCTTCCCGCCGATGCGTCCACTCTTAGTCCAAGGTCTGATGCGAACACCGCTTCTTCCTAGAAATGTTTCCTACAGCCAATCTGATACTCTCTCTCCGTGGCTGTGTGCACACACACTTGTCCTGATTTCTTCCAGGGCAGGGGGATGCCATGCTCATGCCTCCACCCCAGCAGTATTCATGCCTCTCACACAGTAGGTGCTTTAAAGATATCTGTCGGACAGATGAATGGTTCAGCTGATGGCGGACGGGACATGGGGCTCAGTTCCCCGAGCGTCCTTCATTCAGGTGCCCAATGGGAGCTTTTTCTGTGGGGAGATCATGTCTGATTGTGTATGACCACGAGTTCTTCTAGTAGTTGGTGTCACCCATTTCATTCATTCACTCACTCATTCATTCATCCACTCATCCTTCCTTTCCCTGTGAGAGGAGCTCTGTTGGTGGCATCAGTGGCCTCGTCAGCATTGCTGGGTCTGGGGAAGGATGCTGAGAGCCGGGCGGTTGCAGCATCAGCATTCCCCACCCCGCCTGTCAGCGGAGAGCGGGCCCTCTGAAGCCGGGATCGAAGCGGTAACCTCAGAGACGGCAATTCCTTCCACATGACGGCCCGGGCCGCTCTCCTTCTGACGGGAAGGCCGCATGACAGGCCTGCTCAGGCGGACGGATGGTGCTGTTCAAAGAGGGGCCCGGGCCCTGTCATCGTGCCAGCAGCTCGTGGAATTCGCCGTCGTTAATGCCATCCTTGTGGAGACCATGCCGGGGTCACGGGAGGGAGGGTGTTTTCAAAGGCATTCCCCGCCCGCAGGAATAATCACTGCTCTCCCCGGAGGCCCGCCCGCTGCGGGGCTGCTCCCCAGATCTCCAGGGGACCCTCGGGCATGTGGGCCTGGGGGAGGCAGCTGGGGAGGGGGCAGTCAAACCAAGGCCTCCTGGGCTGATTGTCTGTGTGGGAAAACACCCGTGGGGCAGAATTGTGAAGGAGAAAGGAGCAGGTGACTCCAACTGGGCAGGGCCACTGGCCAGCCTGTGAGCCCAAGGGTGGCCATGACCCTGGATCTCTGCCCATCCCTGGTGTGTCCGTCAGGGTTCTCCAGAGAAGCAAACCCAATAGGAAGTGTGCTTGTGTGCTCCTGTGTGTGCATATGTGTGCATTTCTGTGCATGTCTGTGGGTGCACATGTGTATGCACATAAGTATGCATGTCTGTGCGAATATGTATGTGTGCATTCAGAATCCCCAGTGCAAAGCCCTCAGCTGCTGTGCGGGATCTGCAGATCTCTCTTGATTCTCAGGACTGACTTACTCTCCAAACTACGGAGAGGGCAGGAGAATTGTCCTTGGATGGAGATATAAAAGCCAGAACACGTATTTCTGCCAGAGGAATTATTCCACGTGCCCGAGGTCAGAATCTGCAGCGGGGGAAAGGCTCGAGTGCATTCTGCCCCTGTGGCTGGCCGGTCACTGCGGCCATCCCGCAGGCCCCGCTTCCGAGATTGGAGGTCACTCTAGGGCGATGCCCAGGCCCCGGGGAGGCTGGTGGGATTGCTGTTGGCCTGGATGGTGAAACATTGGCTGCCCCGTGAGGCCACCAGGGAACCTAAGAATCCGTCCCCTGCAGGGGACACAGTTGGCTCGCTTGCCCGAGATAAATGTGTGCTTTGAGGTGAATTTTATCCGCGGAATTTCTCCTCCTTTTATTTGTGGGCAGGGAGGGAAGCACCAGGGGCTTCTCCAGTCCCAGGCCCGCTTGGCCCCTGCGATGCAGTGGCTTCTGGGGGGGAGGGAGAGGGAGGGAGGGGAGTGCCCACCAGGGGCATTTGGTACCAGACCATCAATTAGAAGGGTCCTCGCTCTGTGCGATTTCTCTTCTTCCCAAGATATAGTTTTCCCTGGACGTTTCCACAAATATGTCAGAAATGCGGACCAAGAAAGGGAAACGCTCAAATATTTATCTTGTATTTAACAACATCAAGAGTCGCCGGAGTGTCTTTGTCGGTCTGATTGGCGGGCTGCGGGCTGCCGCTCATGTGAAGGAGAGGGAGCAGTCTCCCTGCGGTCAGTCTGATGGGATGTCTCAGCAATGATGAAGTTACAAGGAAAACAAAGCACAGACTCCAGCATAAACAGCCCCTGCTCCTGAGCCTCTTCTGGCTCCTGGGCTTCACACTCAGACTAGAACTTCTGGGACTTGGGAACTCACAGGCGCATGGGCCCCGGGAGCCCTGCCCGGGATGGGGAGCCAAGAGCCAGGTCCCGGCGGACGTGTCCCGGGTTTCCGTGTGCCCCGGGCGTGTTGTTCCGTGGCGACAGCACACCAACCTTTCATCTGGAGACACCCTCTGGCCATGAGGGAGTCATAGTTCCCATGGCCCTCTGCTCCCAGAGTGTGCTGCATGGCAGCTGGCGAGCAGGGCGTCCTCCGCGCGGGTTCTGGTCTCCGGGACGGCTCTGTCTGGAACTGAGGAAGTTCGGGGAAACCTGTGCCTGTTAGAGGCACACAGGCGTTTCCACTGTAGAAAACCAACGGCTAGAGCTGAGAACGCCATCCGGAAAATGCAAGCCCATGGAACGCCCTGTCTCCGGGTGTCCGTGTCTGGGCGCCCTGACCGTGCCTTCCCCTCGTCAGCGTCTGCGGGCCTTCGGCTCCCCCATCCTGCGGGCACCGCGCTTCTCTGCTGGGCCTCCGGCTCCGTCCCCGGGGCCTGGCGGTGGACGTCCCTGTCCGCCTGGGTTTGAACGGAGGCCCCGGCCCACGTGCCACAAGGAAGCCGATGGGACGGACTGCATGGGGGGGGGGGGGGGCTCCCAGCCTCTGCAGAACCCCAGGCCACTCTGGCCTCTCTCGAACCCAGGGTGCCCTGGTCACCCCTGGCATGGGCCGTCCTTCCTGGGAACCAGGAGTGGGCTGTCTGCGCCAAAGCCAGAGCCTGCCCCCCCCACCCCCCCCGCAGATACAAAAGCCTTTGAGAGCGCGTTGAATGGAGACAGTGGGCTAGGCGGTCAGACAATCATACCAGCTCCGCCTTTTGGCCAAAAAGAGGAGGGGGAGGCAGAGCGAGAAAGACACATGGCGGCGGGCCACCGAGAGGAGAAGGCGTCTCCGGGCACAGCCAGCCAGGCTTGGCTCCCGTGCCATTGGTTTTGGCCAAAACGCCCCGTGAAGAACCGTGCTCCGATAAGATGAATTACAACCCGCCGCATCTGGGCGAGAGGGCTCCTGCGCAGAGTGGGTAAAGGAACGCTGACTCCACTCCCCCCGCAGCCCGGAGCCCGCTGCCGCCGTTCCCCGCAGCTGGTTTTGGGGAGGCGGGGGCCCCGGAAGCCATTCCTCACAGACGGCATAAAAGCGGCAGCTGACGTGTCATCTGCGCCGCGCATGTTACCTATGGCCTGGTTAAGGGTATTTAAGGCTGCCGGATGGCATCATTCTCTCATTTACCGATTGGAGAATCTGGAAAGACCGATCAGGAACGTTTCCAGAGTGAGGCACGCGCTCGCTGAGTCGGATCCCGATTGTACAGGACGGAGAGAAGACGCAGAGGGGAGGGGTCCCTAAAAGATGTTTGCGGGCTGACGCGGGAGTTCTCTCCACCATCAGTTACTCACTTCCAGTGCTCTCTGCAGGCATGCTACCTGAGCTGTGGTGCCTCCACCACTCCCAGCGGCTCACCCCGCGGCCCCCGCCTGCAGGAGCCGAGATAATAACGTCCAGCGTGGGCTGCACGGACCTTATGTCTTCCACCGCCTACTGCGGGCCCTGTGGGCGGGAGGGTTTCTGCGTGTGCCTCCAATTCTCCCTCTTTCCCCCAAAGTCCGTCTGCGTGTGTCGGTCCTCGGTGCCAGCAGTGCTCCTACCAAGAAGGACACGTTCGGTGCCCATGGGGAGGGCAGGTGAGCAGGTTGGAAAAGGGTTCGATTCGGTTACCTGCAGCCCCCGACCTGTCCGCATGCAGGGAAAGCGGCGGCTATGAGGAAAGCGCCCTTCCCTGTGCCTGCTGAGTCCTGTAAGGAGTCCGACGTAGACGGCACGCACTGTGCTCCTAGGGTAAGTCCGGGCGTGCATTCTCACCGGTGCATTGCTGGATTACTTACCTCTGCCAGGCACACCGGGGCACGCTCGGTGTGACCTGCATTGCTCTGTGTCATGCGCCCGGGCCCCCTAGTCCAGGGTCTATGTGTGGGGATTGGCACCCGCATGTGCCTGGTGTCCAGCTCTGAGGTCACACACTAGACGTGCCCAGCGTGCCTCCGAACCCCGCTTTCTTTGCAGATGAGTTTCCTGGCCTCCTGTTTGGGTGTGGCCTGAGGGCCTCACCTCCTCTGCAGGGAGTGTTTGGCCTTTGACCCGAGAGCCTAGGATGGGTCCTGCAGAAAGCAGGGGGCCCGGGCCGCATCCAGTCCTGCTGCCCACCGGAAGGTTTGGGGGATCAGGTACCTGGGAAAGCGGGGAGCTGGCCTCCTCACCCCAAAAGGCAGTGCCCTGTCTGTGGGCGTGCAATGCTGCTCCCTGAAAGGCAGTCAGCAAACAGCCCCAGGACCAGTGGGCACCCCTCGGGGGACTGGCACCTCAGGGCCCAGAGAGGGTTTGCTGGGATTGCTCGTGGCCCAGGTGCGATGGTGCCCCCTGCACTAGGGAGAGAGAAGGAGGCACACCGAGCAGCACCCCTCCTGGCCCAGTGACACCCAGGGCTGGTGAGCGATGGTGGTGCCAGGTCCCCCGGCAGCCAGCCCCCCGTGGGGTCCCACCTCCATCTGGCTTCCGGTCCCTGTCCGTGAAGCAGGAGTGGGCTCTGCAGGCCGTCTGCCCCATCCGGGCGAGGGCTCCCTGCCCTACTTCTCCCCACGGCCCCTGCTCCCCCCCTCCGGTCCAGATGTTCTCGCACTAAATGGCATTCCTTTCGGGTCCCGCTGAGCGCGGATTTGGAAATGTGGGCTAATGGGGGATCCTGTGCTAATGGCTTCCCTCCCAGGTGCCTCCGCTCCAGCGTCAGACCTGCCGCTCCAGCCGGAGCCCGGAGCTGGGGGAACTTCGTGCTCGGCGCCCGGCCTGGGGAGACAAAGAGGCCTTGACCAGGGGACCCCTCGGTGCCTGTGACGGCAAATGCTCTATGCGGCTGCCTGGGTCTGCCCCCAGGGCAGGGAGAAGAGGGCCCCGGGGAGCCTGGCTTTGGGGAGAGAAGCTGGGAAGGAAGGCTTGGACCATTTTCCAAGTCTGAGTTGGAGTCCTGCTCCCGGTCTGTCTGGCTGTCTCGTTGCCTGTGAGGCAGGGACGGTGATGCCGGCTTCCGGGGCGCTGCACGTGGGAACCCAGGGCTGGTGCGCTCTCAGCCGTGGACTGTCAGAGGCCTGTGTCTGTCCCCGTGCGGCCTGGGTCCCCCGAGGCCGGGATGCAGGCCTGGGCACTGCCCTCCGCTGGGGCCTCGGCACCGGCCGTGTGAGCTTTGCTTGCAGTCGGTGGGGGCTGCTCTGAGCAGGAGGGCGTGACCAGGACGGGACTGAGAGCCAAGCCGGCCGGTGACACGCCAGATGCCGAGAGAGGGAGGCCCCTCGTGTCTGGGGGTGCAGGTGGCGCCGGAACCGCCTCTGAATCTCCCACAAGGCCTCTGTGCCGCCGTCTTTCAGTGCCAAGGACAGGTCCTCCCTGGGGACCAGAAACCCGAGAGGCGATTGGATGCTTTTGGGTAAATTACCCAGAGAACCACCAAGCCACCTGGTGACTTTAGAGCCACAAGCAGACCCCCGGGCTGGCAGCGCTCAGTGGGCGTGTGGGCCGCTGCCCCCAGGCCGCCTGGCTCAGCTCAGCAGCGGGAGGACCCAGCCCCCTGGAGGGACAGGCCAGCGGGCTGCCGGAACACCCAAGGGGCACCCGGCTCCTTTGTCATCTCCCACCTCCTCCTTCCGAGCGGCAGAGCTGCCGTCCTCCACGCGATGAGTCACTAATTGCGCGGCTGTAGCTCAGACCCAATTAATAGTGAAATGGCTTTTCCCGGGAAAGGAGGCCTCTGCCGGCAGGCAGTGGGGAGGAACAATGGCTGGCCGGGTCTGGATGCTCTCAGATTGATATCCTTCATGCATAGTGAAACGATGGCTCTTTTCCTCCAACCTTCCTGGGCTAAATCGATCTCCTTCCTACTGGGACTTACTACCCTGTTTCCCCGAAAATAAGACAGTGTCTTATATTAATTTTTTTCTCCCAAAGTTGCGCTAGGTCTTATTTTCAGGGGATGTCTTATTTTCGGGGAAACACGGTAGAAGCAGGAAGGGGTAATTCCTCCTGCGAACCCACGCAGCTCACGGGTTTTTAAGTCCTCCCCTCAGCAAAGCACCGGGCGGTGTGGGTGGGGCCCTCCTGCCGCCAGGCTCTCATCCTATATGGTTCACCCACAATGGTCCCTGCTACCAGATCCCGGCATCACGGGGCACCTAACCGGGGCCCGGTGCTCCGGCAGCCGTCCCAGCACCCCCGTCGCCCGCCCTCGATCCCAGGGAGGAAAAAAAATCAGATTTGTGTCACGAGACGTCAGCGTCACTTTGGAGAACGGCCTTTTAAGGAGAAAGGATTAAAAAAAAGAAAAAGAAAAAAGAGTCTTGCTCCCAAATGTTGGGAGGCAGACAACTAGCGGCGTATTTTTAATTACCTGAATGCTCTGGCGGGGAGAGGAGTCGGTTTATCGTTACCTCGCGCACGTAGACTACAAATTATTAGTGCATGAAAGCGGCATGGAGCTCTGGGGCTGGCTCCAGTAATTTTGGATATTTTCCATGCTATTACTGCCTGCTCCATATACCTTTACTGGTTCTTTTTGAAATTAACTTAATGGCACTCGGCAGAAATGGACTGCCTACTGCGCGGGAGCGCCTGCCTGCGAGGGCGGGCCGCGTTCCCACTGAGAGGCACTGATTTGGCACAAACGGAGCGGCGCTTTCGCAGCCATCCACTTGAGGATCCGATTCTTCAACATAAATTACTCAAGGCCTTCTCAGGAGTCGGAGTCAATAGTCGCTTTGCCTGTCCTGGGCCCAGGGAGGCCTCCCCCTGAGCTGGCCACGGGGCTTTCCCTGCAGGCACTCACGGCCATTCTGCCCCTGAATTTCTCAGCAGCTGATTCCGGGCGCCCGTCATCCCCACGGGCTCCAGCGGTCTGGGAGCATCTGAGGTCCTTCCCTTGTGATTAGCTCGGAGCCCGCAGCCCTTCTCTCCTCCGGATGTCTCTGTGGGGACAGGGTCCTTGGGGAGCCAGGGAGGTGGGAGCCAGAGGCCTGCAGGACCCCAGGGAGACTGGACCCAGGGCGAGGGCTTGCCAGGCACAGTGCCCCTAGAGGCCGGTGCAGGAGCTGCAGGTTGACCTGGCTGCTGCTGCAATCCCCAGGCATCCCCAGGAGGACTCCTGCCATAGCCTGTCTGGAAGCTCCCCTTCCTCAGCTGCCAGGGCACTTGGGGCTTGGCTTTGCAAGCCCTGTGGGCAGCGCGGGGAGCATAGGGATCCCAAGTGACACAATCAGAGGCCATGGAGGGGTCCGTCTGGGGGCCCCTCGGTGGGTGGGTGCTCACAGGAAGGTGTGTGTCCTTACCCCAAATGGCCAGTGGCTGACAGGCAAGAATGTCGCCTTCTCCCATTATCATTTGGGCGAAGTGATGGAGGAACTCAACCCTGGGACGCGGAGGGCCTCTGAGTACGTGCGTGGTTCACCCACGTGTACGCTGTGCAGAGAAGAGGCCTGGGAATACTCCGATTTCTCTCTCCAGAAGCAGGCGGGCGGCAGCCACAGGAGGAGAGAGAAAAGGCATTCATCCCGCCAAGGGCTCTCCAGCAGCCACAAAGCAGGGATTTCCATCTGAAAGGCGCTCCGCTAATGAGCTCTGTTCTCCTTGCCCATTGCCCGACCAGCCAAGGGCTGCTTTGAAGTCAACAGGTCTATTATGGGGGAAATCAACCCCAGAACAAAGGGCAGTTCAAGTGCAGGCTCCAGAGGCCCATGGCTCCCGCTCAGCGCCACCCGCTCCAGCTCCTTCTGGTGAAGCACGGAGTCTGGGAGGCTGGGCTTGTCTGCCTGCTGCCCAGGCCTCTCTGAGCTTCTGGGCCGGGGAGAGTGTGTGTGGGGGGGTGTCCCCAACTGGAGGCTTTTCATTGGTGAAGGATATCACCCTTCATTTCTTCGGGTTTCAGAGCGTCTTGAGTGAGGACTCTTTCAGATTCTGTCCTTTCTAAGTACCTTTACGAGGGAGACAGGAACACAGCAGTCAGGGGCAGGCCAGCCTTTGGGGCTATGTCTGAAGTGACTGTTTTCCGCCTCTAAGTTCAGCAAACAGCACTGAGCAGCAGGGACTGGAGAACATGGTCTCCTCCACCTCCTCCTCGTCCCTGAGCAGGAGAAGCTAGGCTTCATGGAGTTCATGTTTATGACAGAAGTAACCCACAATGCCCCTCCCAGGAAGATAAGGATAGAAGGCGGGACTTCCTTTCCACGAACCTGGGCCACAGGGATGGTTCCACCAGCTCCAACATGGCAGCCGGCCCCTCCTCGGCGGCCGACAGTGCCGTGTAGGCACACAGTGCGTGTGCAAATGCGTGTGAGCACAGCTTCTGCCATGCCCTCCCACGTACCCCGTCTGCTCCCTACTTCTAGACTAAGACTGTCCCCAGGGAGACAGGCCACGATTGATGATAAATAGTGTGTGTGGGTCTTATAATTGCCAATAAAACATCAAAATCACACAATTGTCAGTTACACCCCTCTAGTGACCGATGGAAGAGTTCCTTTAGTAGCCACACCCTCCCTCTCCCACCCCATCCTGACCCTCAGTACCCAAACATGTTTTCCATTTGTATAATTTTGCCATTTCATAAACATTATGCAAATGGAACTATTCCGCATATAAACTTTTGGGACTGACCTTTTCCCCCTCGGCATGATTCTTTGTGATTCACCCAAGTTACTGTGTGCATCCATACTGCCGTGCTTTTCCCTGCTGAGGAGTATCCCACGATATGCATGTGTGGTTAGCCATTCACCTGTTGACAGACACTGAGTGGTTTTCACTTTTCTGGCTACGGACATTTATGTGCCTGGTTTTGTGCACTCACGTCTTCATTTATCTGAGATAATACCCAGGAATTCCACTGCTGGGTCCTATGGTAGTTTCATGCTTATTTTAACAAAGAAACGGATAAACAGTGTTTCAGAATGGCTCTGAGAGGTCAGTGTCTTTGCATCCTCATCACCATTTATGTTCATTTGCTAGAGGCCCAGTGCACAAATTGGTGCATGGGTTGGGTCCAGCTGGCCAGCTCTGATTGGAAGGGGAGGGGACAAGGGCAGTTGGCTGGCCAGCCCCACCCCCTGGTCAAACTTCAAGTGGAGAGGACAATTTGCATATGTTCCTTATGGCACAGCATGAGGTATGCATGAGACGTTTCTGCTGAATATGGAAGTCCAGTGAGTGATCAAATGGAAGCACTTCTGTGATTGAGATGCAAAGGGAACTAGTCCCTTTTTTCATGGATTAAGACTTTTACTTGAAAAAAAAAATAACTGACAGATGAGTTATGATGATTTCAACTTGGGTAATTAGCAGACATTTTTTCCAAAGAAGAATTAAATGAGCCTGTCATTTCAAGGACAATAACTGAGAGTATTTATTGCCGACGATAAAATTCAAGCTTTGGAGCAAAATGGAAAATTTCACCAGACTTGCATCCACTCACTACGGATCCCCCGGGCTGGTGAGCCTGGGACTGTGGGGATCCCCGCTGCAGGAATTTGGGTGCTAAAATTAGAACAGTCCCAAGGAAACAGGAGGTGGGGTTAGTCCCACTAACCGTGAACTTGATGTCTTTCCAACACTGTAAGATTTTTATGTTGAGATACATAGAGATATGAAACATATAATTATAAATATTGTCTTAAGACGTGTGTCAGTATCTGGAAGATTTTCATTAGGCAGTAAACCAGTGTGTCCCCAATGACTGTTGTTTCATGTTGTGAAATCGTGGATGAGTGAAGGATCCCTTCCATGGATGAGGTAGACCCATAGAGTTTAATGCAACAAAGCATGGAAAATGCGTTCATGTTGGTCAAGCTTTGACATTGTAATTGACCTTTAAGAAATGACACCTGCCGATTTTTGGTGTAGTATCAAAGAAAACCATCCATAATCATCTCACAAGGCTATTAAAATACTTCTCCTTTTCTAACTACATAGCTGTGTGGAGCGAAAAAAAATTTTATAGACTCCAACCAAAACAAAATATTACAACAGACTGAATGCAGCTGCAAATATCAGAATCCAGCTGTCTTTCATTAAGCCAGACATTACAGAAATTTTCAAAAATGCAAACCAATGCCAACCCTTCACTAGATATTTTGCTTTAGAAAGCGCATCTTTTTAGAAAACAATGGTATCTATGTTAATATGTAATACATGTAAAATAAGTTAATAAATACGTTTTTAAATGGCTCATTTTTAATCTAGAATACGGTGAATGACTATGAATATGAACCACATAGGCAGAAGTTCCTTGAGGTCCTTATTAATTTTTAAGACTAAAAGGGGTTCTGAGACTACAACGTTTAGGTGCCTTTAACTTAGAATATGATTTTTCAGACTTTAAAAAAATATATATATATATATATTGATATGTATATATTTTATTGATTTTTTTACAGAGAGGAAGGGAGAGGGGTAGAGTTAGAAACATGGATGAGAGAGAAACATCGATCAGCTGCCTTCTGCATGCTCCCTATTGGGTATGTGCACGCAACCAAGGTACGTGCCCTTGACCGGAATCGAACCTGGGATCCTTGAATTGACAGGCCAATGCTCTATCTGCTGGCCAAACTGGTTAGGGTGATTTTTCAGATTTTTTATCTTTACAATATATGTGCTGAAGGCTGCATGCATCTTCTTAGGACTGCTTTATTTGCAGATGTTAGTATATCTTGTTTTCATTATTATTCACTCCAAAATATTTTCTAATTTTTATTAGAGATTATTTAGAGTTCTACTGATGAATTTCCAAACCATTAGGAAGACATTTCTGGTCATCTTTTTGTTATTGATTTCTACCTTAATTCTACTCTGATCATGGGACATAGTTTGTATAATTTTAATCCTCCGAGATTTGTTAAGACTTGCTTTATGATCCAACATGCATCCTGTTTTCAAAAGTGTTTTCTGTGCCCTTGCAAAGAATACAGAGCCTACAGTTTTGGGTGTGGTGTTCTGTATGTGTCAAACAGGTCAAGTTTGCCAATTGTGGTTTTTAAATTCTCTGTAAACTGCTAGCAAATGATTTATTTTGTCTGCTACTCGATCTCCCCCTGAAGGATCTGTGCTAAAATCCCTAACTAACTGTGGGGATTTCCATGATTCTGCTTTTCCTTCAGTCGTTTCGTCTTGCTGTTGTTTCCTTGGAATCACTGTGCACAGCTCTCTCTGGCCCTCGTGGTGCATCTTGTCTTAAAGTCTGCTTTGTCTGATGTGAAGATAGGTGGACGATATTCGGGGGCTGGTGTGTGCATGGACTCTTGTCATTCTTTGGCTCTCAACTTGACTGTGTTGTGATAAAGGTAGCAGCATCTGCATATATGTATCAGCATGTATATAGTTAGGCTTCCAAGAGTCATTAAGAGGTAATATTAGTCTTGTTATGTTTATCCCGTTTACATTGAATATCAACCTTGATGTGTAGGGGTTATATTTAACCTTCTACTCTTTGTTTTTTATTTATTTCCTCTATTTTTCCCCTATCAGGGTGTCTGACATAGTCTTTATTTTTGAGTGTTTACTTTCTAATAGCTTGTTAGTTATATTTTTCCTTTCACAGTTACTCTAGCGGTTATTGGTGGGCCTGGGTCACGTGCACATTCTTCATTTAGTAGAGTTAACTTCAGATGAGGTCTCTCACCACTTCTCTCACAATGCAGGGGCCTCGTCATACTTTCACTGCCTGTATGTCACCCCCCTCTTTTATGCTATTTGCTGCTTTGCATTTTCACTCGGTGTGTACTTAAAATGATGCAGAACATCGTTCTTTTAAGCACCCACAATTCCTTCAGATCCCTCCTATTTCTGCTACCTGGCACTTGTTTTCTTCCTGTGTTACTGTAAATTGGCGTGGAACCTTTTTCCTTTTGCCTGAACAATGTGCCTTAACATTTCTTTAAGGTTGGGTCCTAGTGGCAGTAAATACTCTGTTTTTTTCAACCTTCGTGTCATCTTCATTTTCAAGGGATACGTCAATGAGCACACATTTCCAAATTAGCTTGTTTTCTTCTAGCATTTTAAAAATTTCTTTCCATTGCCCTGTGGTTTCCTTCATTTCTTTCGAAAAGAGAGCTGTCTACTAGTCTCTTATTGTTTTTCCTTTGGCCGTGTCTGCTCTCAAGGTTTTATTCTGTCTTCAGTGTGAAGTGGTTGTTGAATCCTTTTGGCGGGTTTGTAGAACATTTTAAATTATTTAATCGGGGTGGAAAACTCTCACCCCAAATCTCTTCAAGTGATGCTTTATCCTTACCTTTCCGTTACCCTGCGTACGATCCCTTCTCCTTGTCCCGTATATCTCTCTGCTGTTGACTGGCCCCATTTTTCCCTCTCTGCACCAGCTGTGGACCTTTCATTTTGACCTGTCTACCTGTTCACTTACCCTCCCCGCTGCTGTGGCTAATCTCCAGTTAATTCAGTTCACTTCATTTTTGATCTTAATATTTTTCACAGATTCTTTTCTTATAGATTCCAGTTCTTTGATGCAATTCTCTATTTTTCATTAATTTTTACTATACAAGCCCATCAATAATTCCAGTTCATGCCTGATTCCCCAATATCTACATCAGTTTTTTTCTCTTGATTTTTGATGATTTATCCCGATTGCACGTCTTGCCTGATCATTGTTTAACTGAATGCCAACACTTTATATAAAAATGGTGAAGATGTAGTTTTCTCCTGGAGGCAGGTGGAGGATGGGAAGGTGACCTTGACCCTGTCTGGGCCAGGTGTCCGGGTTGGGAGGGGTGCCGTCTCCACCGTTTGCCCTCCTGCCCAGGCTGTCGTCCTTCAGGAACCCCAGCTGGGAGCCCCCAGGGCCCTCCTCCTCCGAGGGCTCTGGACTTGGGCTTTGTCTCTCCAGCCCAACGATGCTGCCAGAATCCCCGATTAGCTCTTAAGCCTCTTAACAGCCACTCTCTCCGACTTCCTCCTCCTGCTCTGGGTCTGCTTCAGTGCTCAGCACTAGCAGCTCCCCTGGGGGGGGGGGGGGGGGGGGGTTGGGTGCAGAATCCCAGGCTTCCTTCTCAGGGGTCCCCTTCACACCAGAGTCTGGGCCCCTCGCATTCTGACTGTGCCGAATGGGGAGATTGTCCTCACAGCCCGCCCAGACGTCCTCGGTCCCACATCCCTCCGTATCCACCTTAGATGCTGTAAATGGCCAATCCCAGGGGTAACAGTGTCAGCGACCCGGGCCTCACCCAGTGCCTCTTCCTTCCCTCTGAGCTCTCACAGTCCTCGCTGTGTTGATTGGGTTCCTATGTCTTTAAACACTTTTTTATTTTCTATCCCGCGTTTGTCCAACCTCAATGTCAAGTTCACATAACTCTGCTCCTGGCTGGCAACCCTGCTTTAGCCGGGGATGTTTACTCCTTCATGAGAGTTTCCCTAAAATTCTCTCAAAGTTTGCTTTGGACTCGGTCCCAGGGCTACAGCTGGGCCTGCCTAGTTCCTGATGGAGGGAGAGCTATGCCGGCCCTCAGGCTGGAGGGGGGGCGAGAAGGGGTGTGTTGTGTGTGGATTCTGTCTCGCTGGCTGAGCTATCTCTCGGTGCCCTCCACATGCCAAGTTGGGGGTTACGTCTGTTCCTCAAACAGAGCTGGGGCGGGGCATGGCGGCCCCATGTCAGGTGGAGAAGGGCGTGCTGGGACATTTCCTTGGGGAAGAATTGGTTTGGGGGGCCTGGGACCCCAGCAGAGCTTGTGGCGTAGGGAGCGTTTGGCAGGTTTGCCAACCAAATGTGAGCTGGCCCCAGCAACCACCCAGCGTGCCCGTCTTTCCCTCCCTTGCCAATCCTTCCAGGCTCTTTCTGGGGGAAGCCCTGTGCTCACTGAGGGTGGAGGGGTGGGGGGAGGGTTGGTGCCAGAGAGAGAGCCGCTCCACAGGCCTCTGGTGCCGCTGGCGTGGGCCTGGCTGGACCTGGGCAGCCTGTCAGCGATCGGTCACTGCCCCAGCAAACCGGTTCTGGCCCTCAGCCCGCACTGCCAGCGGGAGGATGATCCTGGTGGTTCCCCACCGTCTCCGGCTCCCACACACAGGCCCCAGCTCTGCTTCCGTGTGACCCCGCGCCGCCTGGAGCCCGCCTGGACCCGCAGCTGCCCAAGTCCCCGCCATGCCAAGCGGTGGCTTCTCCTTACGCTGCCAGCAGCCTCCTGTTCCCCACCTGTGGCTGCCCCGCTCCCGCTGGCGTGCCCCGTGCACTCCTGGCACCGGGCGCTGGAACTGGGTTGCAATTGCCACTTCGCTGTGGACGCGGGGAGCTATGAAATGAAGATGGTTCCCGGAAACGCCTCTGCTGCCTGGTTTCCAGGCTGAGCCCCAACTGATGGGCGCCGAGCTCAGCACCTTGTCACTCTGCTCACCTTGGACGCTCCCTGTGGCCCCCGAGCCCTTGAGACCCCGAAAGCAGCCAAAGGCTTTGAGGCGCTGCGGCCACCACAATCCTCATTTCCAGGGAAATGTGTCATGTTAGCCCTTATCATTTCTGATTTTTATGTTTTAAAAGGCCTTTTGCAGGAAGAATGGAAAATTAAGAAACATCAACACCAAGAGAAAGAGACCCGTGTCCTCCTCACCCAAGCTGCCCCAGACATAGTGGGGAGCAGGCCAAGAGCCGAGGGACACCACACACCATGTGTCCTAACATTGACGGGCTGTCAATCAAAGAGCCAACTGTAGGATGCTACCCCTCGCCCCTCCCCCACAGACAGGTGCACGCCCAGCTCTCCCGTGAAGGCCGGGCTTCTCTCTTTCCTCCTCACACCCCAACCTGCACTGTGAGGACCCCACACCATCCAGTGACCTCCAGGCCACTCCGTGCACCTCTGAGTGGACATGCCTTCCGAGTGGCCTGCCCACCCCCGAGAGCCGCCGAGGAAGTGGGCGTGGCAGAGCCCGGAGTCAGGCAGGGCCATGAGCTCCGGGTGGGTTCCTCATGACCGTTGGCGGGCGGGGGACCGGAGCAGGACCTGGCCAAGCTCAAGATCCAGGAAAGGCGCCCGCCGGTCGCCACCTTAGGAGACACTGGCATCGAAGCCTGACCCTCAGTTTGCTTCAACCTCGTTCGGCCCTGCACACGGGAACGAACGAGGTTGAAGCTGGCGCAGGTGCCAGGCGATCGCTTTCTCACGTTCTGCTGTAACACAAATGTTTTCCTTGCAGCG
This sequence comes from Pipistrellus kuhlii, assembly GCF_014108245.1. Classification (NCBI taxonomy): domain Eukaryota; kingdom Metazoa; phylum Chordata; class Mammalia; order Chiroptera; family Vespertilionidae; genus Pipistrellus; species Pipistrellus kuhlii. The sequence continues at coordinate 45,309,487 of NW_023425460.1, forward strand.
ACATAGTCTTCATCGTTAAAGTGCTTTGTTTTATTATCCCAGAAATGTATAATCATCGCAGACAAATAAGAAAATGCAGAGAATGGTGAATAAAAGGATTACTGTATATTCCCAGAAACCGTAGATAGAGGCTATTAACATTTTGTATATTTCTTTCCAGAATGTTTATGGTAGATATTTATATGTATTTTTCTTTTCAAAAATAGGATTTCCCGGTAATTGTTGTTATGCAGCTTGCTTTTTCCACATTGACTGTATCTCGGATTTCCCCAGGTGAATACATGCATTTCTCCAGCGTGTCTTTTAACAGCACCCTGTGTTTCCTGGTCGGACCAAGCCCGATGACAGCGATGATGGTGATAATGATGATGATGATGATGGGGATGGGGATGGGGAGGATGATGAGAATGGGGATGGGGATGATGATGATGATGATGATGTGATGAGGATGGGGATGATGGGGATGGGCATGATGGGGATGGGGATGATGGGGATGGGATGATGGGAACGGGGATGGGGATGATGATGATGAAGATGATGGAAATGGGGATGTGATGGGGATGGGGATGATGGGGATGGCATAATGGGGATGGGGATGATAATGATGATGATGATGATAATGGGGATGATGTCATATGTGCCATGCTGGCAACTCGAGGTGGAGAAAGACAAAGCACCCAGGAAGTGAGAGTTCCGTCCACCGTTCACGCCGCCCTCGGGTCTGCGGTTCCCGGACCTTCACCGGCTGAACAACAAGCGGGAAGCAAGCCTTCCGGCTGAACTCGGAGTGATCAGGGGCAGCAAGGGCGGATGGAAGAGCCTGGGGTCAGAGTGGACCACAGGCCAGCCGTGTGCTCACCGGGGCCCTGAGCTCTCCCTGTATGGGCACCACTCTGCTGGGCTTGGGTGAGTCCCCCAGGTCTCCCCACTGTCCCTTTTAGCAGTCACTGCCTCCCCTGCCTGGCTGCCAGGGTGCATGCAGCCCGAGGCCCTCCCCTGAATGCAGGTCCCCCCCTTGGCCCCTGAGCCTGGAGGGCAGGAGGCGTGGCCGGCTGCTGGCTTCCTGAGCAGACTGGGGGGAAGATAGGAGCCACGCACCCCCCTGGATGGAGTGGCCCAGATCCCACGGCGAGGACATGCTGAGCCTCTGATCCCAGACGCTCAGCATAATCATCGCCGTGCCCCGGTGACGCAGCCCGGGCGGGCTGCCCGAGCTGGCTGGCTTCAGAGACGCGTCGCTCCGTCTCCCCACTGTTTTGCAAATGCGGGGAAATGGCTGGAAATTTCGGTCGCCACGTGAGTCCTTTTATGGCGCCGGAACGCCGGGAAGGGGTCCTTTGGTTCAGACAAACAGCGTTGCCGGCGGTGCGTGGCGTCGGGCAGGGGCTGGCTTCTCCTTGTTAAATATAATCAGAAACGCGGCGTGAGGCTTGTCATGTTGACACGAGGGCTGGGGGCCGCCTGCGCTCAGCGGGCCGCCTTGTTTGCACGCCGCTCGCCCTTTCTCGTCGATGGGGTTCTGCATGGTAACCAGAATATTAAAGATATATGAGGAGTGTGGCCTCAGATGCTTCTCAGCATGGGCAAGCCTGGGGTAGGGAGGGGGCCCCCCAGCAGACCCGCAGGGCAAAGCCTCAGTGGCCGGCCAGCCTCCCGTGGGCAGGGGTAAGGGGCAGCTGGTTCTGCCCTCCGCCTGGCCTCCCCCGTGCCTTTTACGGACTCCCTGCCGCACCCAGGCCCAGCCTGGTTCCCGGCGTTGGATGATCCGGGCTGAGGAGGGAGCATTCTTAGATACCCCCGGGGCTGAGCTGGTGGATGGGCAAGGGGTCAGGTGCAGGGTGAGGCCAGGCCAGGCCATCCAGCCCCGTCCAGGCACCGCAGAGCCCCAGGCCGCTGTCCACCTGTCTCAGAGCTCCACCGGTGGGTCCCAGCTTCTGGAGCAGGTTTCCCGGTGTGTCCCTCTGCGAGGTGGTCTGCCGGCGCTTTTCATAATTATCTGAGCGGAGATTTGTTTCGAGGGGAGCTGGGCTCTGGGCGGTGAAGTAATGGAAACCTCGTCCCCGAGGGCATGTTAGAAACAACAGGTGCCAGCGCTCACTGCTTCTGGTTTTATTTATCCCTGAGAGTTCCAGGCGTTTGAGGCAAATTATAGATAAGTTCCCATGTAATAATTCTACGCTGATGAAGTGCTAAAATTCTGCATTCTTACGCTAGGGCAGGCATAATTCTAAGATGGCCCCCCAAATTCCCACCGCTCTGGGGTTCCCCCCAGCCCAAGCCCCTCCCTGAATGTGGGCAGGACCCGTGACGTGACAGGCTGTCACTCCCATGACCATGGGTGATGGTCCTCGGTGAGGTGAAGGGTTCTTGCGATGTAACAAGACCCAAGTCAGCTTGACAATGAGTTGATGGAAGGGAGACTTTCCTGAGCGAGGAATCAAATGAAATTCCCTAGAAGAGGGACTGGGCCCTTCCCGCTGGCTTCCAGGAAGAGCTGCCATGAGATGAGAGGGTCCCAGAAAAGGTCACTGTGGGAGTGGGCCGAGTTCTATGGTCTGAGAACAGTCCGTGGTGCCAGCATGCACGCCAGGGGCACCTCAGTCCTGCAACCGCAAGGAGCTGAATTTTGCTAACACCCACACAAGCTTTGAAGTGGAAGTAACCTCTAGACACAGGCAGTCCCACTGACCCCTGGATTGCAGCCTGAGACCCCGAGCAGGGGACTTGGCTCAGCCATGGCTGGACGTCCGGCTCATAAGAACCATGAGACCATGAATGTGTGTTGTTTTAAGTGGCTAAATTGGTGGCAACTGGCTACACAGCCATGGAATACAGCACTCCAAGGAACAGGAGATACGTGGGAGTTGACCTGTGTGTTAGCAGGTGTCTTCAAACTATGGCCCTCGGGCCACATGCGGCCCGCAGAGGAGTCTGATCCGGCCCGCCAGGTTTTTTGGGCAGTGAGCGCAGCCCAGGTGTTACAGTAGGAATTAGTAGTTCATATAGTCCGGCCCTCCAGCTCTCTGAGGGACCGTGATCTGGCCCCCACTTTAAAAAGTTTGAGGACCCCTGGTAGACGATGGTTGTGTTTTCCTGAACTGGAGGGACCTGAGGAAACATCGATGAGAAAGAAACATCGATCAGCTGCATTCTGCACCATCCCCGCTGGGGATGTGCCCGCAACCAAGGTACATGTCCCCGACCGGAATCAAACCTGGGACCCTTGAGTCCACAGATCGATGCTCTATCCACTGAGCCACACCAGTCAGGGCAGATCTGCCCTTTCTGTCTGAGCCACACGAGCGCCCCACATCCTCCCGCTTATCCCAAGACCCCGGAGTTCACACGGAAACGGCTTCTCGATGGCCCACTTTTTCCAAGGGGGTAGGTGTCGATAAATCGGGGGATGTTTTAGTTGGTGAGATTTCCCCAAGCTTTCTGGAGAAACCCTCAGACAATTTGCCACATCAGCCGAGTTAATTGCTTTGTAGAGCGGAGCTGCATCCGCTGTTTAGAGGCAGCGGTGACAGGCATTCATAAACACCAGCACACGTAGGCTTCCATACGGTGAGGTAGAAGGTAATTATTTGAGTTCCGTGGGCTTGCGAGCTGGAATCAGATCCTCCCGGCCGCGCTGACGACTGGCGTGTCCTCCGCCGGCTGTCACCGGAGCCGGGCGGGGAAGGGCGGGCTACTCCCTGATTTGTCTCCGCTCCTCCCCATGCCCGCCGTGCAAACCTCAGGGCACCATCCCATTGAATAAAAAAATAAATAAAATAAATGTGATTTTACATTATTTTTTATTTTATTTTACGCCGGGTAGGAGCGTAATAGAAAAAGATCATCAAAAACAATGAGAAGGAGTAATTGTTAATTTCTACGGTACCTTGCGACAGAAGCCCCAGAGAATAAATGGAATAGGGTACTATTAAAATTCCCTTTCTTTATTATATTCCTCTCCGCCGGAGTAATTGTTGCTGTGTCCAATGTATGCGGGGGACAATTTGCTGGCTGTTTTCTATTAGTTTTTAACATTAACATACGCAGGAATGAAACGAACAGCACGCCTTCCCTGCCTAATGAGATGACTGACAGGCGGGGAGGCGGCCGGACCCCGCTCCCGTCCTGTGTGACAGCCGGGGGAGCGGACCCAGCACAGGCGCAGCGCCGGCCGCCTCCGTGATTCAGCGAATGGGAAGGCGGTGTGATCTGTGGTTTCTCAGGCCACCACGCTCTTTCTCTGCCAGAATTATAGATCAGTATTCAGACAGAAAAAACAGCCCCTACTCTGTCATTCGCTCACGGGATTGAAGGTTTTCCTCTCCGATCCCTTCCGCGGTGACATCGCGGCTCAGCACAGGCGTTTCCAATGGCACGAGGGCAGCGGGTAATGGAGGGCAGCGGGGGAAGGGGATGCCCGGCTTGGGCTGCCGTCCTGAGTTTCCTAGAAATAGGACATGGACCTCGTGGGGGTCTTCAGGGGCCCTCAGGCCGGGGCGTCTCAGCGAGCCGTGTTCACCCTAAATGTGATAGATGCCAACGCAGAGGAAAATGGGGAGCGTGTCCTTTGTTCTGAGAGCAGGCCGTTTCCTCTGTCCTCTCTGCGTGCCTCTCTCTCTCTCTCTCTCTCTCTCTCTCTCTCTCCTCTCTCTCCCTCCTCTCTCTCTCTCACTCTCTCCTCTCTCTCACTCTGTCCTCTCTCTCCTTCTCTCTCTCTCTCTCTCTCTCTCTCTCTCTCTCTCTCTCTCTCTCTCTCTCTCTCACACACACACACACACACGTACATAAAAACTCTGCCTATATATTATTTAGTCCACATGTGTCAAACACAAGGCCCGCGGGCCAAATCCGTCCCGCCAGGCCTTGCAATGTGGCCCACACCGCACTGTCATCACTGCACTCCGCTGCGTTTCCATCACAATGACAGTTTATGACTGTTCAGTAAACCATTCGGCCCGCTATTTAGGCTGGATTTTAGATTTTGGCCCCTTCTCTGATTGAGTTCGACACCCCTAATAGTCGAAGAGCAGCTCCCTACGACAGGCTCTGTTCACATCTCCATTTTACAGATGGGGAAACTGAGGCGCAGTGGCTGGATGCCGGCGGGTCCTCGTGGCACACGGACCTCGCGTGGGAGAGCACGGCAGTGAGCACCGGGCACCTCCTGGGGACCAGCTCGCCTCCGGTACCGGGCACACACCGTGCATACATCAAAGCGGTCCGTGACCTGATGCAGCCCACGTGCTGGGCTGCCCTTAATGACCTCCGCGTAACGTGACTGGCACTGCCACCCAGCCACGCTTGGCAGATCGATGCCACGGCGGCAGCAGCAGTCGGGTATGCCAGGAAACGCGTGGCTGAGGGGAAGTCAGGGTGGGGCGGGAGGCTCAGGGCCGGGGGGAGCCGCCTTCCCCAGTCACGGCCTGCGCCGTCTGCTCGGGGGGCCCTGGACGTGGCACGGTGCTGCGCGTGGGGCCGGTTGGCGTGTTTTCCCTGTGCCCGTTCACCGACGGAACTCCACCCGCCCCTGGCTGCTTTCTGACTTGGAACCTGGAAAGGACCCACTAAACCGTGTGCGTTTCTAGGTGCATTGACCGTATTTGGTTCAGCAGCCAATTCAGGGAAGCCTGCCCAGCGGGGCCGTTCGGGGTTTGGCCACAGGGCTGGGCTCCCTGCGGCCAGAGCTTCCTTTTCTGTGACCCGAAAACCAGGGGCCCCCAGGAAGCAGCCGTCAGCCCGGGGTCCCCGGCCGGCGTTCAGCTCCCATTTCTTCCCGGGCCGTGACGTCTGGCCCGATGGCCTCGCGGTTGTCCCTGAGCCCGGCCCGCGTCCCGGTGACACGCAGACGCTGAAAGGTTTACGGCCCAGACACGTGCCGCCCGCAGCACGTGGGCCCTCCAAAGAGCAGGCGGCTGCGAGGACGCGGTAATTCACATTTGCAAGACTGCTAATAAAATTTAACAAATGGAAAAGCAAAATGTCAAACAAGCAATAATACTGATGGCATTTCTCCTAGGCCGAGGGAAGGAAGTCACAGTGACTTTAATTGGTTGTAATAACAGAAAGAGGAGAGGGGAAAGCCCTCCCTGAGTCACGGGGACTAGACGAGAGGCGGCGCGAGTATCATTCCACTAAACGTGGGCGGCAGTGAGGCCCGGGGCCAGGGAGAGGGGGTCTTTGAGAATGGCACCATCGACTTGAACTCATGATGGGGGTGAAGCATGTAAATGAGGGTGCCCCTGAGCTTGAGGACCAGGGAGCCAGCAGCCGGACCTTCGTGGACTGTGGCTTCATTTTTCATTGAGTTCAGGCTGCGAGAAGATGGGTGATATTCATGGAGGGCAAAGCATGGTGGGAACCAGCCCTCCTCTGCTGGTCAGCAAACCTCTCTCCAGGTGCCCTGCCATCCGCGATGGAGACCCCGCCTCCACGGTGCCCAGTCACCCACCTTCCAGGTGGAAAGCTTGGGGGACTGCACCGAGGCCGCCGTGCTCTCTGGGACGGCCTCGGATTGGTGGGCCACCGCCCTGCGTCACCAGGGCTGTGACATCTCAGGGTTTGGGTGGCCTTGCTCACCGGTCTCCCTCGTAGTTTGTCACCGTAGGATTCCATGCAGCTGCAGTTTCCTTAAAACCCCATTGAGGGCCGGCCTTCACAGGGAAGGGACTGTGGCTTTTATTTAGAAGAAGAAGAAGAAGAAGAAGAAGAAGAAGAAGAAGAAGAGGAAGAAGAAGAAGAAGAAGAAGAAGAAGAAGAAGAAGAAGAAGAAGAAGAAGAAGAAGAAGAAGGAGGAGGAGGAGAGAAAAAAGAAAACAGCCCTTCGGTCACACAGACATGAATGTCCAAGGCAGCGAAGGCAGCAGGTGGAACAGTCCACAGGGCCAGGGATGTGTTAGTGTCCAGACACCCCGCAGTGGTTCCCAACCAGCTGTGTCCCCGGGAGGCTGTGGTGTGGAAACCCCGTCGCCCGTGCAGGCTCTGAGGATCCTTTTAAAACTGTGTTGCAGTCTGTGTCACAGGCTCCAGACTCTCCCGTTGTCTTTGCGCCCATCGGGCACCAGCTCCAGGGCGGGCCCCTCCCCCACAGAATCTTCTTCTTCGGCTTTGCGTGTGGGTGCATCCCCGAGGCGGCCGGGATGTGACAGCCCCAGCTTCCTGCTGCGTTTAGTGCTGGTTCCGTATTGACAACAGCGCACACCACGGGAAGGTGCCCACAGAGCCACCGACTCCCCAGGTTTCCCGCACGGCCCGTCGCGGCGAGAAAAGGCGTGTTCTGTACCACGTGTCACGGGGACCGCGACCCGGGGCCCCTCGTCACGCTCCGGGGGTGGCGGGAAGTCGCTGCCGCTCGGCAGGGAGCCTTGTTATATTTTTTATATGTGAGTCGCCGTCTGCTTAGAATTGATCAAACCTTTGCTTCCGAAACATATATGCCAACACCTCGGCAACACGCCATAAACCAGGCCCTCAGAAAATAATAACGATGCTTATCCGTCACCCGCCTGGCGTTGGCTGCCGCGGACCCGCCGCCTGCGCGCCGCGGAGCCGGAGAGCATAGATCTTTGCGCTGCGCTGATAATTCACTCTCAGCCGGAGATTGATGGCTCCGGGAAGTCCATAAAAGATGTTACCACTATATTTTGTTCTTATGATTTATTTTATCATGTTGTCAAGGTTTGCAGAAAACAAGAAACAAATCAATGAATGTCATGCTTAAATATTAAAGAAGGCTGTAATACACATTTTTATTCAGATGCCTTATTCAATCTCGCGACTCAGAAAGGAGTGGTGGCAACCCGAGCTTTTATTTGAATTACTTTTGGCGAAATTAATTTAGGAGGGCTGTTGAGTGGTGAATGGCAGCAGGCAGCTAACCTCATTTGCCTAAATAAGAATAGATGGGCGCGGGACTCCTTGGAAAAGCCACGCTAACAAACCGCGGGGTTTTAACGCATCAAGAGCTCAGGCTGGAGGGTACTCAGTGCGGTCCCGGCGGTTAAGGCGTGGGCGAAGGGTGCTGGGAGGAGGCAGGGGGAGAGATGTCGGATGGGGAAGGACGGAGTCTGTGCTCAGGGCTTTGGAAAAGAATGGTTCCCTTCCCTGGTGAAGGGAAGGGAAGATCCGGGAAGGCGCGGTGTCTTCACAACCGCTGGTCTTCCCTGCCCCTCATTAGGCCGCCGGCAGAGGAGGGGGAGCCGCTGAATGGCGCTTTATTTGTCTGAGTCGGATGGGCGTCCTGCAAAGAGGGGGCTCCCTGGGCAGAAGTCGTGGACTGTGCATCCCCAGGATGTAAGAAATACACTCCGCACCCCGACTGTTTGTTTTTATTTTGGAAATGGAGAAGAAGGCAAAGAAAAAAGAGAGTCAAGGATGAAACTTCCGGGCCTTGTCCTGGGATGACAGGCACCAGCCTAAGCCAGGGGTCGGCAAACTCATTAGTGCACAGAGCCAAATACCAACAGGACAGTGATTGACATTTCTTTCGAGGGCCCAATTGTTTAAACTTAAACTCTATAGGTAGGTACGTTGTTTCAATTCAATCAGGGTACTCCTAAACTGGCCTTCGCTAAAAACTCAAGGGTCCAAAGAGCCGCGTGTTGCTCTCGAGCCGAAGTTTGCCGACCCCGGGCCTAATCTGCTCCCGGAAGCTCAGGGCTGAGCTGGGATGAAGGACGGCGGCCCTGTAACTGTGTGACAGCTGGAATCCTGGGAGCCTCTGGGAGGTCAAAGGCAGAGGGCAGCTGGGCTCCTCCCAGCACCCTGTGTCGCAGTGAGGATATTCTGTGGACACCGGTGATTGGCACAGGGTCTGTGCTGCGACCCCAAAGTCACGTGGATATTCCCTGAACCACAGACCCTGCTCCCTGATCCTCAGACACACCGGAGTGAGAACAGGTGGCTTAGCGCCGGTGATCGCTGGCGTTAGGTGGGATTCTCCATCCTAAAGGAGGAGTCCCAGTGCCTGTCTGCCCAGCGGGCCGGGCCGGGCTCCCCCGGGCAATGCCGTGCCTGGCGCCGAAAGGGCGGCTGGGTAGCTCGCTGTCCCTTTAATATGCCGAGGAGAGAGGACAGAGGGAGAGGGCACGGGGCTCACAGAGACAACTTCCAGAGCTCAGGTGGTTTGTGTGTGTGTGGGGGGGGGTTATCATACAAGTGGCACATGAATGGGAAAGGGTCTAGTCAGCATCGCACAGAACGGTCATGTGTTAACGGTTATGTGTTACAGGCAGTGAGCTGTGTGTGCGTGTGTGTGTGTGTGTGTGTGTGTGTGTGTGTGAGTGTGTGTATGGGTGTGTGGGTGTGTGGTCACCTGGGTGGCTACCTTGGTCAGCCTCATGGGTGTGCTCTGGGCCAGTCACCTGGATGGTTTCCATGGTGCTGAATGCACCAAAGACAGAGCTGATGGAGAAGGAGGTGCTCAGACGGGTGGGCCTGCAGGGCAGCCTGGGCAGCGGGGGCGGAGTCTGTCCCTGGGCAGCACCCTAAGCACCTCCCCTCCTGGCGCCCGGCTCCCACCTGTGGAGAGAGGGTATTGCTGAGCCTTCATGGAATCCAATACCAACCCCCCTCTCCTCTTCGCCGCCTTCCCCACCCCCCCCACTCCCCCACCCCCCCCACCCCCCGCTCACATCCCAGGATCCCAGGTCTGGCAGCGCCGGGGTCATGGCATCACGTGAGCTGAGAACCTTCGGGGAAGGAGGACGAATGAGGTTCGGAACGGACCGGCGGTCCTCGCACCGGCTCCACTTCCCTCCTGCCCGTCCCACCACATGCAGTTATCCGCCCCCGTGACACTGGCCGTGCCAGCAGGAAGCTGGGACTGGCGCCTGCGGAAACAGAGTTTCCTAGGAGCCCGGCCGGGTCCCCGGTGGGACAGGCCCTCCAGGCAGCCTCCGGGGACCAGGGTTCTCCGGCCTGCGGTCAGCAGGCCACGTCAGTGTCTACCCGCCGAGGGGCTGCCCAGAGCCCCTGTCCATTCAATCCCCCCCATCCTCGCACGCGCACTCGGCGAGCGCCCCCGACAGCCCCCTGGCCCCACACGGGCCTCCCTGCCGTAAGCAAGGAAAGGCCCGCTCTCGGGGAAATCGAGTCTCCTGGTGGCCGGGCCGGCGGAGCCACACGGTCTGATCAGGGCTGTGACTTCAGACCAGAAAGGCTTTGGGGGGGCGGGGGGGCGGGGGGGAGGCGGGCGATGCCGGCCGGATCCGTGACCCGGGGAAGGCACGGAGGTCGATGGGCCTGGAGCGCAGGGTTAATTCCTGAAGCGAGGCGTGTGCCTGCGGAGCATTCTCATAAATAAGCCGTGGCTTCCTCCCCTCAGGGCCTGGGGAGAGAAGACAGGCGGGTCATTGCGGGCTCTGCTCCCCGACCTGCGCTGGAGGAGGGTCTCTGTTCTACAGGGGCCTGGCCGCTTCCCACAGGCCGACAGCCGCCTTCACCCCACTGAGCGGAAGCAGCTGTGAGGGCGGCCGGCCCCTCCTCCTCATCGCCGGCCTGGCCCACGACCCACCAGCAGGAGCTGGTGGCTTGTCCTTTTCCACCGATGACACCGGGCTACACCCTAAGCTTCATCTCCAGCTTGTGCGTGCATGCGTGCATGCATGCGTGCGTGCATGTGTGTGTGTGTGTGTGTGCCCGGCTGTGCTTGCATGCTTGTGTGTGGTCTGGCATTCCTTACAAAAATTAGAACTTTCCTCCTCGGAGTCCTCTTGCAGCGGACTAGAAGGTGCTAGAATGAGGTAATGCCCAACTCGGATGCTGACCCCAGAACGGGATGGCCCCTCGTGTGAGAAGTGCCCGGCGGTGACCACGGCGACCGGCTCGTCCCCGGGACTCAGGCCTGCGCTCGGCAAGCTCTGACACACTCCCCATTTCTTGGTCCAAATGGTCAGATTAATCTGGAATAGAGAATTGCATGCTTGTGCCACCTTGAGAGGCGAACACACAATTAGAAGCCAGCCCGTGCCAGGCCTCCTGAGGCACTGCCCCCCCCCCCGACCACCACCACCCTCCCCCAGCCAGCCCAGGTGACGTATTGGCAGCACTGTGAAAATTGGGTCCGGACGGAGGCACCTGCAGCACGGATGGCGCCAGCATGACAAGTTGTCACTTTGCCGCGTGTCCCCTAACGTGACTAAAGCGGATGGCCAGGGCGTCCCGGCGACTCCAGAATAATCAGGGCAACAGATCGGGGATGAATGGCAGCTCCCGTAATCACGCCAGAAAGAGGACCAAAGCAAGCAGAGGCTCTCTCTAATTCCGTGTATTCCCAGCAGGCGCCGGCACCTCATTACCACTCTACCCGCCGCCGAAGATGCACCAGCACCCCACGCCCGCCACTCGCGGGCAGGCCGCTGCCCACCCTCCACCCGGGCGGCCCAGGCCACCCGAGGGGTACTCAGAGGACTCGGGCATCGAGGGAGGGGACCCACTGCAGACCAGCAGAGCCCCCCCCACCAGACACATGACCCTCCATCTGTTGTTGGTTTTTTAACTTTATTTTTATTGAGTTTCTAGAGGAAGGGAGAGAGAAGCGTCAATGATGAGCATCAAGAATCATTGACTCCCCCCTCCCCCCCCCCTCACACTCTCTGTTTGCATGCCCCACACTGGGGATTGAGCCCATAACCCAGACCTTTGAACCACAGCCTCCCGGTTCACCGGCCGACACTCAACCCCTGAGCCACACCAGCCAGGTTCCATCTCTTGTTCCTGAATGTTAATGGACTGAAACTTCGGATGTATTCAACCCCCACGGCCACTTTCGGGATGTAAGCGGACAAGCGCTGGGCCATGAGGAGGCAAAGCCCAGTGAGGGGCAGTTTGGGGAGGTGGCGGGGAGCACCGTGAGGGAGACGTTGATTGGTATTATTACTGCGGAGATCGTTTGCAAGGAGCCACCGGAAGCGGCTCAGATCCCACAAGAAAAATGGGATCAGAGCAGAGTCAGAAGGCCTTCCCTGCTCTATGGTGGCCGTCCCTGAGAAACCAAACCGGGGACTAGGGCCCGGCCAGGGCATCTTCCCTTTTTCTGTCTCCTGTTAGCGCTGCTGAGGCTCTGGCGCCCGACAGCCCCAAATTCCTGAATAAGGGCCCTCCCACATGGGCACTCTGGACGACAAGGGTCCGGGAGACAGACACCCAACAAACAGGGAGCAATCGGCTTACTGTGTGTGTGTGGGGGGGGGGGGGGGGGGGCGGGAGGGGGCGTGGTTCATGCCTTGGCTTAGTTCACCATCACCCCAGCGGTGGGCCAGGCCTGTGGGTCTGTCTGCCCGTCGTGGGGCCCCCGGGACTCCAGCACATGTTCAAGCCCCAGGGCTCCCTCCTGAGGAGCCAGCCCCCGCCAGGAGGCCCTCCCCGGGAGGGGGCGAGCCGGGAGCAGCTTTCTCAGCATCCAGCACGGAGAGAAGTAAACAGGGCGTTGCCATCGAAACCTGAAATCCCATCAAAGAGCATCCCGGCCCGGCCGGTAGCGCTTGGCCGTCCAGACTGCGGAAGCGCGAACAATGGGCAGCGCGCGGAGCCCAGAATTTACAGCCGCTGGCCTCTGCCACTGCACATCCTGGAAGGAAACGCGGCGTGTTAGGAGCACAGACGCTGGGGTTGGATGTGAGGCCCCCGACACCGGCCGGCAGTCTGACGGGCCGACCTTGGCCCTGACCTTGGGCATGACCTCCTCAAGATGTTTCCACAGGTAATCCCGCCTGCCTCCGGCCCGGGCGCCGGCTTCCTGCGCACGGCACGCCCGGGGGCGAGGAAGTGCCCGGCGCGGGGAGGGGCGCCCCACGCCGCCCCTCGGTCCCCCCCACCCGCCAGCCCCGACCCGGGTAATTTATACTCGGTTTCATCACCTCGTCTTTGTGCACATGATGGAATTTATTTCTGCTGATAACCGGGGTGCGGGCCGCGCAGCTCTGTCCGGCCGCCGTCGGAATGTGCCGGGGTGCACGGGGAGGCTGATGAATGACCGGGCTGGCAGATTCATAATCTCGGGTTTGGTGCAGCTGCGGAGGGAGCTAATAGCTTGCAGGGACCGCCGAGGTCCCCGAGCTAATACCTGTCTCCTCCATCACAAATGGATGGCATTAAACAAAGAAGTTGACTCTGTTCACATCCTGCCAATCTAATTTCGGTGCCCCTGCAGCCATCCGGGCACCGGGTGGCACGGAGGGCACGCGATGTCGCCTGTGGGATGGCGAGGGGGGCATCTGTCATCGGCCGCCGCTGGCTGGCAGCGGGGCGCTCGGCTGGGCACAGGCTCCCCTCGGCGGGAGGTGGGGAGGCGGGGAGGCGGGACGCCGGGCCCCGTGCTGCTCGCCCGCCACCCTGCCTGCCTGCCTGGCTCTCTGGCTGTCCGGGGCCGGCTCAGCATATGGTTTCACTTTCCTCCCTCTTCCCAGGGAGCCGGGCCGGTGGAGGGAGGCAGAAAGCGCGTTTCCTTGCTCCTCTCGGAGAGGTTGGCTGCAAGCAGGAAGGTCCAAAAATAACATCCGTGTGATAAGCCATTAGTCATTTCTCACTGTACATATGTTAACCTGACCCGCCGTATGTTAATTCATGCAACATTGGCCTCGCATATGGCTGCGCGAGGAATCCCAACTGGTGCTTCCTCCTCCGGCGGCCGCCTCGCTGCGGCCCCTCCCGGCGCCGTCATTAACACGCAGGTGAAGTGCGGCTCCCGAACGCCACGGCGGGCCCGGGTCCGAGGGGAGCCGAGCGGGAGTGGAGAGCACAGGCTGAGGAGGCCCGGCGGCTGCTCCTCGCCGGCCTCAGTGGGGAGACCGGGCTGTCCTGGAGCCGCCGTGGCCGGAGCACGCCAGGGGCCGCCGGCTCCTAAGTACCCGGTTCTGCAGCCCGCGTGGCCCTGGCCCATCTGCTCGCAGGCAGACCCGGTCACAGCTCAGGGACGTGGCATCGACCGCTGGACTCCAGGGCACAGGAGGTGGCCGGGAGGGGACCTGCTGACCCCCCCAGGATGGAGGGAATGGACATGGATGGCTCTCGGGGCCTCAGCCCGACTCTGCCGCCCGTGCAAGGAATTGGCAGCGGCCGGGATGCGGGTCCCCAGAGTCATATGGGCCCTTTCCGGACGGCTGGGCAGTAATTCCGGCCCTCCGGTGCCTGGTGCCGAGCAGGACAGGAGCCGTGTCCACGCGGGCCCATTGGCCTCTCGCCTCTGGCCGTGGGGGTGTGAGCTGGTTGTCCGTGGGGGTGTGTGCGAGCTGGTTGACTGTGGGGGTGAGGGGGTGTGTGAGTTGGTCCCAGGAGGGTTTGAGAGGCAGCGGCATCTCAGTGG